>NC_040044.1:16484396-16798074 GCF_003713205.1 Coffea eugenioides | reverse complement strand
TGTTGAATCTGGATAAAAATAAGGATGATTATACTGCACGCTGTGATTTACGTGACATAGGTATAAGGCCGGAACTTCATCCAGTTGAGAAAGAAAATGGTAGATTTTATTTGCCTCCAGCCTGCTTTACAATGGACAGGAAGGAAAACGAAATTTTTTGTAAAATGCTAAAAAAAGTGAAGGTACCGGACGGGTATGCAGCTAATATATCTAGATGTGTGAAAGTGAAGCCGCCCAAAATTTATGGACTTAAGAGCCATGATAACCATATTTTGATGCAGCAGTTGTTGCCAATAGCTTTGAGAAAAACATTATCGAAGGCAGTCCGCTCTCCATTGATTAAATTGAGTAGGTACTTTCGAAAGTTGTGCTCTAAAGTCCTTTGTGCTGAAGATTTAGTCCACATGGAGATGGAGATTGCTATTATACTTTGTCAACTCGAGAGAATCTTTCCACCATCTTTTTTTGTTATCATGGTGCATTTATCTATCCATTTGGCCACCGAGGCAAAAATTGGAGGGCCAGTCCATTATCGCTGGATGTATCCTATTGAAAGGTATGTGTTCTGAATTAAATTAATAATCTTAATATTTATTTATTTATTTGGGCACCTTGAAGTCTTATGATATCATATTTCTTCTAAGGTACTTGGGCACCTTGAAGTCTTATGTTCGAAACAAAAGTCGACCAGAAGGTTGCATTGCTGAAGGGTATATAGCAGAAGAGTGCTTGACATTTTGTTCATTTTTCTTGGCTGATTATGTGGAGACAAAATTGAATCGATCAAACAGAAATGAAGATGTCGCTAAAAGTTCTTCAACTGGACTAGATTTGTTCTCAATGTCAACTCGTCCATTAGGCAAAGGAATTCCCACTAAATTCAGTGATGAGATTTTGAGAAAAGCACATCAATATGTCCTATTCAATTGTGACCATGTCAATCCCTATATCAAGTAAGTAAATAATATTTCAAAAATGTCCTATTCAAAGTTATCTAGAGCTCATTGAATATTGTAATTGCAGCCAGCATTATCAATTGATTCAAGAAAGGAATCCCCGAGCTGGAAAACATGTTATTGAACTCATGCATAGTGAGAATTTTGCATCTTGGTTTGCCAATCATGTATGTTATTAAACATTGCTAGTTATTAGCTGTGTTTGTACTACAAATTTGTCTCTAATGTTCTTATATGTAATACAGATTGAGCACAGTATAGAATGCAAGGGAGATACATTACTTATGGATTTGAAGCAGCTTGCTAAGGGTCCAAATATTGTTGGGATACAATACAAAGGACTGCTTGTCAATGGTTTTCGATTTCATACAAGAGAGTTGGAGAAAAAAAGAAAAACACAAAATAGTGGAGTCATGGTTAATGCCACAACCTCGAGTTTTGCAAGTGCAAAAGATAATAATCCAATTTTGAGTGATTTGGATTATTATGGAATTTTGACTAACATCATTGAGTTAGACTACAGAGAAGGTCGAAAAGTGTTGTTATTTGAATGTGATTGGGTCTCCAAAGGAAAAAGGCTAAAGCAAGATGAGGATGGGTTCATGTTAGCGAACTTTTCGAATGTAAAGCGGCACAATGAACCTTATATTCTTGCTGTTCAAGCATCACAAGTATTTTATGTGGAAGATCCTCTTGAAAATGGGTGGCATGTTGTTATCACCACAAGACCAAGAGCTGAGTACAACATGGATCATGTGGGTGATGTGGACATGTACTTGCAAAGTCCAATTTCAAACATACAGTTGGAAGATGACAATGGAGATATTAGCTACATCCGTGATGATGTTCAAGGAGTCGGATTGATTCCAATTAGGCCAAATTCATGATATGCTTCCACTGTAGATTCTATGTTTTATTAATTTGTTGCATGTAGACTTATCAAATTATCTCTGGCTATGCCTAATATTGATGTACCATGTTATAATTTTGGAACAAGATGCTGTTTACTTAGCTAGTAATGTTGTTTAGTTATTTATTTATTTCTTCTTACTTGCTGAAGTTTCATTTTTACATTGCAAGTGCTGAATTTTAGTTGTAGTTTATTAACTTTATTAAATTGACTAAATGTTACATGAATTGAGTTTGTTGTTCAGACATGGCTAGGACTAAGAAACGAAGAAATTCCAGCAGCAGCCGACTTATTGATGAACCAATTGATGAGCATATGGAAAATCAGTCTATAAGAGTGGAAGAGCTTCAGAATACAGGTATTAGCAAGAGCATTTGAGATTTTTAAGTATATTATTGCATATACACTAATAAATATTGTTCTTATTTTTTTAGATGATGAGACTGATGGTGATGTGGAGGCAAAAAAAACACGAGGGCCAACATATATGACAAGTGTTTGGGGTCAGCCTACATCTCATCGTTATAAAGTTAAATTCAACAAACTTGGCAAACCAGTGGGCAAAAATAAATCAAGATTTACAGAGTTCTTGGGTACAATATCAAGAAATGGTTCATATGCCCCAATTGACGTCCAAGATTGGCGAAAAATTGACAATTCTCGGAAGAAAGACATGTTAAAGATTGTCAAGGTAATAAAGCTTAAATCAGTTAATACTTGTATCAATATTTGTTAGTTATTTATGATATGATGGGTGGAATCTAAGCACATGAAATATATTGTAGGAAAAATTTGATGTCCCTCCCAGTGCAAAAATTTGGATTCTTCGTGCTTTGGGCAAGTATTGGAGGAATTGGAAGGCATGGATTAAAGCAACATACTACAAGCCAAATATACAAGTTGAAACTCAAATGCTCAATTTAGATGTGAGAGTGGTAAAAGATCAATATAAAGTCATTGCTGATTATTGGGAGTTAGAAGAAACAAAGGTATATGTATATTCCCTTTATGTAATAGTATATCAGTATTTTAGAGTTATTTCTAAATTATTTGTATGTGATATAGAAAACTAGTGAAAAAAATAAAAATGCAAGGGCAATGAAGACCACGAATCATAATACCGGGAAGAAATCATTTGCCCAGATTCGAGCAAACATGGTAAACATTTCTGGCTATTCTATTATGCTTTATTTAATATTATTTCAATTTGTTTAAACAAAAATTCTTTTTGATACAGAAGAAAAAATTAGGCCGCAATCCTTCACGAGTTGAAATGTTCAATCACTGCTACACTGATAACAAAGGAAACCCATCTAGTAGTGCAGCAGCTAATATTATGGTAAGTAAAATCTTTCATTATGCTGTTTACTTGCTTTAAAATATATTAGAAAGATCTATCCATTACTTTCTAATCTATATTAGGATTGTACAAATGTAATCATTGTCTTACTCTTTACCCTTTTGCAGCTTGCAATGAATGAAAAGGTTAGTCAATTGCCTCCTGATACTGAAGATCCTATTGGAAAAAATGATGTATTTGCACAAGTAGTTGGGCAAGACAAGCATGGGCATGCACGGATGTATGGTTTTGGTATATGTCCAACTGATGTGTGGGGTGATGAACCTAGTCGAAGTGGATCTCAGCGACTAGTGTTGGATCAAAAACATGAAATATTAGAGATGAAGGCAAAATTTGCTCGCTCAGCAAGAGGAACAAATTAAAGATCAAGCAAGAGAACTTGCTAACCTGAAAGCTTATTTAGAGCAACAAAATGGTCATAACTTGCTGAATCAATCAAGAATCACTTCAACATCATCTAATCATATCTCAACCTCAAGTTCCAGTCTTAGACCTCTTAAAGTAAGTTTTTTAATATATTTGTTCGGTAATGCCAGCCCTCTTTGCTTGATAATGATCTGATATTTAGGCATGTTGTGGTATTACAATATGAAAGCAATTTTAGTTTATTTATTTTTATTTTTATCTCATGTTACTCTTTGCATGAATGACCAAAGATTACTAAGATGATGCTGACCAAAGATTACATTTCTCTGTGCTGTGTTTATTACTTGAACTGTAATGTTGAAGCTTTTAATTTCTCCAATCTGACTGAAGCGTAGAGTTGATGGAAATATGCTAACTAAGTATCCCAAAGGCTATTCGATAGACATTTGATATGCGCTGCTGGCTGTATCAACATTAGTAACACTTTTGCTGTTTTGCTTGAAAGGGATTTCCTTGAAATGGTCCGACCATGTAGATATGTTTTGCTATTACAATTTGAAAGCAATTTTAGTTTAGTTATTTTTATATTTGTTACATGTTACTCTTGAGTAGTTGTGGACTTTTGTAGAAGTATGGACTGGAATTTTGATGTGACTAATTTGCATATGGTTAGTTTTCTGATGTTTCGAGTTTTGCATTTTCATGTAGGAGGGAGACTGGATTTCTCTTTTTAGCTTAGATGAGCCAACAAAAGTTGTGGCAATTGGACGGCTTCAATCCCTTGATCCTTCTACAATAGTTGGAGGCCAACCACTAGGTTCGAATTGGTGTGAAGTGCTAGTTCAAGTTGTGGTTGAACGTGATGAGCATTTGATTAGGCCTTATGTGCCTTTGCAGACAATTGCTGATTCAATTGGTGCTCCTATAGCTTGGCCAACAAAACTAGTATGTTTTTCCTTTTCTAGCTTTCAAATTATGTTAACTGTTAATATCTCATATATGTTTGTTTCATTCGATAATTACGATAGATTTTAATACATAATATACTTATGCTATAGGTAAAAATTTGCGAAGATTGATGTGCTGAAATTCAAAAGTGGACAAGGTGTTGCAGCATATGGATACTTATCCACTTATATGGAAGTGCTCTAACTGTAAAAGGACAAAGTGTTGCTGCACATATTACAAGAAGTTGGTCTACTAGCGGTTTAGTTGATTTTAATTTATCTGGTGCTATTTAGGTGAAATCGTGGCAAACAATTAGTAGGACATTCTAGCTGTTTGATGAATGTTAAAACAAATATTATGTTTTTTTTTTTGCAAGGATGAAAGTTTAATTGGTTGGTTGGAAAACTACTAGGAGTTATAAGTACTTTAATTGTAATCATTGGTTATGGTGACAATTTGAAAGTGGATTTTCAATCAAATATTGCTGGTTTTGGTCATTGAATGTGAGATGTCCAATATGAATGTACGATTATATTGACACAATAGGAATGTTATATTCACAGCAGTACCTGTGGCTGGGCATAAAAAAGAAAAAAAAATCCAGTCTATTGAGGCACTTGAAAGTGTCACGATAAGGGTTTTTCGTAGTAGAAATTTTCTTGTTACATAGCAGGTTTTTGAGGCATTTTAAAACACTTTTAAAGGTTGATATAGAGGCATTTGCCAGTATCTACATTAAGCTATATAGTGGCATACTTGCATGCCTCAATAACAACCATTTTGTGACAAATACTACTATCTCAAGAACGGACTGTTAAGGCATTTTTAAGTGTCAACTTAAAGTTAAGATGGCATTGTTTTGTGCCTCTAAAAAGTTGAGTTCTTGAAAGTTGAATCCCAATTAAGGCATTTTTTGGTGTAACCATTATAACCTTGTGTTGGCACTTCTAAATGTCTGAATTGTTTCCTGTGTCGTGGCACTTAATTGTGCCTTAAAAAGCTTTTGTGACATAGGTTTTACATGGCACACTAAGTATGTGCCTCAATATATTAAGTGCCTCAATAAAGCGTGACTTGTGACATTTTGATGCGCCTCTATAAGCAGTTTTTCTTGTAGTGCTATCTCCAATACTAGATCTGTTTCACCCATAGATTCCCTTCTCGAACCATCAAACCCTCTAACCACAGTTGCAGACGGGCGGAGTTTAGTGTCAAGAAATCCGAGTTTAGTGAGAGTGTTCCATGGACAGATATTCAACGCTGACCCATAATCTACTAAGACCCTTGGCAACAACTTTTCATTGTAACGGACTGATATATATAAGGCTCTGTTATGCCCAATACCTTCTGCAGTCAGATCGTCATCTGAGAAGGTGATATGATTAGCAGCAAGTACATTCCTCACAATATTAGAAAATTTATCCACAGGGATATCTTTAAGGACTTGAGTTTTGTTCAGAATTTTGAGCAATGCTTCTCTGTGTAGTTCGGAGGTCAAGAGAAGGTTCAGAAAAGAAATCTAGGCAGGCATCCTATCCAACTGCTCCACTGTTTTGCACTCGCTTCTCTTCAGCATCTTTAGAAAATCCATAGCTTTCTTTTCAGACACAAGAGGCTTAGGCGTTGAAGAATTAACTTTGGCTCTGGATTGAACGCCAATTTCAGAGTTTTTCGCAACTTTTTCAGACCTAGCAATAGTAGATACCTCCTCCTTCAAGCATTTTTATCTCCAATTAACAGACTAGGTTCCTCGTAGTTCCATGGTATCTCTTGCAAGCTATTGACAGGCATTTGTTTCGAAAATTTGAGAATAACAGACTCTGAAATATCCCATTCAAAAGATGGTAGATCCAGAATAAAAGCAACTTTATCAACCTCGAAAACTCCCCCTTCTGCTATAAATGGCTCATCTTTTTCAACTACAAGAGATTTCAACTTTTTCTCAACATCATCATTGTTGCGCCCTATTTTGAAAAAATGAAATAAATAAGTGTTATAAAAATGAATTTTGGTTTATTTTTTATACAAAAATGAGTTTTTGGTTTTTGATGAAAATAAATAAAAAAATGAAAAGGGCCTCAATGGGGTTTGAAAGTGCGACGATTTGGACCCAAATTATAATTTAAAAAGGGTTTTTGAATAAAAATCAGAGTCGCCACTTGGTATCGAGTTAAGGTGTACCAAATCACCTAAAAATGAATTTTCAAAGAAAAAGTAGAAAACCTTTTTTAAACGACTACAAGTCTACAAAAATCAGAAAAACGTGTTCGAGAGTCACATTTGAAGAAAGGGAAGGCAAGGATAAAAATTCAAGGCACCCTTTCAACCTAACCAAGGTTAGTTGCGTGATTTAGTCAAAAAATTTTCTTATCTTAATCTAAAAATTTATCACATTTAGATGTACTATATGAATGCAAACCCTAGACTTAAGAGGGTATCGGGAGGTCAAAATAACTCTTCAAAACTTAATTGGTACCAATCACATTAATTATGATGCCCAATAGGGACTCTTCGAAGAGGTCATGAATAATGCAAAAAAAAAGAAGACTCTAAGAAAAGAAAAGGAATAAAATAATTATAATTATACAAATATACATGACCTAAAGGAATGCATCATGTCGGCTATGGGGGACTAATATTCGTGACTTAATTTTTCTTTTAATAGAGGAAATACGAGCGTGCTAAGGCTAGAGAGCCAAACTCGTCCATATCCCATATTTAAGGGATTTTTCTATCTAATCAAGCAAATGTACTAACATATCTCTAATTTTTCTTATATGAAATGCAAATCTAATGTCATGTCTCATGCATAGGATTATATAAAGGAAAAAATAAATAAAGGATATGCATATAAGAGGGAATATGGGATAGGGGGTATATATATACGGGAGGAAGTTATAGGATGAAGGATATATGTACAAGGGGGAATATAGGTTAAAAATATACATATATAAGGGAGACATGCAAAATGATAAAAGGCCCTAGAATGTGAAAATATGCATGAGATAAAGTGATTTTATCACACAATCATGATCTAGCGCTCGAAGGGCTCTTAAGAGTTTAACGTTGGACTAGCCCATGTCTCTACTTTCTCACTAGCGTTGGACTAGTGGAAAATCGAACAAGAAAACCATAACTAGCGTTGGACTAGTGTGGCATCGGAAAATGGATCACAACTAGCGTTGGACTAGTGTGATATTACGTCATAAATTAATTATAACTAAGCCAATGATATAAAGCATAATACAGCAAGTAAACACATAATATCACATAAACACATAACACATAATCATGATATCTAGATGCGAGACTCTAAGAAAGCGGATAACACATAACACATAAGCATGCAAGACATACCAAACAAATAAAGCAAACAAGCCCTAACTATTACATTAGGGGGGCCCTACTACAATCTAAAAGGGGAGATAAAATAAATAATTAAAAGAAATACAAAACTATTACAATTGTGGCATTTAATTGCCTTGCCAAATAATTACAAATTAAACTTAAATAAATATACAAAATTGCAACAAATAAAGTAAATAAATAAATAAAATAAAACATTCAAAAAGTATGGAATTAAGCACATAAAGTCACATAGGGGCACATAGGGTTAAATAAATTAGAAATAAGGGATAGAGTGTACCTCCCTTGAGTTGATATTCTAATGGAACGAGTTACTTATTTACCCTCCAAAATAATAAAAAGGGGTCAAGGTATCATTTTAATTAACAATTAATTACATGAAACGAAAATTCAACACAAAAATGAAAATTCAACACAAAATGGAATTACTTAAAGTATTTTATAAAAGAAATCATCTATATGCAAGAAATTAGAGCGGAAAAGAACCTAATTGAAATAATTAAGAAATTCTAAGATGAGGTACTAAAATTAGTGACTCAAAATGGAATCTACCAAAATCAAATGCTAAACTTTACAAAAGAGGAGTTGAAACCTATTCATTATATTTAAACAACAAATTATCCAAAACTCTACTAAAAAACCAAATCGAAAATCATAAACCTATTAACAAATATTAAACCTTTAAAACATCACACAAATTCACTAAAATCAATCCAAAGTCTACATTAAGTCATGTTAAAGAAAGAAGTAACATGTTAGAGGGACCAAATCGATTAGTTTTTCCAATTTTATAGGCCATAATGGCATAAGGGGAAACTTGGGGGGTTAGATTGTAATTTAGAAAGTTTTTCATGCAATCTTCATGCAAGGTTACGAAACATTTTAGCAACAAGAAGACTTTCGACAACAAGCTATTCTTCTGCAATTTTTATCTGCCAGCTTCTACAACTCACAGAATTCCATGACTAACCAAGACACCACTCCTTTCAAAATGATGAAAGGAAAGTGCGAACTAACACCCAACAAGTGAAAAAGAGAATTGCAGAAGAGCAAACAGGGACTGATTTATGCGACCTTCTGCAAAATCTGAACTAATGCAACTTTCCTAATGGTTTGAACTTCCGCAAAACGACATTGGGATATTCTCCTAAATGTGTTCGTGTTTAAAGAGACTCAAACAAAGTCTATCAACTTCAACAACTGAAAATAAATGCAAGAAACTTCAGCTTATGCTTGTAAAAACATTTACCTTTCTCAACAGACTCATAAGTGCAATCGTCTAAAATGCAGCAAAGATACAAGAAAAGGAAACTTAGTGTGAACGGGTATATGGCATATCAACTGAACCACAAATTCCAAACAAACTAGAGCTCCAACAACCGAAAGTGCAGGCCTGCTGCATTTTTACTTCCAAACTCGGATTTCAAATTCAAATACACAAGGTTTGTTCTAAACTTTCTCAATCCAACATCTAAGCTTTGAATTAAACAACACTGGAATTTAACATTCAAAACATGCAAAAGGAAGCTCAGAATAGGATCACGAAGCTTTTTTGTAGCCTTCTCCTTTCTGGCTTCCTTTCGCTGCAACATGTGGCCTTCATTACCAACTAGATACATCACTGACAAGCATCAACTTTTGAAAAAAAAAAACACAAACACAATCCATCTAAATATGATAAAAAGTGCGATGAACATTCAACAAAAGAAAGTCAGCAACAAATGGCCAACCACAAACTTTGAACAAATCAAAAACCTCAGCAACAAATAAACTGACCATGACTGCAACGAGGAAGAGAGCTCCAATCTGTCAACATTGCTGTGACAAAACAAGGAGTTCCAACTTTGTTGCAGCAGCTTTTAGGTGCTCATGCCAAATCTAATACATTTAACCAAAAGAAAAACTCAATGCCTATCCAAATTTAGTTAGACACATGAATGCAAGAAACTTGGGGCAGGGAGAGAGGGGACATTCAACAACTTTCGGACATAAAGCATAGCAAAATGTAATTTGAACATCTGTTAAGATTCGACTTCAGCCATTCCAAAAGGACAAAGCAACAAAGAGAGCACAAAATGTCTTGCCCATATTGTTGCAACAAGTCGAACATGATCTAAACTTAGGAAACAAAAATCAGCAAGCATCCCTCATACCCTTCAACCTAAATCTTTAGGAGTATGTTCAGAATAACACAAAACATGCAAAGATAAAAAATTTCTGCCATCTTTATCCAACACATAAACATCGCATACATTCTCAAACAAGCTACCCATGTAAACGTCAATCTCTTTTTTCATGACAAACATCTGACTACTAAACCACATCCTAAGAAGCACACCAAACAGATTTCAAACCCTACCATACCCAACATGCAAAATAACATCAAAAGACAACAGCTTTAAGCTACAAACCATAAACCAACAATATTCTTCCCATTACCTTCTACCAAATCAAAGGTTTCAAACACAAACATGGCAAGGCTACAATGTTAACATTAAACAGATTTTAAGAGAGGAAGTAGACATCAATATACCTAGACAGCAAAAGGAAGCAGCTTGGAAAGATCTCAGCGGACAGTTTGCTGCAAAAAACTCATGCCTTTCAACGATGATGGAAGCCGACGATGGAGGCGTTGGGTTTCCCCTTCACTTGCTGCCTTCCCTTTTCTTTTGCTTAGAATCTCTCTCAGCCTTACTCTTAGCTCTCTCGGCTTTCTCTCAGCTTTTTCCCTCCTCATTTTCTCTCTAAATTCAGCTGTCACTCCCTCCCACTCTCTCTCTAACTTCAGCCGTCACTTCTCTATCTATGCCCTCTACCTTTCAGCCGTCCCCTCATTCTCTTGCTGCATTTTTCTTTTATATCAGCTGCAACTCCGAAAACCTCATCTCAATGGTTGACAAACAACCTCGGTTCATCGCCTCTCTCTCAGCCATCAGATTGGTTTCACTTTCTAGATTCTTCTTGGTTTGTAGATGGAAGCTAGGTGGGATGAGGTTAGCATAATCCAATGGTGAAGGAAAAATCAAACGGAAAAAATGATGAAAAATGAGATGAAACCGAGCGATGCATTTTTCTGTACTTCCGCGCATGTTTCAGCTTGAAAATGTTTGTTTTGTTTGCAGCTCACGCTTTTTTTAAAAAAAATAAATAATGAAGTAATTTTAACAACAAAAAATAAAAAATAAAAATAAAACAAAATTAAGCAAATCAAATGAAATGAAATGCTAAAAAATTTATTGATTTTGATTGATGATTTTTCCTAATTTTCACTTAATTTAGGTAGACCAACAATAACTTTTATAAATTGAATCTAAAAGAAATAAAGCATATTTTTGTGAACAATTTTCTTTTTTCGATAAATTTTAATACTAAAAATGTCTTAAAATAAAAATTAAGAGACTCATGAGCAAAAATGAATAATAATTATCATTTAATCTATAAAAATAATAATAATAATAAATAAAGCTAAATTAAAAATTTGGTATCTAAAATGCTAAAAATGTCTAAAACAAAATCATGAGATTAATAAGTAAAAATAGCTAATAATTATTAATAACAAATAAAAACTAAAATAACTAAAATAATGATAAATAAATCTAAATTAAAATTTGGTGTCTACAATCGTTAGTCATGAACTTCTCATCAGACAGCGATTTCCTCATTCTTGCGTGGTCAGTCTCCATTACGCCAAACACCTCAGTTTCATCTATAATATACTGAGTGGGATCGATAAAATTTTCATCAGCGATGATAACTCCCACAGTGCTTCCATGCTCAGGTAAAGGATTCTTACTGACATTCGATCCCTACTCTCCCTTTCTTCTAAGAAGGATGTCTCCAAAGTCAATCATATCCTGAATCTTATATTTTAAAACCCAACAATTGCCAGTGGTATGACCTGGACTTCCAGAATGTTAAGCACAAATTACATGCGGGTCATAACCCGCAGGAAGATCTCTAGGATAGAGTTTGGGGGGAACAGTGCTAATTTTTTCAACTGCTCTTAATTGCTCATACAATTGATCAATGGGTCGGCCCAAATTGGTGAAGGTTCGAAATTGCCTTTGAGTTTGAACTCCATTGGCTTGAAAAGGATTTTGAGAAGGGTTATTATTTTGTAGGGTTGGTTTGGGATGATAAATGGGACATGATTGATTTGGAAAGATAGGTTGTGGGGTTGGAGGTAACGGTGAGATATTCAAATGACTTGGTCGGGGATGATGGAGTTGGGTAGTAGTGTGGTGGACTGGTTGAGGGTTAGGGTAGTAGGGGTAAGGAACAGAGTAGACGGGATGGTTTCTGGGTCTGAAAGACGGGCCTTGATCCCATATAAAAGCTGTAGACACCAAATTTTGGTACGATTTATTTATTTATGTTCATGCTAGTTTATCTTAGTTATTCTTTTTATTTTCCTTAGTCGTTTACTTGTTTTATTTTTATTTTTAGTCTTTTTAATGTAGAATTTCTCAAAAAAAAGAAAATATGTTTTAGTTGTTTTAAAATTCAATTTTTGTCTTGGAAAAAGAAAAAAAAAGAAAGGGAAGAAAATTGTTCACAAAATATGTTTATTTCTTTTTAAATTCAATCTTTTGACTTTATTTATTTTTTGGTTAGGTTATTTCGAAAACAAAAGAAAAGGAAAAAATGAAAATGAAAAAATGGAAATTTGCATTTTTTGTTGTTTTTAGTTTATTTTTATTTAATGATAATTAAGTTGTTTTCATCATTAATTATTATTGTTCTATTATTATCAGTTTTATTTAATTAATTTCAAAAAAAAAAAAAAAATCAAAAAAATCAAAAAAATCAAAAAAATAAAAAAAAATCAAAAAATCACAATTCCATTTCCACTTCTCAATCTAGCACCTTCCATTGTTATTGCCGACTCCACTTCACTCACAATACCTCAATATATACATCCCACTACGCTACATCATTTTCTTCTTCACTTCAATACTCAACCTCCTTCAACCGTGCACCATTTCCTCTCCACACCACACCTTAAACTTACCACAACACATTACCTTGGGATCATCGACCAAGTAAGAGAGGGGAGGGAGTTTTTGGGTTTAACGGAAAAAGCATACGGCAAAAGGAAGTAGACGGCTAGGAAAAGGGACCAACGAGAGGGGTTGACGGCGGGAGAGCTAGAAAGAAAACAGAGAGGCTGGCAGACGGCTGAGGTGAGTGAGAGAGCGAAGAGAAAAAGGAACGGGAACTGGGTAGTGAAGCTGAGAAGAAAGGAATCCGGTGTCATTTGGGGCTGCAGTCACTTACAAGAGTCAACCACCGTTTGTTGCTGCCAAACTTCACCAAAAGGGCGCTGTAAGATTCTCTTTTTGCCTTCTTGTTACAGATAGCTTTTAAATCATGGATTTTATTCGGTGTTTTTGATGGCTGATGTTGCGTTTTCTTTTGAGAGTGTGGGCTTGTATAACACGTTAAGATTTTTTAGATTAAGGGTCGGTTGCAACAAGATTGAACTTGTCGGCTTGTTGCAATCTGTTTTTTGCCATTTAGTTTGCTTTCCTTCCGATTGCCGAAACAGTAGCCTGCATGATGTTTTGATTACTGAGTGATTGAAAGATCACAGCTTTCTCCAATCTAGTGAGTTAAAGGTTGTCTTTTGGGTCCTTACCTGCATAACTTGAGTCTGTCCAGATCCTTAGAGTCGGATAGAGGAGTTTGGCTGCGACGAGCTTGAATGTCTCGGTTTGTTGCAGTGAGGTTTTCTTTTGCTCTGGGTTGTCGAAGTTTTCAAGGAGTAAAGTTGCAAGGTCTTGGTACTTTGGTTTAGAGGTTTGATGTTTGATTGAATGTTGTTCGCGTCTGGCATGAATGACCATAAGAAGCAAGTCTGAAATAAGCTTCTGAAGTTGCAAAGAGAAGAAAGTCATGAATCAGATTTTCTTGCCTGTTCTCTCAATTTGTTTTTACATCTGGTCTTTGTCTTGTGTAGATTTACAATTGGTTGTTGTCATGTTCGACTGAATTCATAATGTGGTCAGTTCCTTTGTTTGGGTTGAATCATGCTAAATTGGTTAAGGATGAACTTAGGAAATGCAGCAAAAGTTGCAGTTGAAAAATCGCAGAAAAAATGTTTCTTTGATGCTTGCTGATTCGTTGCTTGGCCGCAACTCTGGTCTAATTATTTTTAGTGGATATCCTAGGATAGATGACCATGTTAATGACAATAATATGAGGGCCTAGCATTTGCTTTTGCTTGTCCAACTAGGAATGGGTTTTGAGTTTCTAACACCCAAATACACAAGGGTTGGAGTAGCTAGAAAGCTGCGTTTGCTGCTGTTTTTCCTTTCTGTAACAACTCAGTCTACCAAGTGGGTCTCCTCACCTATTTAATGAATTTTTTAGATAAGAGGTGTTGGGTTTGCATGTTTGGGAGTTGAAATACTTGAACTAGGATCAAATGCATGCTGAAAAATAAATTTCAGATTGCCAAACCATTTTTTTTGTGTGAGTATGCTTCCAGAATTTTGCATCAGTCCCCTCTACGTTGTTGCTTGTTTGGATGTTGAAGTGATGTGTCTTGTTGTATGGCTTCAAACTATGATTTTATCTGAAAAATCTTCGAGCCAGGCTGCATATTTTGTCCAAAAGCTGCACTTCATCCTCACGCTTTTGCTGTTTTTCTTTTTCTTCCTGCAATTGCTCACATGAACATTTCTGTCCAGAATTTCTGTATCAGTTTCTTCTATGTTTCTGTTTTATTTGGATGGCGGAATCATGTGTCTTATTGTCTAGTTAGAAATCATGATTTGGGTTGGGAAAAGTTTCGAGCAAAGCCATGTGTTTGTATCTGAAACATGAATTTTTTTTTTAGCAAAGCTTTTTCGCACAACAGGTTTCATTTTCGATTGCAGAAACTGGTTTTGTGCTTGTTATTGGCATGAAATTTCTCCATAAATTGCATTGTTAAGGAATGATAATCAATGCTTGGCTGGATTTAATTCAAAGAGTGTTATGTAAAACTCATTGTTGAAAGGTGATTAATGGCCAAAAGCTTTCTTCAATACTGGTTTTGTTGCAGAGAGTATTTTCGGTGATTGCATGAGATTTGCATGGAAAAAGGTTTTCAAAAATTTAGCACTTTGTCCCCCCAAGTCCCTTCTCATTTCACTAGGGCCCAAGTAATTGGAACATTTAATCAATTTGATCCTTCTAAGTTTCTTTTTGTTCCACAAGAGCCCAAGCATGTTCTAGTATCTTGTAATTAAGTCCTAAAATCATTGCAACTTCAATCATTGTTTGACTTTTCCTTTATTTTTAAGATCTTTGAAGTGCTTAAACGATTTATTTGGACTTGAATGTTTGAGTAATGCTTGTTTTGGGTCTTTAGTAGATGCTATATTTGGAAATTGAACGGGTTATTCCGTTTTCTTGGTCTTTAAGCATTTTTTGAGCTCATTCAAGTTGCAATTAGGTGGTTTTTGATATTTTTGCTTATACTTTACTTTTAAATTGATGCCTTGACCCCTTTATTGTTTTGAAGCCATTTTCCTTCATTTGCTTACCATTAGGAGAAGGTATAACTTTCTTTTATCCTCTTTACTTCTCTCCTATGTGCTCCTACGTGTTACGTGAATATGCATGTCTACTTTGCTTTCTTAATTCCTTTCATTTGCTTTATTACTTTTGCTTTTATTTAAATTATTCATTATGGGGTATGTGTACACCTCTTGGTTTGTAATAGATAGGGCGTAGCAAGTAATTTGGTCCATTTTCCCTTTCCCTTTTGTTTTAGTTAGCAAATGTAATGGTTGCATGCCTATGTGTTATATGTTAAATGCTTTATTAGGATTTTGCATCTAGTCAAGCATGCTAAGTGTTATGTGCTACGTGTTTATAGGTGATTCGCATGTCTACTCGTTTTTTATAGTATGGATGAATGGAATGAATGAATGTACGTCACCACACTAGTCCAACGCTAGTTGTGGCTTCTTTTATCGTTTCCACTAGTCCAACGCTAGTCGGAATTCATAGAATGGGCTAGTCCAACGCTAGACCCTTAGGGATTTCCCCTCGTTAGTACATGTTTGTATGTTCATTACATGTCATGCATTCTTTTTAGTTTTGTCATTTTTTGCATGCCCCTGTTTCCCTTTCCCTTCACTTTAGGATTTGCATCTCATGCTAGTTAGGGTTCATTTGCGTGAAAACCCCCTTGGGTAAGGGAAACGAGCGAGTGTGGCTTCAAAATAGCCTTAGCACGCTAGTTTTTCCTTCTAATCAAAGGGAAAATTAAAATCACAAAACTAGAGGTCATTCCCGTACCCGACCTGATGCATTCCTCTAAGTTCATGCATTTTCATATCATTTTCTCACTATTTTCCTCACTAATTATATATTTTAAATCCACATGTCATATTCACACACTTATTCACTTTCTTTACTTTTCACTTCACACATTACACCTATTTTACTTATATATTTACTATTTCATTCACTTGCACACGAGCATTTATATTTTTATTCATTTGCACACAAACACTTTCAAATTGCGTACATGTACCTTTTTTTCTACACTTTGCACACTTACACTCTCATTTGAGTCCTCATTTGCATCATTCATGATTTTCTATGAGGTCTTTCCTTATTGACCTTCACAATCCATGTGAATGGGATCAAAAGCCTCATCAGAGACATTTCTAGACTTAAGATTGCATTTCTCATTCATTAGTCTTTGTCCAAATTGCAAATACATACTTTGGGTAGAAAAATTAGGGAGAATTGGTTTAAGTCACGCAACTAGCCTTGGCTAGGTCGAAGGGGTGCCTTGGATTTTTATCCTTGCCTTCCCCTTCGTCAAATGTGACTCCCGAACCTTTGTCTTTGTTTTACGTGGACTAGGAGTCGTTTAAAAAGGGTTTCTTACTTTTTCCTATTTTACTTTAAAAAATTCAATTTTTTTTGGGTGACTTGGTACACCCTAACTCTATACCAAGTGGCGACTCCATTTTTTATAAAAACCCTTTTTAAACTATTTTTTTTGGGTCAAATCGTCGCATTTTCAAAAGTCCCATTTAGACCCATTTTTGTTTTTATCAACAAAATTCATTTTTCCCAAATCAATAAAATTCAACAAAAAACAATCATTTTATTTTTTCCAAAAAGTGGGGCGCGACAGTTGGCGACTCCACTGGGGACTTCCTAAGTGGGTCCAAGCATTTGATTTAGCCATTCTTTTCCTTTTTTTTCTACCCTTTTTATGTATAGCATTTGGATATTAGGATTGCATTTTCCCTTTCTAGGACTTTTTGCCACGTACGCGCATATCAAACTACTCCCTCACTCACGTATGTATGATTGGATGATTGGATGTATGATTGTACTTGCTTTATCTCGCGCTTTGCATTTGCATTTTGGGGGGGGTGTGTCACCCTTAGAGCCACGCGTTGGTTCTCGATCCCTCCCCTCCAAAACGTATACTATCATACGCGCATACGCTTTATTATTCATCCCTCTTTATTTTCTTTTTAGTGGCTTGTCACGCCACTCCACCCTATTAGGATTAGGAGACCCACTTGGACGTGTGATCGTGACACGACGTGTGCGTAGCACGATCCAATGGGTCACTCAATCTTCCGCTTTAAACTTTGGGTTGATAGCCTTTAGTTTTTAGTCGAAGGTTGAGGGTTTTTTATAGATTCACTCAAACATGCAGCCGTAACACGACGTGTGCGTAGCGGTGTTTGGGGAATCGCTCGAGCCACCGACAAAGGGCCTTGGGATTGATGACCCTTGGCCACGAGTCTGAAGGCTTGGGGACCTGAGCTTATCGAGTCTAGATGCATTAGTGAACCCCAACCGCATGCATCCATATAGTTCACCTAGGGTAGAGTCTGCCTTGCCCTAGTAGGGACACCATTCACGAGGGGAGGGATCCCACCCTTTTCCTTATTTACTTTTCCTACTTTTTATATCATTTAATTGTCCAACGTGTTATGTGATTATGTGTTGAACTAACTTTCCTTGTCTCTTGCCTTTGCATTCACAAACGTTAGGAAATAAGAGGTCGGGCATGACCTTCTTTTAGGACATACCCTTATAGATAGGCTATTGCATGTTTAAAAATTGTGGTATATTTCGTTCATAAATTAATAATGCCATACCATTTTAGGCCTACCCTGGCAGATAAAGGGTTCCTTAGGTCATGTCTCATTTCAAATTGCATATCTTACTGCTTTTAATAAACTGGCATCACGCATCCACCCTAGGAAGGGAATGCCATTTAGGGGATCCCGTGTTTAGGAATAAGCCACCATATGTCTCGGATACTTAATCCAAGGAGACTTGCACGTTTACATTTTTTGTATCATCCAAAGGGGTAGTGCACAAGGTAAGGTAGGATCCGATCATTTTCATAGAGCGATCTTTGGAATATGAGCGTCTAATAATCACCTTTTGGCCACTTTATCAAAATTGGTAAAAATCTCTTGCGTAAAGGACATTAATTTGAAGAAACCCAAATAATTCTTCACTATTGAGACGATAAGTCAATGGAGGCCAAATCTTGATTTTAGGAGGCTCATAGACTAAGGCATTGTAATGATTTCTTGAAACTACCTAATGGGTAGAGAACTCAATCGATTTTTGAACAAATCATCCATTTTACCCAATCCATTTTTTGTCAATTCATTCAATTTTAGTTCAATCTAATCATTTTTGAGTAAATTCATTTCATCCAATTCATTTGACCAATTTACCCTTTTTAGGGTCATCCGGTCAATTTTTGAATAAATCAATTCATTTGACCAATTTACCCTTTTCAGGGTCACCCGGTCGATTTTTGAATAAATCATCAATTCATTTGACCAATTTATCCTTTTAGGGATTTGGCCGATTTTTAAAATAAATCATTAACTCCATTTCATCTCTTTGGCCAATTTACCCATTTTTAGGGCAAAATCAAGTTGATTTTGAAGAGATCATCAATTTCATTCAATTCAGTTGACCAAGTCTATCTATTCGATCAATTTTGAATAAATCGTCAATGTTATCCAACTTACCTATTTTTAGGTAAATCAGTCGATTTTGAATAAATCACCAATTTTATCCATTTGACTCGCTTTTTCCCCTTTAGGGTTCATTGAGTAAATTAATCGAGACATGGCAATCCCTTTCACAAGTCATTTTATGTGTAGATCAAAGCAAGCAATCCGTTCCGACTTCGTCCTCATGTTTTAGGGCAAATGTCTCTTTTCACTCCAAGTGGCCAAATTTTTTCAAACCATTCCTCACACGACCAGTCGATCGGATCCATCAGGTATTGTATAGTGCCTGCTCTGGAGGACTGCATTTTCATGCTAGGCCTACCCTTGGCACAAAAGGGTTCCCCCATAGGACATGCATCCGAATTTTCTGAATATCTACTAACTCTTGTTTTTTCTTTTCTTTTTCTTTGTTTTATTGGAATAACTAAGCGAGGGTTAAATCTAAAGGCAATCTTTCAAAAATTCTCAGGTAATATTTAAATATAGCTTCTCGTCGAAGCCCCATCATAACGCGATCCCGTAGTCAAGCCCAGAGGAGTCGTGTAAACATGAGTTCACAACCGGAACAGTCAGATAGGTCTGCTACTACCGCTCAACCCGAGACTGCAAGTTCGGGGATTCAGTTGACTGAGATGCTTACCAAGTTTGGAGAGATGGCGTCTGAGATGGTCGCCCAAAGGAAGTTGAATGATGAGCTCATTAGTAGCGGAGTTCAACCCGAACCTGTACCCGCCAGACAGCCTGAGCAAGAGCCGTTTGTCCTACCTTCGGCCCATGCCACTGTTACTCCATCATTTCCTATTGCACCCGAAGAAACTTTCACCTATCCCACCACAAATTTGCCATACACTTACCCTCCTCATCCTTCATTTTTTCTTACTCACACGCGAGGTCCACCACCCCAAATCACTTCAAATATACCACCTGAGCCACATACCTTTTATCACCCTGTTGCTGAGCCATTCCTACCAGACCATATTGTTCAAACCAAGGCAGAAATGGGGGAATCTTCTGCTCCCGTTGATATAAAGTTGCTCAAACGCCTTGATCGTTTTGATGAGTTTATGAGGAAGAGTCAGGGGTTGAACAAGCAAGGAGTCCTGGACTACGATGAGCTTTGTCTCTTTCCCAATGTGCAATTGCCTGAGGGGTTCAAAACTCCGAAGTTTAACAAGTACGATGGGACGGGTAATCCCAAGACACACCTCCGACTATTTGTTAACAAGTTGGGAAAGCCTGTAGACGACGAGAACCTGCCTCTAAGGTTGTTCCCGGAAAGTCTGGAGGGGGATGCCCTCGACTGGTACTCAAATTTGAAGCCCGAAGAAGTAAAAACCTGGATTGACTTGTCCAATGCTTTTGTAAAGCAATACGAGTATAACTGCGAGCTGGCTCCGACACGAACCACGTTGGAAGGAACAAAAAGAAAACCCTCCGAGGATCACAAGACTTATGCCAAGAGGTGGAGGAAAATAGCTGCCAAAGTCGAGCCACCGATGACTGAGGACGAAATCATACGCACTTTCATTAAAGCACATGATCCCCCGTATTTTGAAGAAATTTTCCGCATGACTGGATGCTCGTTCGCCGCCATTGTCAATAAACTTGAGGAGTACGATGACTTCGTGAAAGCTGGGAAGATTGTTAATGTCTCTGCCCTCAAATCCCAGTTGGATGCTTTGCAAGGACAGGGGACTAGTGAGAAGAACCCGCAATTTAAAAAGAAAGAGGGGGAAACTGCCTTCACCTGGAATCAAAACCCTGTCCCAAGACCCAGACCTCAACAATACCCTACCTACTCAAACCCTTACCCCTACTACTCAAATCCTCATCCTGTTTACCACACCAATATCACTCATCCTCGACCTCGCCCAAATTATGCCAACCCGCCTACAACCCCTTTCCAAATATCTCAACCAAACTTTCAACAAACTCGTCCTCGACCTCCTTACCACCAAAGATTTTCCCCACCAAATAGACCCACCTACAACTATCCCCGACCCACTGAAACCTACAATCAAAGTCGTACCCGAACCTTCACCAACCTAGGCAGGCCTTTGGACCAATTGTATGAGCAATTGAAGGTTGCCAACAAAATAGGCGTGATTCCCCCTCCAACTTACCTTCATGGCATGCCTGTTGGGTACAATCCACATGCTATTTGTGCCTATCATTCGGGAGTACCTGGCCACTCAACCGCCGATTGCAGGGCACTTAAGCACAAAGTCCAAGACATGATCGAGGCAGGAGAAATAGTGCTAAGGAAAAGAGGTGAACAAGGGCCGATCATAAGTACAAATCCTTTCCCTGAACACAAGGACACCTTCGAAGCATCCACCTCCAATGACGAAATTTGAAAATCCTGAAGGAGCTTTGCATAATTTGAATGGCCGAGTATCTTCCCTCTCGAAGGGAATTTCGGTAAATCTAGGGGTTGTTATTTACTAAGGTTCACGAAAACCATTTCTTGCATATGTGAATAGCTTAATGAAAACATCTTTTGCAACTAAGTTTTTGTCTTGTTTCCGTTTTGATTAGTTTTTCCATCAAATGCATAATTTGTTTTTTCTGTTTATTTGATTATTGTCCCGAATTTTTAATTCTTTTAGATGGCCAAAGATGGAATTATTTGACCATTTGAATATCACTGTTCTGGATTCCGATAATACCATTCATTCAAAAATTTCTTCGTGAAAAATTCCTTTGTTGAAAAGGCCACAAATCCCTTCATTTGAAAATGCCAAAAATCCCTTCGTTGAAAAATCCCTTCTTTGAGAAGGACAAAAACCTCTTCTTTGAGAGACCCCTTCATGAAAAATCCCTTCATTAAGAAAGCTCTTCATTGAAAATCTTTTCGTTAAGAAAGCCTTTCATTAAGAAATCCCTCCTCTGCCAAGTTCTAAGCTGATTGGTTAAAGCAGCGTCACCGACGATTGATTTTGATGGATGAAAAGCAGTTGAATGTCGTATGGCCTGTATTCATAACAAAAAAGGTCCGCCTCCGAGCCTTTAGAGAAGGAGGACAAAGAGTTAAAGCGAGATTTGCCAATGCAAGATGAAATCAAAGACGAATTTGGCCTAAACTGGTAAGGCCATTTGTCATTCAAAAAGGTGCTACCGAGTGGAGCACTTATCCTTGAAGAGATGGACGGACAAACAGTCCCTCAACCTATCAACTCAAACATGTGTAAGAAATTCTTTATTTGATTACGCAAATTTCTTTTAGGAAATCAAGCAAGAGACGAGGCAAAAGTCAGGCCATCTTCCTTTCCAATTGAAACATTTTATCCCTAGTCATCCCTTTTGAGCTATCAGAACAATAATTTTCGTTTGGCAGCCCCTGAGGATTGCAAACCCTACACTGGGGCAAATTCATTTTGAAAAAAAAAATGATCAAGGCAAACCCCAAACTGGGGCAAATTTTTATTTTTTTTGAAAAAAAAAAAAAAAAAAAAGAAAAAAAAAAAAGAAAAGAAGAAGAAAAATGGAAAAGAAGGAACCCCACACTGGGGCAAATTTAGTTTTGACGAAAAATGCAAAAGTGAGAAATGCAATGAAAAATGCAAAGAGAGAGAATTCAATCAAACTGGGGCAAATTTCCCTCAGTTTCGTTCGAAATTGAAGATGATTTCAAAATGGTGCAATCTCAGGTTATTTCACACCTTTCATCAAACTTGCTTTCAGGCCTCAACTTTTCTTGAAAACACCCCACCTGACCTCATTACAAAAGCCCAAAAGTCCTGGCTTTCGTCACTTGCTGTATTTCTATTAGGAATTTCGCTAATCAATTGGCAAGTGATGTCTATAATGCCTTCACCTAAACTTCTAAGGGAAGTGCATTTTACTGATGCCAGAAATCTTCAACTCATACTCCTGAGTCGATCATGGTTGAGCTCTTTCATTTGCGTCTTTAGGTGAAAACCCGAAAGGTCACCTCAAAAGAAGAAAAGAAGAGGGAAAAGAAAAAGAAAAAAAAAGAAGAAGAAAAAAAAAGAAAAGAACAAAGAAAGAAAAAAACAACAACAACAAAAACAAAAAAACAAACAAAAGCAGAAAAGATTGGGGGTAGCTTTGGTGAAAACCCGAAAGGGCGCCAAGGCGTTTTTTTTCAAACAGACGAGCACGAGGAGGAACAACTGGTGACCTGGTTCATTCGGATTTTTCTCATTTTTGTCAAACCTCTGGCAACATTGAATTCCAGAGCAAAGATATCCAGAGAATTGAATATGACATCCGTTGGCCAAAACTGTGTCGTTTTGTAAAAATATTTCTTTAGCAAATTCATTCTTAGGAAGCTCATTTTTTCTCAATTGCTTGTATTCATGGCATTTTTGTAGGCTTTAAGCACAAATGGTTTGTGTTTGCGTTCTTTCACATATTCATTTCTGCATGATAGGTGAAATTACTTTTTAATCATCGAATTTTGGTGAATGATAACCTCATGGTTTATTCAAAGCATACTTGGGTTCAGTCATCTTGCGAAAATGGTTGAAATTCAGCAAGGTCGGTTACGCAAGCTTCACAATATGGCAAAATGCACGCTTGGTTAGTCGGGAAAAATCAGAGACGTTTAGAAATGACAAATCCAACCAAGTCAGATGCCACGGTCAACTTTGACGAAGGCACCCAAAGACTCATGTTTACACGATTCTCAAGGACAAACGGATCAAATAATGGTGGCAATTCCTTTGTTTTTTCTCTTTTGCAGGAAATTTCATGCATGGATGAAAACAATCACACCTTGCACTGAAATCGGTGTCGGAAAGAGTCCTAATGAACAAAGGCAGATTGAAAATGTCGCAAGCAAATTTCATCAAAAAATGCAACAGCATGGCGATACAGAATCAACTCTGGACTCAAATAGCAAAAATTCATCATACTGGGGCAAATTAATTTTTTGTAAAGATTTTGAAAAGTCAAAAAGAAGCAAAAATCATCAATCAAAAACCAAAATCGAATCAAATTTCGTCACGGCAGGATCGGGTTTAATCCCACTGACCGATGATCAAAAACATTTTCGGGTCAGTCCCTCGATCAAAAGCATTTTCGGGTCAGTCCCTCGATCAAAAGCATTTTCGGGTCAGTCCCTCGATCAAAAGCATTTTCGGGTCAGTCCCTCGATCAAAAGCTCATTCGGGTCAGTTCCCTTCGATCAAAAGCTCATTCGGGTCAGTCCCTCGATCAAAAGCATTTTCGGGTCAGTCCCTCGATCAAAAACATTTTCGGGTCAGTCCCTCGATCAAAAGTTCATTCGGGTCAGTCCCTCGATCAAAAGTTCATTCGGGTCAGTCCCTCGATCAAAAACATTTTCGGGTCAGTCCCTCGATCAAAAGCATTTTCGGGTCAGTCCCTCGATCAAAAGTTCATTCGGGTCAGTCCCTCGATCAAAAGCTCATTCGGGTCAGTCCCTCGATCAAAAAGCATTCGGGTCAGTCCCTCGATTCAAAGTTCATTCGGGTCAGTCCCTTCGATCAAAAGCTCATTCGGCATTTTCGGGTCAGTCCCTCGATCAAAAACATTTTCGGGTCAGTCCCTCGATCAAAAACATTTTCGGGTCAGTCCCTCGATCAAAAACATTTTCGGGTCAGTCCCACGATCAAAAGCATTTTCGGGTCAGTCCCTCGATCAAAAGCATTTTCGGGTCAGTCCCTCGATCAAAAGCTCATTCGGGTCAGTCCCACGATTCAAAGCTTATTCGGGTCAGTCCCGCGATTAAAGCTTGTTCGGGCCAGTCCCATGATTTGAATTTCCTTCTCTAGTCAGTCCCAATTTTAATTTCTCTGTTTGGATCAATCCCGTTTTAAATTTCTGTCTGGGTCTATCCCATTTAAAAAAAAATGTTAAAAGAGTCGGATCCTCATTTCAGAAGCGTCCATTGCCAGCGAAATAACACAGAAGTATTTTGTGTCTAATTCTTTGTCTTCAAAGTTTTCAAACTCAGGAAACAAAAGAGGGGCAACTGTAGCACCAAAATTTTTGTATAATTTCTTTTACTTTTTATTCTCATTTTCGTGGTTGCTTTTAGTTTTTTTTTTCAGTTTCTAGTTTTTATTTTTATTTTATTTTTTAAGTTTTAGCGTAGAAAAATCATGAAAAAAGAGAAAAAGGAAAAATTGTTCACAAAATAGGTTTATTTCTTTTTAAATTCAATCTTTTGACTTTATTTATTTTTTGGTTAGGTTATTTCGAAAACAAAAGAAAAGTGAAAAATGAAAATGAAAAAATGGAAATTTGCATTTTTTGTTGTTTTTAGTTTATTTTTATCTAATGTTAATTAAGTTGTTTTCATCATTAATTATTATTGTTTTATTATTATCATTTTTGTTGTTTAATTAATTAATTAAAAAAAATAATAATAATAACATTCCCATCTCTGCCGAAGTGCATTCCTTTTCTCCACTAACTCACCTCAACCACAACAATACCCTCTGCCTTGGAACCATCGAAGGGAGAAAACCAGAGAGGTAGAGGGAGCTGCATTCTGCACAAAATCGAGAGAGTAGAGAGCCGAGGAGGAAAAATCAGAAAAGGAGGAGAAAAATCAAGGGCGGCGGAAGAAGGAAAAAGCTGAAAAAATCAGAAACAGAGAAAGAAAGGGTAGCAGCGGGCAAAGAGCTTGTGACTGAGGAAGCAGAGCAGCTGGAACTGCCGTTCGCGGGAAGCTTTTGCCGCCCTCTTCCGTCACGCGCGACGCCAGCTTCATCGCTTCTTCCATCATAGTTCAAGCTCTGCCCTCTGCCGGCACAAACAAGTGGCCAACCGCCTGCCCCAGCAACCAAATCCGACATCAGCACCCGCAAAATTTTTACCAAGAAACAAACGGTAAGCCACCATCATCCTTCAAATTTCAGTTTTCGTGTAAGTTTTCGAAGCATGTTTTATTTTTCACGTTGTGGCTTGTAGCCATTTCTCTGTTGAATTATTCACTAATTGGAAGTATGTATGCTTTGAATGTCGATTGGACTGGAGTTTTTCTTGCATTTGATGAAATTTTGGGTGCTGATTCATGTCAATTGGGCGAGAAATTGGTGAAGTTTTTTAATGGTTGTTTGTTGTTCGACAGAATGCTTCACTGAAAGTTCGGCCTGAAGAATGGATTAATTTCTGATTTATATACGTTCAACTGTTTCATGCTTGTCAAAATAATTGATTCGAATGGGTTTGTTTGGGCGTCCGTTTGTTTTGGCAATCTACTCCGCTTCTCGTTTGTTTGGTGTTCCTCTTGTATGGATTTAAATTCATGACATAAAATGGCATGCGAAGGGATTCATGGGAGAGTCATTTGTTTTGCTTTTGTTTTGTTTTGTTGATTGGAGTCCCAAGTTGAATTTTCAGGTTGCAAAGAGGAATGAAATAGCAGTGAACGTTGAGCCAATTTGGAAGAAGAGGATTGCTTGATTAAATTCATGATTCCAGTCCCTCAATTTCCCTTTCCATTATGATTTAACCCCAGAATTTTAGGACTTCATAATTTTGCCCCCAACACCTTCATAAGTCCTCCAATTAGATCCTTGCTTTTGTTGCATTTTAATCTCTCAAGTCCCCCTTGTTCACCGCGGCCTCAAAATTTGGAAAAATCAAATCCATTTTGCCTTTTTTGAGCTTAATCCTATGTTTGCCTATTTTATGTGACTTTTTGGGATAAATTAATTTTGGGTTTTAGATCATAATTGTGGCTTAAATAATTTTAGTTGATTTGTTATCTTGTTAAGCTTAGACTTATGTTTGGCTAATGATTTTTAGTTGGGTTTGTGTAAGAGGGATTAATTCATTTTTGGGTCTTTGGCTTGGGCTAGAGGGTCATGGCCCATGTGTTTTGGTTGGCTAATTTTTGGGCCAAAATAATACTAGCCCACTTGTTTTTCCTTGGACTTCCGATTGGGCCAAGTGATCTTGGCCCAAGAAAGGTGACAATGGCCCATTCCCTTTTGCTTGGGTTTTCCGGTTGGGCTAGGAAGGCCTTGGCCCATGAAATAAATACAAATGGCCCAATAGCCTGTTATGCCAAGAAGCCTGATAATGAAATTTCATTCCAGTCCCCTGACTTTCGAGTGTTTTCACTATGGCCCCAAAAACTTTCAGTTTCATTCAATTGGGTCCTTACTTTAATTGCAAATGAGTCCTTGAACTTTATTTTTCTTTAATTTTGGCCCCAAACTTTTGTCAATCTTTGCAATCAGGTCCTTTCTTCTCTTGACTTCTTAAATGTGGGTTGTTGACATGATTTAATTGATTCAAATTCATGTTTATTTTTATCCTTTGTGATTATTTGTCAAATAAATTGGTGCCTTGACCCTTTTTTATTGTTTTGAAGCTAATATCTCATTTACTCGATTTCCATTGCAAGGGAGGTAACTTCTATATTCTTGCGTTATTTTTCCTACGTGCTCCAACGTGCTAAGTGAAATACATGTCTACTTTGCTTTTCTAGCCTTTCTTTAATTTCTTTTATTTATGTCATTTACTTTTGTTTTTTTTATTTAAGTTATTCATTATGGGGTATGTGTACACCTCTTGGCTTGTAATAGATAGGGCTTGGCGAGCAATTTGGTCCATTTCCCCTTCCCCCTTTTGAAGTCTTATTATGGGGTATGTGTACACCTCTTGGCTTGTAATAGATAGGGCTTGGAGGCGCATTCGATGAGGACCTATCGAAGGCGTGTGCCTAGCTAGCAAATGTAATAGTTAGGGCTTTAATTGCCTTATGTGTCTTGCATGCTTAGTTGCTACGTGTTAATTTGCTTTGTTAGGGCCTTGCATCTAGTCGAGCATGCTAAATGTTATGTGCTATGTGTTTATAAGTGTTTGGCATGTCTACTAGCTTTCTGTAGTGTAGATGAATGGAATGGATGAATGTACGTTTCCACTAGTCCAACGCTAGTCGGAATTCATAGAATGGGCTAGTCCAACGCTAGACCCTTAGGGATTTCCCCTCGTTAGTACATGTTTGCATGTTCACTACATTTCATGCATTTTTTTAGTTTTTATGGCATTTGGCATGTCCCTCTAACCTTTTCCCTTTCATTTTAGGCCTTTGCATTTCATGCTAGTTATAGGGTCCATTTGCCTGAGAAACCCCCTTAAATATGGGATATAGACGAGTGTGGCTTTTTCTAAGCCTTAGCACGCTTGTATTCCCTCTATAAAAGGGCAAATTGAGTCACGATTTAGGTCTCCCCGCACCCAATATGCATGAATTCCCTAGGCTCATGCATTTTCAAATCCACTTTACCATTTTATACCCTCATCACACTTTCATTTTTCCTCCCATTTTGCACACGTGCACCTTTATGTTTCTTCACTTGCACACGAACACTTTTATCATCACTTGCACACATGCACTTCATATTATCATTTCACATACCATACCTTGCCCGCTCACGTGCACATTTTCATTTACATATTTATTGTTTTTTATTACTTTTTCAAACTCATGTCCTCACATTGCATACATGCATTTCATTCATTTGCATCCCACTCGCATTATTCGTGACCTCTCCAAAGGGTCATTATTGGGCTTCACAATTAATGTGATTGGCACCATTCAACCTTTGAAGAGAAATTTCCCCCAATATCCCTAGGCCTGGGGTTTGCATTCATATAGTACATCCAAATGTAATAAATTTTTTGGTTAAAACAAGAAAATATTTGATTAAATCACGCAACTAGCCTTGGCTAGGTCGAAGGGGTGCCTTGGATTTTTATCCTTGCCTTCCCCTTCGTCAAATGTGACTCCCGAACCTTTTTCGTTGGTTTACGTGGATTAGGAGTCGTTTAAAAGGGGTTTTTTAATATTTTTTCCTATTTTTCTTTAAAAATTCATTTTAGGTGACTTGGTACACCTTAACTCATTACCAAGTGGCGACTCCGATTTTTTATTTCAAAAACCCTTTTTAAACTATAATTTTGGGTCAAATCGTCGCATTCTTAAACCCCCATTTAGACCCATTTTTCTTTTAAATAACAATTCATTTTCCAATCACAAATTGAATCAAAAAATACATTTTTTAACCATTTATTTATTTTATTTTATCAAAAAATGGGGCGCGACATATGGTATGTGAGAATATGTATTTTGGGAGAAAAATATCTAATCACCGTATTATGAGTGACCAACTAGTATTTATAGGATTACAAACTTAACAAACTATTTACAAGAATACCTTTACTAATTTATTATCTACAAGAATACTTATATTCTCTTAACACTTTTCCTCAAGTTGGAGCATATTTATCATAAGCACCCAACTTGTTACAAATGTATTTCACCCCAGAGCCCCCTAAACTCTTGGTAAACAAATCAGCCAATTGATCTACAGACGGTACATGAGATGTCTTGATGACTCCATCAAGTAATTTCTCTCGAATGAAATGACAATCAACTTCAATACGTTTTATCCTTTCATGAAACACTGGATTAGACGCAATATGAACAGCCGCCTGATTATCACATACTAAATTTATAGGCTATTTATGTTCAAACCCAATTCAAGTAACATGCTCTTCAACCAAACCAACTCACACACAATGTGAGCCATAATGCGGTATTCAAATTCTGCACTTGATGTGGAGACAACTGTTTGCTTCTTGCTCTTCCACGACACTAAATTTTCACCAACAAACACACAATATCCTGTGATCGGTTTTCGATCTGAGGCAGAACCAACCTAATCTGCATCACTATATCCTTCAATATCAGTGTATTCATGATTTTGATACAGCAACCCTTTTCCAAGAGTACTCTTAAGATACCTGAGAATCCGTATAGCAGCATCCCAATGACTAGTACGAAGGGTATCAAGAAATTGACTCACAACACTCACTGCAAACGAAATGTCAGGTCTCGTTACAGTGAGATAATTTAATTTATCCACAAGTCTTAGATGTTGCCTAGGATTACCAAGTAATATACCTCGATCTTCTACTAATTTCACGTTAGGATCCATAGGACTTTGACATAAATAAATCTCATATTTAGACCAAACTACCTCAATACCCAGAAAATACTATAGATGACCTAAATCCTTTATTTGAAAGTTTGCCTACAGATTGGATTTAAGTTTCTGGATTTCCACAACATCATCACCTGTAATCACAATATCATGCATATAAACAACTAACAAAATTTTACCAGTATTAGAATGCCAATAAAATATAGAATGATCTACTCCACATCTGGTCAGACCGAACTCCATGACAATACTACTAAACCGGCCAAACCAAACCCTAGGAGACTATTTCAATCCATATAAGGATTTTTTCAGATGACAAACCAACTGGAAATTCTCTCCCTGAACAACAAATCTAGGAGGTTGTTCCGTATATACCTCTTCTTCCAAATCTCTATGTGAAAACGCATTTTTCACATCCAACTGATACAATGGCCAATTATAAGTTATTGCCAAAGAGATAAGAAGACGAACAGAGGTAATCTTTGCAACATGAGAAAATGTTTCTAAATAGTCAATTCCATACACCTGAGTAAATCCCTTAGCTACCAGACGAGCTTTCAATCTATCAATAGAACCATTAGGCTACATTTTTATAATGTACACCTATTTACAACTAACAACTGGCTTACCAGAAGGAAGAGGGACAAGATCCCAAGTACCATTTTTCTCCAAAGCAAACATCTCTTCTTGCATAGCTAATCTCCAACCATGATGGCTGAGAGTATGGGTAATAGACTTAGGAATGGATACAGAATCAAGGGAAGCAACAAAAGAATAATATGACAGAGAGAGACAAGAATAAAAAATAAAATTAAAAATAGGATGAGAAGTACAATGTCTCTTACCTTTGCGTAAAGTAATAGGAAGATCTGACTCACAAGAGGGCGTCATACCTGGATTTGAAGATTGAGAGTTAATTGGTGAAGTGCGTGACATATCAGGAACTTTCTCAACTACGGAACGACCAAAATAAACTTGAAAATTAGAACGAGATAATCGAGTTATGGAATCTGGTGGACTAAATAACTCAGGTAATAAAAATGAAAGGACTAGTAAAATAGGAGAATGAAAAGAGGAACACTGGACTAACTCATAAGGTATACCTTGTTTCATAAAATAAGGAGTGGATTAAAAAAAAATAACATCAACACAAGTAAAAAAATGATTTAAAACTTGACTGTAACATCTATACCCTTTTTGCACTTGTGCGTATCCTAGGAAAATACACTTAATAGCACGAGGATCTAATTTATCCACCCCAAGAGCAAACCGATGAACAAAACACACACACCCAAAAATACGATGAGGTAATTTAAATATAGGTTCATGAGGAAAAAGAATAGAGTGAGGTAATTAACCTCCAAGAATATTGGATGGCATGCGATTAATTAAATAACATATAGTTAAAACTGCATCACTCCAAAATTGTTTGGGTACATTCATGTGCAACAAAAGTGTTCGAGCAATTTCGATTAAATGTCCAATTTTTCTTTCAGCAACTCCATTCTGTTGTGGAGTGTGGGGACAAAAGAACTGATGGAGAATACCAGACTTAGTCATAAAGGTATCAAAAGGAGTGAAAAAATATTCTTTCGCATTATCACTGTGAAGTATACGTATAGGTACACCAAATTGATTCTTTATTTCTGTAACAAATGCACAAAAAATGGAATATAGTTCTGAACAATCTTTCATTAAATGAAGCCATGTAACTCTGAAAAAATCATCAACAAAAATTACAAAATATTTAAACCTAACTTTAAAATGACTCGACTAGGATCCCAAACATCAGAATGAACTAATAAAAAGGGCTCCGAAACCCGTTTATTGACTCTAGGGACAAAAGAAATACAATGATGCTTTCCTAACTGACAAGACTTACAGTCTAATGAAGACAACCGACTGAAGGTAGGAACCAACTTCGTCAAATTTTGTAGAGACGGATGACCCAAATGATAGTGAATTTCAAAAGGAGAAACAGTAGCAAGACACATAATCGGACCATTGCAGTTGAGAAAATAAAGACCATTATGCTTATGCCCTCCACCAAGCGTCCTTTTTATCTTCAAATCCTGAATGACAACAAAATCAGGAAAAAAGTAATTGAACACTGTAGAAATTTAATAAGTTTACTAACGGTTATTAGATTAAAAGGCAAATTAGGTACGTAAAAAACAGAAGACTGCGGAAGAGATGGGTTAATTTCTACAGTACCTAGTTCTTTAACTTTAGTTGTAGAGCCATCAGGTAAAGTAACATGAGAAAAGGAAGTAGACTCTTGAAAATTAAAAAAAATTTTAGAGGTACCTGACATATGATCAGTAGCTCCGGAATCAATAATCCATGAGAAAAATTAAAGGATGTGGAGAGACAAGCCATAGCATTACCTTTTTGTGCTAAAGAAGCAGAGGCAAGAGATGCGTGATTTGCAGTTTGGTACTGCAGAAATTTGACATAATCTTTCAAGGATATGGTAAAAGTCTTTTGGGACCCTTGTGCTAAAGAACTTGATTCAGCTTGATCAGTGGTAACTGCATTAGCAAACCGAGGAGGTTTTCCAACTAAATCCCAACAAGTATCACGAGTGTGATTCTTCAAATCACAATGAGTGCACTCACGAGTGCCTCCACCTCCACGAGCCCACGACCTCCTCTACTTCTTCATCCACGAGAGCCACGTCCAAAACTAAGTTGGTCACGTCTAGGGTTAAGTTGCTCTATCCGATTGTTGTTAGCAACCAAAGCGAATTTGTCATTAATTAGAGCACCATCACCCTGTGCATTGTCTTTAGATGCAGAACGTAAGACCCGAGCATATGCCTCTGCAAAGGATGGTAATTGTTCACCTACTAAAATTTGAGATTTGACTGGTTCAAATTCTGGCTTAAGGCCAGCCAAGAATTTGAGCACAAGTATTTGTTCTCTTTGCCTCTGCATAACTGTAATATCATTTGAGAGAGGCATTACAACATTTAATCCTTCTGAAATTCGCTTGAGATCAGCAAAGTATTCGGCTACTGTCTTGTTATCTTGTTGCAACTGAAAATACTCCAAAGAAATATCATATATCCGTAAAAGATTACATACAGTATAATAATTGGACATAATCCCAAACTTCTTTTCTTGTCTCACAACAAGAACACATGAAGCAATTCGTGGCTCCATAGAATTCCATATTGCTCCAAGAATTTGGACATACTCTTGAATCTATATTAGTCTCTTGTTGTCCTTGATAGGAGAGTCATCTGTGAGATATCGTTATTTTCCTAAGCCTGTCAAATAAATTTTAACGGCTTTTGACCACTGTTGATAATTAGTGTTATTCAACTTCCAATTTGTGATTTGAAACATCACCATTGGCATAATATTAGTGGATGGCACGATACTTTTTGATAAACTTTCAGCCATAGTGAATAGCACTTCAAACAAAAAAAAAATAGTCAAAACTCGTGATGAACAGTACACGTGAATAGTACTGCATGAACAGTATCGCGTGAACAGTGCGCGATGAGCAGTGTCACGTGAACAGGTCTTTTGTTAGATGTTTAACCCTTACCCTAGGATTTTAGCTCTGATACCATGAGAATATGTATTTTGGGAGAAAAACATCTAGTCACCGTATTATGAGTGATCAACTAATATTTATAGGAGTATAAGCCTAACAAACTATTTACAAGAATAAACTTACTAATTTATTATCTACAAGAATATTTATATTCTCTTAATAGTATGATCTAAATTTGCTTGTGTAAAAAATTTTTTACACTGACAGTGTATAAAAAGTTGTCCATGTTCTAATGCCCAAAATTTATGCTCCATTAACGTCCATTTTCCATTAATAACTCTTAACTTATGAATTGAGCTCTATTATGAATAAGCACTAATGAGTAGGGGTTCAAATGCTATATTTAATGTTCTGATTCTCATCAAGAGATTGATGGGTTTTTGCTATCGTCATTCTTACAAAAGGAGAAAGATACATTCTAAACCAAGTTGTGATAAATTTGTTTTAAATTATTGATTTTAGCCACCTCTGCAATAGAATATTCTTCTATTTCTTCCAACTTTAGGGTGCAATTAAAAAATTTTTATGAACCGTGTGAGGACCCGAAAATTCCTTTAGAATTTTCTCTTATTTTTTTTTGAAAGATTAATTTATATTTTCTTCTATATTTCTTTACTTGATTATTTAACTACTTACTAGCTCTAAATTTCATGGTGATTTCATTAATTGAGTCAAAAGTTTTACTTTTACTTTTAACATAGAGTACGCTAGGGTTTTGGTGCATTTTGGTAGTGTAATCAATCGGTAAGGTGTGTGTGCTAAATATGACGGATAAGAATGAGTTCTAAGTAAGAGGAAGTGTGGGATTAAAAGTGATAAGAGTACATTAGTGAATCGTAAGTTAAAACAAAAGTACAAGAGAGTTAAGAAAGTAGGCTTGAATCGACGTGCGCCGTTTGTTTCCGATTGGGTACACCACTTAACCAATACTTTCTTACCCTAATCTCCTTGTTTTATTTCATTGAATCCTCCCTCATTTGACCCTAAATCCAACCGCAATATTTGACCTAAAAACAAGAGGAAAATTGGTGGTGCCAAGTGTCATTAGCTAGCCACAATTTTTGACTAAGAAACTTTCTTCTTTCTTATCTTTCCTCTAGCCACAATTTTCCTTCATTTTTCCACCTTCTTGGCCGAAATTTTTGAAGAGAGAAAAGAGAGATATTTAATTCATTGACTAGATATTAATCCATGCCTTTCTAAGTGTCAACCATCTATGAAGTCTTGACCAAGACTTGGACCAAGAGAAAACTTGTGTTTATCTTCCAAAAATTTACTCAAAACCTTCACTTTTTTTCTTCTTGGTGGCTGAACTCTAGGGAGAGGAGAAGAGAGAAAAATTTCCAATTTTTTGCAACTTGATATCTTGCTTGATTCTTGAGAAAATCAACGTGAAACTCGAATCCACTCCGATCAATCTTGGGAAAGCTTGGAGGTGAGCTTGGTAGAGCTTTTGGGAGGAAGAAAGTTCTTGTCTTACGACTTATTTTGGGGGTTTTGAGGTATTATACTAGAAATCTCTCTTTTTCTTTCTTATTTTGCCATTTAAGCAACATATGATTTGATTGTGATAGATTTTATGGAAGGCGTCATGATTTTGCTTAGTAGATTGAAATTTTCAGCTTTGGAATGTGTTGGCAAGACTTGATATGAATGGTTTAGCTTTGATATGAGGTTGGATGAACCTACAAGCTTTGGAACGAGATTTTCTAGCTTCTATGTACGATTTTCCAGCTTTAGTAGTTAATTTCCAGCATTTGGTAGTGATTCTGCCCTGTTTTTGGACCCAAATGGAACTGCATATTCTTCCTTGATAAAGGCCAAATTAGTTCTTCCTCAAAACATAAAACTTTCAGCTCAATCGGAGTACTGTAACTTGTGAAATGATTAAAATACCCCTAACTGCCCAAATATCCTGTTTAACCGACAGCATTCTATTTTCTCTGAAATTTCAATTTTTGACGATGAAAATGTATGATTTGGCTTTGGAGATCTTCATAATAAATGTAGGCCTCTGTCTTAGTTTCGAAACGTCATAAAATTTGCCTCGATCTGATATACCTAGCTACAGTTACGACCAAAACATCGAAGGATGACAAAACGGTCATTTATCAGTTCTTCTTTAAACTGGTTACCAGCTTTGGTCCATGGTGATAAGTTATTATTTGGTTTGTTTGGTTGGTTTTGAGGCCTTGAATAGATGAATGTTGTTGGTTATCACTTGTGGATTGTTGGTTTGTGAATCCAAGTTGTACTTGGATGGGAAAAGTAAGAAAATAGGGAAAATGCTGCCCAAATTTCTATTACTTGCTCTTATGAATATTAGTGAGATGTAAGGTTTGATTTTAGAATTAGTTGGATCTTAAGTTACATATATATCCTTGAATGCACTTCAATAGTAGTATATGAGTTATTTTTTATCAAGATTTGGTATCAACTAAGATGAAAAGTGTTAGTTTTCTGTCGAAAACTTTGAATTACATTTACTCAATTCAATTTGGGATTCATTGTTCTTTCAACTACTGATTCCTGGAATTTTCTTTCGTTATGTTTGAATTTGAGAAATGACTCAAGATTTTTCGTGACTTCGAAGTTCAAATGTTATTATTCACTCTAAAACTGTATTTGCATATTTGCACAAGTAATTTCTGGATTTTTTATGGTTCATCGAGATTTTGATTAGTTGAACCATAATACCTTATTTTGACTAATCTAGGTTTCTTTGGTGATCCAGAGTACAACCCGGAAGGGAACTTTTGACATATCTCTTGCTCATATTGGTGAGTGTTCCTTGTATATTTGTGCAATAAGTGACTATGTGAATATCTGTGAGTGATTGTTTGCATGTTAAATGCTTTCTAATGATTGTTAAATGGATTTTCGAGGGGCGAGTGTGTACTTTATCGCACTCGACCCAAGCCAAAAAGTGAATTTTCAATGATTGAATACTACTTGTGCATGAATGCAAGCCTTTTGGCTGAACTAGGCCCTTGCCTTACGTTGCCAGCCGACTCGAGCCAGAAGCGGACTCAATCGGGCGGCTGGTGATCCTGGGACAGTATTTTGGTATACTCGAGTATGACCACGAAGGTTGGTGGAAAATTGGCCAGTGAATTTGCTAGTGGTGGGAAATGAAATCAATGAATGAATGTCAAGAACACTGAAGGAGTTTTCACTTGCAAAAATGAAAAAAATGTTTTCAAATCTTGGAGGGATAAGGAAAATGGTTGGCGAATGAATGAACGAATGGCTCCACGTGAGCATGTATCCTTTTAATGAGTGTGTTTTTATTGCTTTTGTATTGTGAATGTTTTTTCGATATGTCCTTCTTTCAATTGCTTGATTATGTGTATTGGAACCTCACTGGGTTTTTAACTCATTCTTTTAGTTTTTGTTTTCCTTACAGGGGATGCGAGCGAGGGCGTCAGACTGGTACAGGCTAGCATAGTCTAGTTTTTGAATTTTTGCAATTGTACTCACGTTAGTGCTCGGTTAGGGTTGAATGTATGTGAAATTCACAACTTTTGTTATATTTGGGATTGTATGAATGTTTGGGATAGATATGAATGGAAGTACACATTCCAAGTTTGGAAACTATTATTTCACTTATTCTTGAGGTTATACCTTATTTTATTTGTTAAGAATGAACGAGTCCTGACGAGAGTTGGGCAGGCGATTCGCCAAACTCTGGGGTACGCCCTAGGCGGAGATGGGGTCATCACAAATCGTGATCTACATGAATTAATAATGAATTATGCATTTCACTGGAAGATGTACTTCGGACCTACTTCATTTGTGAGACACAGTCATTAAAACTCAAATCTATTATCGAAGGAAAAAAATTCCATGCAACCAAGTTTAGGACAAGCCAATCTCCAAATAGAAATTGTAGGAAATTCACTTACAACATCAAAGAAATTGAAGAGAATTGAAGGAAAAAAAATTTGTACAATTGATCAGAAGGTCACCATTGGTGGCACAACAATGGGGCTCCTAATTGTGTGTTTTTTTCAGTATAATCCACCCAAACTAGCCAACCAAATGCCAATGTTCCTTCCTGTATAATGCATAGTCAAAGAGAAATTTTGTCTCTTAAGCATCCTTTCAAAAACAAATGTATCCGGTGAGACTTTGACTGCACAATTCTTTGGGGTTGTGACCTTAGATTTGTAAGTAGCTGCACCACCTCCAACATTTGTGACAGTCCTCTTGAAATTTTGGATCATACTTGTTGATCGATTATTGTATAACGCCACAAAAGTTGGGTAGTTAAGGTCAAGAGAAGGCTTTATGCAATTATAAGTTTTTGATCTTGTTACTGCTAAATTTTGCTTGCTGGTGTAGTTCATGGAGCATAAGAGATTCACATAAGCCTCCGCAGTATCATCATATATAAGACCTGGATCAAGGGCTCTATTTGGATCAATTTGACTAGCTCCTATGTCTAGTGGTGAAGCCATTTTCAACTTGTGACCATTGTCTTTGATAGGATTATTAGTATTGTCCAGTGGATTTGCTATTGTCATCATAGCGGATCGGATAGCTGCTGGACTCCACTCAGGATGAGCACGTTTCAGTAATGTAGCCACACCAGCAACATGAGGACAAGCCATGGAAGTTCCAGACATCATTATGTACTCACTTGATGAGGCTGTACCACTACCAATCATAGCTGCAGTTTGGCTAGGAATGGAAGCTGCCAAGACTAGTGACCTTGGGGCCATTATATTAGGCTTCAGAATTCCAGGGCAATTCTTTGAAAAGCCTCTTGAAGAATACAAGGCAACTGCAGGTGCAGGTGCAGGCAATCATAGCTGCAGCTTGGTTAGGAATGGAAGCTGCCAAGACTAGTGACCCTGGGGCCATTATATCAGGCTTCAGAATTTCAAGGCAGTTCTTTGAAAGGCCTCTTGAAGAATACAAGGCAACTGCAGGTGCAGGCTTTTTGCCTATGATGGTTTTCTAAAATTTCATGGTTGCCAAAGGATTATTCCTAGTTTTCGCATATTTGAGCACTGTTGGTGCTTCTTTTGGGCTAATCACAATTCCAGGCCATGGAACACCTCTTTTTTCGAACAAAACTATATTATCAGATATAAATATTACTCCAGCAGAATTTGACCAAGCAACTATAACTAATTGTTCAAGAATATGTCTGGTGTCATCGCATATAATGATGGCATAGGGACATGTAGATAATGCCTGAAAGTCATCACATAAAGCTAATGATTTGTTGTAAAACGGGGGAAATTTCTCCACTAAAGCATTTGCTGGGAATATTATCTATTCAATAATTATTAGTCTATTACTCAAGGTCAATGTTCCAACAAAGGAACGATCAACAATTCCTGCTGCTACTGTCAAGGCCCATGGAATATCATTATGCAAGGTTGCAGATTCAGGGCCATTATTTCCTGCTGAAGTAGCAACAAACACCCCTTTCTCTATTGCTACAAACGAAGCTATTGCTATTGGATTCTCGTAAAATTGATCAACGCCATATAAACCGAGAGATATAGATAGTACATCAACACTATCAGCAACAGCTTGATCTATACCAGTAAGAAAGTCAGAAGTGTAGGATCCTTCCATCTAATAGACCTTATAAACGGCTATTCTAGCATGTGGTGCAGTCCCTTTAGCCGTCCCCTTAGCATAGAAAAAAATGAGACATTTTCTACATAACTTCTAGCAGCAATGGATGCCATGTGAGTACCATGACCAAAAAAGTCCCTAGGCGAGTTCATTGTGATGTTAGCACCAGGATTGAAAGCAATTACAGCTTTGTTAAAGTATCGAACACCAACAAGCTTCTTGTTACACATTGATGAATTGAATTCTTCACCTTCCTCACAAATTCATTCCACTTTGCTGGAATTTGAGTCATCCCATCATCTTTCAAGGTCTCACTCTCTAGCCAAATGCTAGAGTTAATGGCACTGATAATAACATCCTTGCTAAAGTTTAAAACCGGCCATATTCCTGTGGAGGGATTTAGATATAGGAATTCATTTTTATGTGTGGTGTGAAATGTAATCACTTTATCTTTATAAGCTAACACAAATCCAGGGGACTTCTTGAGGTGATCTAGCTCATCATTAGAAAGAAGAGCACTGAGGCCTTGAAGAACATGGTTATATGTGTAAAGCATATTAGTACTTGGACTTGCTGATTGAAGAGAGTCAACTGTTGTTAAATACCAATAGTGGTGGGTTGCAAAGGCCTTGGGCATGAGAGAATTATCTATATGAATTATGTAGATCGATCTTTCCAAAAGGGTTGCTCTAGCATGGTCAGTGAACAGCAACCAATTGAAGGTGATCCGGAACTGTAAAGAAAGAACATAAATTGTTAGACTCATTTTCATTTTTGCCTTTTGTGAGTGGCCAACCTGCTGCACATTGTTATTTATAGACATCACTCATTGTGATATACTGGAGTACACTTGCAATATACAATTCATTGGAAATGTGATTATTGTCTTTAGGATAAACACATTTGGTGATTATTTAAACAACACCCCAATTATATCTATAATTTTGGGGGAGACAATGGCTTTTGGATTGAACTTACTCCACCAGAGTTGCAAAAGGTTGACACTTAAAAAATAGTTTTTCCATGTTGAAAATGCACCACTTTTGAGTTTGGAACATTTATTAAATTGGATTGTTCAATTTTGAAATTTGGAACGAGAGCAATAAAATATTTGGCTGAAAAATATAGATTACTCAAATGTTTGTTTATTTGTTATTTAGAAATCATTAGTTTGATGTAAGAAATGACTTAAGCAGAGAGTGAATAGTAGAATTTACTTCTCCAAAAAATTATAAAGAGTGACTCTTGTAATTCTAATGTAAAATCATAAATTAGTGATGTAAAGATAATCAAACTTCAAGTGTAAACCAAGGAATTGATTGATCCTTAAGTAGAAAATTGTAACCTTAACAAAAATAAGTTTAGTTAGTTGCGCTATACTTATGGAATCAAAATTAGTTCATACATAAGTATATAGCAACATATCTATAATAGAGACGTTGTAATAGTATATGAGCTATTAATTAGATCTTGAATCAGGGATTGAAAGGACATACGAAAAAAACATTAGACTGGTGTTTATGGTTAGGGTAGGGTTAAATCCACGCCCCTCTAGTTTAAATTCACACCTTTTACACCAAAATGACTATAAAGCCCATACTATTTATAGGATTTCATAGAAACTTTTTCAATACTAAAACTAACCTTTTGTGATCAGAACGATGGCGCCAATTAAGTTTATTTTTTCCTCCAGTGAATTGCGTCCTTTCATCATCCGTATTACTTACCTTCTGATATTCACAAATTATAGTAGCAACTATTATCATCAGTTGGAGAACTTCGAACTTCTAGTTTCAAGTGAATATGAAATCATTGCCATGATCATCATTTGTTTTTTTATTATCAATAAATATTTGAAAATCAAGTATGACTCTTCAATTTCGATCTTGAAATTTTTATTTCTTTTATTATCAATAATATTTTTCTGGTAAATTTTTGCTATGCTCTGGTACATTTTAGTTGATGATGATAGTTGCTACTATAAGTTTTCAGTATTGGAAGGTAAGGATGGGGGATGATAAAAGGATGTAGTAAAGTGGGGAAAAAGATGAACTTGATTGGCTCCATCTTTTTCCACCACAAAAGGTTAGTTTTGGTATTGAAGAAGTTCCTATCAAATTCCAATAAATAGTGTGGGGTTTATAGACATTTTGGTGTAAAGGGTGTGGATTTAGTTCCACCCTCATGGTTAGGATTGGATATGTAAAACATCATGGTTTTTAACCACCAAAAAAATGTGTACATAGAAAAACTGTCAGAATAATTCAACTTTTCAGCTTTAGAATATGTCAATTTAATTAATAAGTTAAGTTGTTATAGCCATTAGGATTAGTTCCATAGTGTCCTTTGACTAGTTCAAGTAATTTGAATTACAAATATCTTTTGTTGTGATTCATTAGAAAATTTTTTAGTAATATATTATGTTGGTTTGTTTCTCATATGCTTTATAAATAGAGAATTAAAGAATGAAAACATTTTTCCAGTTCTTCAATAGAAGACTTTATTATAAGCTATTTTTTTCAGCACTAAATATGAGTCTTGTTTCTTAATTTATCTCTAAATTCCAACAAATTGATATCAAGTGCCAACAAAAATCACGAGTGCACATTTTGTTTTTATATTTCTGCACATCTTTAAGGAGTGACTTTCCTTCACTTTCTATATGTGAAATGCATGCATAGATGTCAACATGTGTAGAACTATTTGTCTGACCAAAATTTGCACTGACAATAGAACAATTGGTCTGGCATTGGATCCCAAATGAACATGGGAAAAACTTAAAGAATGGTGGCTGCAAAATAATAAGAAGATATCTATTTGTACCTAAAGAAGGAAAGAGATGGAGAAACTAAGGAAAAAGAAAGAGATGGAGAAACTAAGGAAAATATTTTTTTTTTAAGATTCTAGAAGACGCACAATTTCTTTTTCTTATTATTGTTAGACCCAAATATAAAAACTAAGTTGGTGACTTCTGACTATTCCTCTTTGTAAAGGAATTTTATTTTTGAATCCTATTGTGGGAACCTGGAGTGCCACCTCAGCTACTCTCGAGTTCCCAAGCTAAACCTACCTGAAAGTATTTTCTAGCTTGTTCTATAGATAGTGATTGACGTGACTCCTATTGTTTGATATAACAGTAGTTAGAGACATCTTATGTAAGGTCTGACCTACAGTTTACCCTATGACAATTAATGCAGCTCATTTTCATGTAGTTTGTACTGGCCCTTTAGATTTGGGTTTGTAAATACTGGTCTATTGCCGCATCCAAGAGTAACTAATTTAGGTATCGGACTTCTCCCGAATTAGCACCAACCCTATATCTTTTCCTTCTTGTGTTCGCAAGCAACCATTTTGGTATCTCCAACTTTATGCTTGCACACCTCCCATTATCCTACAATACGTCGTGATCTGATCTATTGAGCAATTTAGGTCCACGTGAGATCAAGATTGGCAAGTAACTAAGAAGTCACCAACAAAAAAGGAGGAACAGTGCCAAGCTATAAGCTTAAACTTACAAATTACTAGTGAATAACTAATGGATCAAATTTGTAAATTGCAAACTAAATTTGGTCCAACCAATTACGATGGTCTAATTTGGATTCAAATGTTAATTGAATAGCATCCTCTTGCTAACAAGCTGAAAATATAAAAATCACAAACAAATTTAACCAACTTTTTTTTTGTAGGCATGGGGTGGGGGTAGGGTTGCAACTCAATCGAGCAACTTGACTCAAGCTCGCGAGTAGCTCGGTCAACTACTTGACTCAGACTAGAAGACTTACAATTTCTTTTTCTCATTATTGTTGGACCCAAATATAAAAACTAAGTTGGTGACTTGTGACTATTCCCCTTTGTAAAGAAATTTTATTTTTGAATCCTATTGTGGGAACCTGGAGTGCCACATTGGCCACCCTCGAGTTCCCAAGCTTAACCTACCCGAGAGCATTTTCTAGCTTGTTCTATAGATAGTGATTGACGTGACTCCTACCATTGATATAACAGTAGTAGAGACAACTTATGTAAGGTCTAACCTATGGTTTACCCTGTGACAATTAATGCAACTCATTTTCCTGTAGTTTGTACTGGCCCTTCGGGTTTGGGTTTGTAAATACCGATCTATTCCCGCATCCAAGAGTAACTAATTTAGGTATCGGACTTCTCCCGAATTAGCACTAACCCTATATCTTTTCCTTCTTGTGTTTGTAGGCAACCAATTTGGTATCTCCAACTTCATGTTTACACACCTACCATTATCCTACAATATGTCGTGATCTGATCTATTGAGCAATTTAGGTCCCCATGAGATCAAGATTGGCAACAGTGCCAAGCTATAAGCTTAAACTTACAAATTACTAGTGAATTACTAATGGATCAAATTTTTAAATTGCAAACTAAATTTGGTCCAACCAATTACGATGGTCTGATTTGGACTCAAATGTTACTTGAATAGCATCCTCTCGCTAACAAGCTGAAAGTATAAATATCGCAAACAAACTTAACCAACTTTTTTTGGTAGGCGTGGGGTAGGGATAGGGTTGCAACTCAATCAAGCAACTTGACTCGAGCACGCGAGCAGCTCGGTCAACTACTCGACTCGGATTCAGTCAAAGTCGAGTTTGAGCTACTCAATTGAGTCTACGAGTAAATCTCGAGTAGGGATATTATGTACTCGAGAGTTCGTTGAGAGCTCTATCGAGTACTCGTTATAATATTTAATTAATATTTTAAAAATAACTAAATTATTCCTTCAGTTGGAAATTCTTTGACGAGCTAGAATACTCGAGTTCGATATTGAGCTCAAATACTGACTCGATCTCCAACTAGGCGAGCTCGAATCTGGAATATATTGCTTTGAGTCGAGCTCGAGCTTGAGAGAGTTATACTCTGCTCGAGCCCGACTCGACTCAATATCACCCCTAGGTGAGATGCTATGTTTTTAAATTCGGACCATGGCAGACCAGTTGAATTGGGAACCAAATAGGTGTTTAGTCCATGTTACTATAAAAAAAATTGACTGGCAAAGATCCAATAAAAAATCGGGTTCATTCAGGGTTTAACTGGGAAAATCGGATCTGGAAACCCGAATTTTAACTTCCTATGCTTCTACATTTTTTGTCCATTAATATATATATGTATGTGTGTATGTGTATATGTATATATATATGTGTGTGTGTATACACATGTATATATGCACATATACATATACATACACATGTATATGTATATATATGTGTGTGTGTATAGATGTATGTATGTATGTATAACGTATGTATATATTTTTCTTTCCCAATTTGCACACGAATCAATGATGGAGAAGTTGCTTCATCTACACCTAAAAGAAAACGAGAAGAAGGAAAGAAAATTTACAAATTGATCTAAAAAGTCAATCGAAATAAGGAAACATCAGCGAAGAAAAGAAATAGAAGGGAAATAAGAAGTTCCATAACTTTTGTTTGATAAGAAAGCAACGATGGACACCTAGATTGGAAGACAAATTTTTTTTAAGAAAGACTAGAAGACAGATAAACAGACTAGAGTGTAATCAAGATGAAGACAATTTCTTTCACATGGAGAAGCGTCCAAAAGACTGAATGCAATGAAATTCATGAAGGGGACAAACTTCTAAAACTAGATTTGTTGTGGTTCTGAACCAGAGTTGCAACAACAAGAAGAATTATTGGAACAATGCACTCTAATCTTCTACAGTAGACAATATAGCAGTGAAATGGGTGAATTCAAAAGATGAGCCTCAACTCTTCATTAATGACTTCAATAACAGAATTACAAGAATAGTGTTTATGGATTCAAGAAAGAAGGGAAAGAGGTGAAGGAAAAATGTGGGAAATGGGCAATGAGGTTGGCAATGATAAATCTCTCTACAAACTAAATTTGGAATAATGACAATTGCTGAATCATTACAAAAATTCTTCATGCTTATATAATTTCCCAAACTAACCAATTCTAATGTAACCAATAAGCTTAAAACACGTGTCATTCTAGGATTCTTGGTTGCAGTGGTTCTCAACTCAAGCTATATGCGTGAAGAACCCAGCAAAGGCGTGATTCTATGAGCATGCCTTTTCGCAGCTTGTTTCCTTTGTTCCACGCTTTCAGTGTTATGTGACCACGCCTTCTCCAACTTCTATCTTATTTCTTCATTGCCAGCTGCTACTCAATTCTTCACTCCATTACAGTGTGCCCTCCCCTTTTATAAAATCTTGACCTCAAGATTGGAAATGTGAAAATTCCTCTCTTATCTTCACTGCATCTTCCCAGGTTGCTTCTGCTAGTTCAATGCCCTACCATTGGATTAGCCATTGGGTTACTGCAGCATTTCTCCTCTTGATTATCCTTCAACCTAGCAATGCCACTAGCTCCACCCTAAGTTGCCCCTTCTCGTCAGTAGCTGGCAGATGAGGCACAGGGGATGCCTTTCCTCCCAGTTTCTTCTTCAATAGAGATACATGGAACACAGGGTGTATCTTTGATTCAGCGGGTAGTTTAAGCCTGTAAGCCGCACTTTCAATCTTTTCTTCAACTTGATAGGGACCGAAGTATTTGGCAAATAGTTTGGTGTTGTTTCTCAGTACCACAGTGGTTTTCCTGTAAGGTTGTAACTTGAGGTGGACCCAATCTCCCACTTGAAACTTCCTTTCACTCCTATGTTCATCTGCATACCTCTTCATTCTTTTCTGTGCTAGCTTCAGGTTTCGCTGTAGCATTGCATCTATTTTCTTCTTGTCCTTCACATATTTCTCCACTGTTGCCATTCTAGACTACATGTAAGGACCTAAACCCAGTTGGAGGGGCTTGGTTCCATATAGAGTTTCAAAAGGGATCATATGTATAGCAGTGTGGTAGGATGTATTATACAACCATTCTACTAAAGATAGCCATGCATTCCACCTTTTTTGTTCTAGATGTGTCATACACCTGAGGTACATTTCCAAGACTTAGTTGACTCTTTCTATTTGACCATCAGTTTGGGGGTGACTGGCTCCAAGTGGTAAAAAGCTCAGTCCAAAATTGGTTGATGAAGATCCTATCCCTGTCTGAGATCATGCTCTGAGGTACTCCATGCAACTTGCAGATGTGATCCATGAAAATCCTGGCTATTTTAGGAGCATCAAATGGATGTGACAAGCTCATGAAATGAACATACTTAGTGAACCTGTCCACTACTACTAGGATAGAATCCTTCCCCTTAGATTTGGGGAGTCCTTCAAAAAAGTCCATAGTAATATGACTCCAAGATTGCTGTGGTATGGGTAAAGGTTGTAAGAGGCCTGGATAAGCAACATGTTCATCTTTACACTTCCTACTGGTGTCACACTGTGGTACTTCTGTTCTAATCTCCTTATACATTCCTGGCCAGTGGAAAAGTCGTTTAGCCCTCATGAAACTGGCTTGTACACTTGAGTGTCCCCCTAGCTGTGTTTCATGGAGAGCAAAGATGAGTTTCTTCCTTATATCTCCCCCTTTTCCAACAATTATCCTCCCTTTGTATCTCAGTACCCTACTCTGATAGCTGTAGTCAGTGCTACTACCTGGAGTACCAATGCTTCTCTGATAAGATTTTGAACCTAGTCATCGCCTTGATGACTTTTTATCACCTCCCTAATCCATTCTGGTATTACAATGGTTATAGCTGTACACTCACTTTCTTCCCTCTTTTCTCTCCTGGAGAGAGCATCTCGCACTACATTCTCTTTCCCCTTTCTGTAGCATATCTCATAGCTCAATTCCATCAGTTTAGTTTTTGTTGTAGTGGAGTGGTGATTCTCTGTTTCGATAGGTACTTCAGGCTTTGGTGATCAGTATTGATGATGAAGTGATGACCCTTTAGGTAATGCCTCCATTTGGTAATAGTTGTGACTAGCCCAATAGCCTTTTCTCATATATTGATAGTTCCAGGTTCTTATGCCCCAAGCTTTGACTCAAGTATGCTAGTGGTCTCCTATTCTGCATCAGTACAGCCCCTATACTCCCATAGCAAGCATTTGTCTCCACAACAAATGGCTGAGAAAAATTGGGCAGTGCCAATGCAGGTATACTGCACATAGCCAACTTTAGTTTCTGGAAAGCTTCTTCTATCTCATCACCTCACTTGAATTCATCCTTTTTGAGTAGAAGGGTCAACGGCTTTGTAATGGCTCCATATCCCTTAAAAAATCTCCTATAGTAGCCTGTTAGACCCAGAAATCCCTTCAGCTGCTTAACATTTCTTGGTCTTGGCCACTGCATCATACTGTCAATCTTCTTGGGATCAACCATTACTCCTTCTACTGTGATAATGTGGCCTAAGTATTCCACCTACTCCTGTGCAAAGGAGCACTTACTCCTTTTTGCATATAGCTGATATTGCCTTAGGATCCCCAGAACCTCAATGACATGCTTTATGTTGCTCCTCCCCTATGGAACTGTGTACTAGTATATCATTAAAAAATACTAGTACATGTTTCCTCAGTTGCTCCTGAAACACATGGTTCATCAGACTCTGGAAGGTTGCAGGGGTATTAGTTAGGCCAAAGGGCATGACCTTAAACTCATAGAGGCCCTGACGAGTTTTGAAAGCTGTTTTAGGTATATCCTCTTCCCTCACCCTTATCTGGAAATATCCAACTCTAAGATCAATCTTGGTGAAGTACTTGGATCCATGCAATTCATCCAACAGTTCATCAATGGGGGGCATAAGGAATTTGTTCTTTATTGTCAGTTCGTTTAGTTGTCTATAATCTACACAGAATCTCCATGATCCATCCTTCTTCTTGACTAGGAGCACTGGAGAGGCAAAAGGGCTACTACTCAGTTGAATGATCCCATGTTGTAACATCTCCTGAACTAACTTCTCAATCTCAGCCTTCTGAACATAGGGGCATTTGTATGGCCTGGATTGGAATGGTTCAACACCCTCCTTGCGGATGATGGCATGATCATGACTCCTTACAAGGGGTAATCCTTGAGGCTCCTTGAACACATCCTCATATTTCTGCAGCATTCCTTCAATTTCTGGAGGTATTGCCTCTTGTTCTTGCACGCCCCCATCTACTTCACTCAATTGTGCTAGGATTCCATAGGCCTGTTTTCTGGCCCATTTGTGCAACCTACTTCCCTTTATCAGTCTCAATTGTACCTAGTTATTTTCCCCCTTCAATCCTACCAATTGATTTTCCTTCTTAAATTTCATACTTAACCCCTTAAAGTCAAACTCCATGGGATTGTATCTGGCAAGCCAATCCTCCCCCAACACCATATCACAACCTCCTAGCTTCAGTGTGTTAAACTGGTGTTGGAACTCATACCCCTGCAGTTTCCATATCACAGGCTTGGTTAAACTATTGGACTACATTTTCTCTCCATTAGCTACCCTAACTACTAATGAGGGTGCATTGCTATACAACCCCAAACTTCTTGCTACCTGTTCATCCAGGAAATAGTGTGTACTACCACTGTCAATCAAAGCAATGACACTCCTTCCCATTACTATCCCTTTTAATCTAATAGTTTTGTGCTCACTGCCCCCTGCTAGAGCATGGATTGAAATCTCCATATGTTCATCTTCTAGCTTCCCCTCTATACAATCACAGAAGATATCAGATTCATCCTCATTTTCCTCCCTTTTTACAGCATCTAACCCCTCCTCTTCTCCCATCAACAAGAGGTTCAGATGGGCTTGCTTGCACACATGTCCTAGGGTACAAGGCTCAGCACATTTGAAACAATGTCTCTTCTCCCTCCTATGGTTAAGTTCAGCTTGGGTGATTTTCTTGAATTGGTTCTAGCTATGGGTGGGGGTATTGTGTGACGACCCCACTTCTCCCAAGGGCGAACCCAAGGGTATCGGCGGGCCGCCTGCCTAGCTCGCGCCAGGACTCAAAACCTAAAGTTCGAAAGAGCACTAAATACAATATATACAATCCCAAAAGTTATATTCACATCTTCAAAAGTCTCGAGTCAAACTACTCTAATATACTACAATCACAACCAGCAGAAGATAGACCCTAAGAAGGGTCCTTATACAAACCACCAAAACAAAAACAAACATTCTAACTATTCAACTATTACAAGCCAATCTAACTATACTAGTATACGAGCCAAAAGTCCCCGCGTCGGCCCCTGCTAAGGAAAACAAAAGGAATGGGGTAAGCTATATGCTTAGTAAGTAAACAGGGGCGAAAGCATAAATTTCACATAACAGTTACACAATAAGAGTAAAGCAAAAGCAGAAAAGTAACATCACATAATAAGGATACAGGTGGCTCCAAAGCCAACTCATATGCCATGCGTGATCTCCTGCCGACACTCCGTCGACTGCAAATAATAGTCCGTAGAACTTCACTTGTACACCCACCGACACCTTATCACCCTCACTGGCCAGTCACCTCACAAACTTGCCCGGGCGAACGAAATCACAAACTTGAGCTTGAGTCACAAGCTCGGGTCACAAACTTGGTCACCTTCTCGGTGAACCGGATTCACAAAATTGGTTCATAACATGAACCTACAAACTTGGTGACCTCAGACTAAGTTGGACTGCCTTCGACCAAGCCCTTACCGGCTCGAATAGTCCAACCAGGTCAAGAGTTCGCCCCAAACTCACAAACTTCACAAAATTATTCAAAATCACAAACTTTGCAAACTTTACAAACTTTATTCGAAAGTCGCCCCGAGCCACAAGCTCAAGGGTTTTGGTTCCAAAAGGTTCATATACATATGCCAAGTATAATTATACATTCAAATTAGGGTTTAGGTCGAGTGCGATAAAGTACACCCTCGCCTAAGTGCCCTTTTCACATATCTCAAACACATAGCAAAGAAAACACACCAAACTGGCCTGAATACTTACTCAGAAACTGAAATAGCAAAAGTACGAATTCGGATCGAAATGAACAGCTAGTAGTGGGCCCCACCAGTTCCGCCCAGCTCACCACCGTCTGAAATAGAAGATTGTGTCACATAATATCGCAAACGACTACTATCGTGCCTAAAACAAGCAAAACGGCAAAAACGGCACGCGCGCACGTAAATATGACGAACGGAAACGGAGACGGCCGTTAGCGGAAACGGCAGATTTGACACTCGTTTCTAGTTTACTCATAAGTTGAGCTACGAATATCGGATTAAGGCGTATGAGATTCCATATCGAAGCTTAAAGGATGAACAACAACTGTTATGAAGACATCCAGAACTGAAACTGGAGGCTTTAGTCCCAAATGAACCAAACACAATCACTTACGAAATCTGGCCAATGCACAAATGGTCAGTTTTGAGTGCAAACTGTTTTCTATGCTACACATGGTCAAAAGAGCTGAAAATTGGCAGTTAGATAGTTCATTCCAAATGGAACAACTTTCATGAAGGTCGGCAACCCAAATTCGGAACGGAAATTGGTCATCAGGACCAAAACAGATTTCTGGTCATTTTCACGGGCAGGCCTTGTTTGCTCGGCTATATCTCAGGTTTTATAAATCCGATTCATGAAATTCCAAGGGGGTTAGAAAGCTCTGATATAGGGCTATAAGTTTGGTGTTTTGGTCGGAAGCCCAAACAGCTTGTAACTCAGTCAAATGTGAAGCCAAAGTTCCAGCCATAAACTTTCCAAAAACGTACCAGAATCACAAACCGTATTTGACCTCAATATGCGGTAATGGCACCAAATTCACTACGGTTATCGGATGGGGGTGTAAGACCCACCGTTTCGAAGCTAAGAAACAGGAGTACAACAATGTAGAAGGCCACTCAGTCCAAATCCTAGCACAACTAGGACAAATATGCAAAATACAAATCCAGAATTACCAAAACAGGTTTGCAAATCACATAAAACTGTAATCGGTATATCTCAGTCCATACAAGTCCAAATGCCGAAATTCCAAAGGCATAAGTTAGCTAAAACGTCCAGCTACATTTCATCAGAAGACACCAACATCCAAATCCAAACCAATTTCAGTCAAAACAGGCAATTACTATCGCAGTTCGGACATTCTATGCACCAAAAACAGCAACAGTAAAAACGGCATAACTCACTCTACACTAGTCCAATTGCCCTGAAATTTTGCAGGCACACTAAACTCATCAATACCTACAACTTTCATGTTTTGAGCAAAGTCCAATTCGGCCTCTAGCTATGACCTAAAATTTCGGACAGAATAGGGGTTCAAGAACCCTAACTTTTCACATTTCATTCCAATTCCAAAATTGGTTGCATTTAACAACAATCCACACCTACTAGAGCCAAAGCCCCTTATTACCAACCATCATACTAGTCCAAAACATCAAAATCATATGAAACCAGAAAATTCATCATAAAATGGAAAACTTCACCAAAACTCTTCAAATCAAGAAATAAATCACATTTTCCAACACTCAAGCCACTTCTAAGCATAATATAACCATCATTAGGTGTAGGGGAAAGGTTGAAGCATCACTCACCTAATAACAAGAGAGAGGAAGATGATGGACACCTTAGCTCTTCCAAAAAGCTTCAATAAACCAACCAATATCACCAAAAGGAAAGGTTGTATGGAGTAAAACTAACTTAAACTCTTGATTTGGTGGATTTTGGTCCAATTGGAAGCTTGAAAGTTGAAGAATTTCCTTCTTCTTTGAGAGAGAAAGGGCCGGCCAACACAAGGAAGAAAATGGTGATTTTTGAGCAATTTTTGGATATTTAATCTTTTGGTCAAAAAAGTCAAGAAAGTGAATAGTAATTCTTAAGTCTTCTCCAATGAAATGGTGACACTTGTCACCACCATTAATGCATTCCTATCCTTTCTTTTTTCTCTCACATCAATCATATCTCACTCTCTACTTATCTCTTAACACCCAATAAATTTTACACAGTATCCGGAATTTAACCTAATTGGCCGAATTTTTCCGAACTTTTCGCACTAGTGGGTCCCACGTCCGATATACGTTCTTAATTTCTCAAAAACTAACTAATACTAGAAAAATCATCTAAAAACTATATTTACTCATAAAAATTATCTGGGGAATTTTCTAATAAAGAAAATGTAGAAAAAACGGGTTTTCAATCTTAACCGGAACTTAGGGTTTAAATCGTAATTCCTACTTAGGGTTTTCGAAATACACCCAAAACCAAACGTTACCGCCAAATTAATGAATATATCAACGTAGTACGAACTGGGGCCTCACAATCTCCCCTCCTTAAAAGAATTTCGTCCTCGAAATTCCAACTTGCACTAATCAGATCAAATAATCCTCAAAAGCAGTCAAGTACACAACAGGCAATGCCTCAAAAGTTCAACCACTCGAGTAGTAGCCGGTCTACAACCACACAAGTACGAATAAGTTCAAAAGCCGGGTTCAAACAAATAAGCTCAAAAGATTATACTCAAATATACATATTTTTACAAAGTCACACTAAAAATATACAAGTTATCCGACATCCGGTCGGTGCAAAATCCATTATTTACGTGAGCACTACGGCTCCAAAAATGTAGTCAATCACTGGGTAACAAAAGAAGCCAGGCATACTGGTTATAACAAAATAAACATGGCAGATATAACAAATTAAACATATCAGATAGTCAAAAGGAAATTCCATCAACGGTCCTACACGCCTCCCCTACGGAACCTACCTAATCCACCAGCACCGCCCCGGCGGCCCTAGGGTGCAAACCTAAAGAATAGGTCCAAATAGCTAACTTCAATATTAAGTAAGAACCAAATCGATTCACACTGGGACTGGCCATCTCCAAGTGCAATCAACTCAATCCCCACTTTGCCTTATGGAAAATTACAAAAGTCAATATCACAATCGTAGCATTCAATATTTACCTTAATAGCCAAGTATCCCACAGTCCGGCATCCTAAACTTCAAGCCTAGGATACACTACAGAGATCGAAAGCCTAAGCTCTGATACCAACTGTGACGACCCCACTTCTCCCAAGGGCGAACCCAAGGGTATCGGTGGGCCGCCTGCCTAGCTCGCGCCAGGACTCAAAACCTAAAGTTCGAAAGAGCACTAAATACAATATATACAATCCCAAAAGTTATATTCACATCTTCAAAAGTCTCGAGTCAAACTACTCTAATATACTACAATCACAACCAGCAGAAGATAGACCCTAAGAAGGGTCCTTATACAAACCACCAAAACAAAAACAAACATTCTAACTATTCAACTATTACAAGCCAATCTAACTATACTAGTATACGAGCCAAAAGTCCCCGCGTCGGCCCCTGCTAAGGAAAACAAAAGGAATGGGGTAAGCTATATGCTTAGTAAGTAAACAGGGGCGAAAGCATAAATTTCACATAACAGTTACACAATAAGAGTAAAGCAAAAGCAGAAAAGTAACATCACATAATAAGGATACAGGTGGCTCCAAAGCCAACTCATATGCCATGCGTGATCTCCTGCCAACACTCCGTCGACTGCAAATAATAGTCCGTAGAACTTCACTTGTACACCCACCGACACCTTATCACCCTCACTGGCCAGTCACCTCACAAACTTGCCCGGGCGAACGAAATCACAAACTTGAGCTTGAGTCACAAGCTCGGGTCACAAACTTGGTCACCTTCTCGGTGAACCGGATTCACAAAATTGGTTCATAACATGAACCCACAAACTTGGTGACCTCAGACTAAGTTGGACTGCCTTCGACCAAGCCCTTACCGGCTCGAATAGTCCAACCAGGTCAAGAGTTCGCCCCAAACTCACAAACTTCACAAAATTATTCAAAATCACAAACTTTGCAAACTTTACAAACTTTATTCGAAAGTCGCCCCGAGCCACAAGCTCAAGGGTTTTGGTTCCAAAAGGTTCATATACATATGCCAAGTATAATTATACATTCAAATTAGGGTTTAGGTCGAGTGCGATAAAGTACACCCTCGCCTAAGTGCCCTTTTCACATATCTCAAACACATAGCAAAGAAAACACACCAAACTGGCCTGAATACTTACTCAGAAACTGAAATAGCAAAAGTACGAAGTCGGATCGAAATGAACAGCTAGTAGTGGGCCCCACCAGTTCCGCCCAGCTCACCACCGTCTGAAATAGAAGATTGTGTCACATAATATCGCAAACGACTACTATCGTGCCTAAAACAAGCAAAACGGCAAAAACGGCACGCGCGCACGTAAATATGACGAACGGAAACGGAGACGGCCGTTAGCGGAAACGGCAGATTTGACACTCGTTTCTAGTTTACTCATAAGTTGAGCTACGAATATCGGATTAAGGCATATGAGACGCCATATCGAAGCTTAAAGGATGAACAACAACTGTTATGAAGACATCCAGAACTGAAACTGGAGGCTTTAGTCCCAAATGAACCAAACACAATCACTTACGAAATCTGGCAAATGCACAAATGGTCAGTTTTGAGTGCAAACTGTTTTCTATGCTACACATGGTCAAAAGAGCTGAAAATTGGCAGTTAGATAGTTCATTCCAAATGGAACAACTTTCATGAAGGTCGGCAACCCAAATTCGGAACGGAAATTGGTCATCAGGACCAAAACAGATTTCTGGTCATTTTCACGGGCAGGCCTTGTTTGCTCGGCTATATCTCAGGTTTTATAAATCCGATTCATGAAATTCCAAGGGGGTTAGAAAGCTCTGATATAGGGCTATAAGTTTGGTGTTTTGGTCGGAAGCCCAAACAGCTTGTAACTCAGTCAAATGTGAAGCCAAAGTTCCAGCCATAAACTTTCCAAAAACGTACCAGAATCACAAACCGTATTTGACCTCAATATGCGGTAATGGCACCAAATTCACTACGGTTATCGGATGGGGGTGTAAGACCCACCGTTTCGAAGCTAAGAAACAGGAGTACAACAATGTAGAAGGCCACTCAGTCCAAATCCTAGCACAACTAGGTCAAATATGCAAAATACAAATCCAGAATTACCAAAACAGGTTTGCAAATCACATAAAACTGTAATCGGTATATCTCAGTCCATACAAGTCCAAATGCCGAAATTCCAAAGGCATAAGTTAGCTAAAACGTCCAGCTACATTTCATCAGAAGACACCAACATCCAAATCCAAACCAATTTCAGTCAAAACAGGCAATTACTATCGCAGTTCGGACATTCTGTGCACCAAAAATAGCAACAGTAAAAACGGCATAACTCACTCTACACTAGTCCAATTGCCCTGAAATTTTGCAGGCACACTAAACTCATCAATACCTACAACTTTCATGTTTTGAGAAAAGTCCAATTCGGCCTCTAGCTATGACCTAAAATTTCGGACAGAATAGGGGTTCAAGAACCCTAACTTTTCACATTTCATTCCAATTCCAAAATTGGTTGCATTTAACAACAATCCACACCTACTAGAGCCAAAGCCCCTTATTACCAACCATCATACTAGTCCAAAACATCAACATCATATGAAACCAGAAAATTCATCATAAAATGGAAAACTTCACCAAAACTCTTCAAATCAAGAAATAAATCACATTTTCCAACACTCAAGCCACTTCTAAGCATAATATAACCATCATTAGGTGTAGGGGAAAGGTTGAAGCATCACTCACCTAATAACAAGAGAGAGGAAGATGATGGACACCTTAGCTCTTCCAAAAAGCTTCAATAAACCAACCAATATCACCAAAAGGAAAGATTGTATGGAGTAAAACTAACTTAAACTCTTGATTTGGTGGATTTTGGTCCAATTGGAAGCTTGAAAGTTGAAGAATTTCCTTCTTCTTTGAGAGAGAAAGGGCCGGCCAACACAAGGAAGAAAATGGTGATTTTTGAGCAATTTTTGAATATTTAATCTTTTGGTCAAAAAAAAGTCAAGAAAGTGAATAGTAATTCTTAAGTCTTCTCCAATGAAATGGTGACACTTGTCACCACCATTAATGCATTCCTATCCTTTCTTTTCTCTCTCACATCAATCATATCTCACTCTCTACTTATCTCTTAACACCCGATAAATTTTACACAGTATCCGGAATTTAACCTAATTGGCCGAATTTTTCCGAACTTTTCGCACTAGTGGGTCCCACGTCCGATATACGTTCTTAATTTCTCAAAAACTAACTAATACTAGAAAAATCATCTAAAAACTATATTTACTCATAAAAATTATCTGGGGAATTTTCTAATAAAGAAAATGTAGAAAAAAACGGGTTTTCAATCTTAACCGGAACTTAGGGTTTAAATCGTAATTCCTACTTAGGGTTTTCGAAATACTCCCAAAACCAAACGTTACCGCCAAATTAATGAATATATCAACGTAGTACGAACTGGGGCCTCACATATTGAAGGCTCTGGTGGCCTGTCTGTCTAAAGTTTTAGTATTAGCTGAGTTCCATTTTGAGTGAATCTGAGGTTTAGGTGTGTGTTTTTGGAGATAGGGGTTGTGAGTAGAGATGTAATCGAGCCGAGTCGAGCTCGAGTAGTGCTATACTCGAGCTCGACTTGACTCATATATCCCTAGAGCTCGATCGAGTCAAAAAAATTGATACTCGAAACTCGACTCGAAGTACTCGCTCTAAGCTCGAAACTTGACTCGATAAGGCTTGATAACGAAGGGTATTTTGTAAATTCCATATAATTTATACCCATAATGGTCATTTTATAATTATAATACATATATATTATTTAAATTATAAATATATTATTTAAATAACCCCGGCTCGACGAGTAGCTCGACGAGCCTCGAGCCGGGGATTTTTGACTCGAAACTCGACTCGATTTTCATTCGAGCTACTCGAAACTCGGCTCGAACTCGGTCAACCCGAGTTCGAGCCAAGTCGTTGACCAAGCTACTCGCGAGTAGCTTGGCTCGCGTACACCCCTAGTTGTGAGTGGGTGATTTTTGGATCTTTTGCAAGGCTCTCAGGTTTCTCTCCTGTAGTTTAGCAGCATCTATTGCATCTGCTAGAGTTTTTCGTTTAGCCATTTTCACCATATTGACTATCTCTTCCTTTAAACCACTAAGAAAACATGCTTTGTAGTAGGAATCTTGTAAATGAGGGAGTGAAGGCATTACCAGAGGTTTGAGCATTTCGATCTTCTCCAGGTAGTATGCTATAGAACCTGTCTGCATCAATTTATTAAATTCTTCAATAGCTTCTTCTGGAGTGCCATCAACGAACCTCTCACACAAAGCATTGGACAGCTCATTCCAGAGGAGTGCCTCTCTGCCTCCAAATACTCCATGGAACTGTGTTTGTCCTATCTCTGAAGTAAAGTTATGCAATCTCTGATTTCATATTCTCCTCAACTCCATTGATTTTGAAATACTTGTTAGCCTTCCTGACCCACTCCCTTGGGTTCTCTCTAGTGAAGTTGGGTAACTCCATCTTTGGCAGCCTGGTGTTTGCTTTATTGTCCTTAGGTTTAGATCTGCCCTGAGCTTCTCTTTGTACCTCCCAATTCTTGTCTCTCTCTGTGTCCTGATCCAGAACTACTGCCCTCATCATCCTTACCCTTATCATTCAATTTCGCCATCATTTGTGCCATCATGTTCATCATCTCTTCATATTTCTAGTCCAGGTTTTTAAGAGCCTTTTCAGTGCTCTCTTGCTTGTGCTCCATTGTTTTGATAGCTTGTTCCAGACCATCATTTTTATTAGCAAACATCCTTACTGCACTACCTAGCTCAGTTAAGTCTCTCCTCAGCATTTCATCCTGTGTCTTAGTCATTCCCAATGGCTCATAACTAGCTCTGATACCACTGTTGTGGTTCTGAACCAAAGTTGCAGCAACAAGAAGAATTATTGGAACAATGCACTCTAACCTTCTACAGTAGACAATATAACAGTGAAATGGATGAATTCAAAAGATAGCCTCAGCTCTTCATTAATGACTTCAATAACAGAATTACAAGAATAGAGTTTATGGATTTAGGAAAGAAGGGGAAAGAGGCGAAGGAAAAACGTGGAAATGGGGCAATGAGGTTGGCAATGCCAAATCTCTCTACAAACTAAATCTGGAATAATGACAATAGCAGAATCATTACAAAAAATTCTTCATGCTTATATCATTCCCAAACTAACTAACTCTAACGTAAACAATAAGTTTAAAACACGTGTCATTCTAGGATCTTCAGTTGTAGTGGTCCTCAACTCAAGCTGTATGCGTGAAGAACCCAAAAAAGGTGTGATTTTGTCAGCATGCCTTCTCGCAGCTTGTTTCATTCGTTCCACACTTTCAGTGTGCTGTGACCACGCCTTCTCCAACTTTTACCTTATTTCTTCATTGCCAGTTGCTACTTAATTCTTCACTTCATTACAGGATTGTGTCCAATAATGCTTGAGGAATTGTATGTTGATCCTGAACATGCCTAGTAGCTAGTTCGAGACTAATAGAAAAGCTCCATATGGATATATAAGAACATGACTTGCTAATTCACAGTTAAAATCCACTTGGAATATTAAATATAATCAAGTGAGACACTCGTACACATGAAACTTTTCTATTGACAAGTTACTTCGGACTGAGATAAAATTTTCCAATAATAATTTAGCCTTTAAGAACGAGCTAACAGTGTAATTTATGGCTGACATCATTTCTTCATCTCCATTAAAATAATAACAGTAATAATATCCAGTCCATCATCAGCAGTTCAAGTTTGGTGAACTCTGGAACGCGTGTATTCCACTAATTCATGCGCCATTTACTATTATTCTTAGTTAAGACACTGATGTCTCAACACTGAACAAAAGGAAAACTCACCAGTCTACAGTGGCTTACAGTATAGTAATTTCATATTTCTAGTAGTCAAGGATATCGCGAGAAAGGGTATATGAGTAGTAGTAGACCATACATACAGCACTATGAGTACTATTTTGTCAATTTTCCAGTAATATATCACCTTTTACATACAAAAAGAGAATGATTTTAGTGGGGAATGTGACCCTTGTCAAATTCACGAAGTCCACAAGCAGTGGATGGCATGCAACTCACTGAAATCAGAAGATTTTAAAGACATTTTGTAGAGCTCCCTCAACTTTGCAACTTCTCCAGACTTGTGCCCCGGGTTTTGCAGAGAGTTGACAGCAGACTTCTGTGAATTCATTGGAAGTGTTGCTGACAATACCTTCTTCAACACCATCTGCAGCTGACTCCAGAACTTAGCACAAATTTCAGGATTCTCCTTGCCGAAAGACTCATTTATAGATAAATGGCGGGCTTCAAGTAGGCGAGTAAGAGCAGATTCCAGGAACTGTTGAACAGGCAGAGACGCCATCAAAATATGCAATAGAAGAGAAAATAACTCCTCGGGACATATTAATCACTTTTAAAAAAATCAAGCTGACATAACTCTTTAAGACTATCATTAGCAGTGCTCTTCGAGTTAAAATTATGAGTCTGAGAGAAGAGGTAGCCAGGAGATAAAGTAGCAGAACAGATAAGCAAACAATGCAAACACTGTCCGCAAAGCATGGTGGCTCCTAGTAAAATCAAGAGCCAGTTAACACTCAAAAAAGTTGGATGCCAAACATTACTTCAGGTTAACAATAAGCAACCCATCATAACTTGTTTATGCATCTCAGTGAAACCTCTTACAAAGGCAAAGCCTGTAGGGATGGCGCATATGAAGTAACTGCATGCATATACATATTCGTCATGCATATGAGAATCAAATAAGATGGTCATATTCAGCACTCTTCACCATTAATACAGTCACACTTTGATACAATGCTAATACATCCATAGCACACAACAAAAATATGTTCAGAAATAAGGCAAATCTTTTAATCATAAAAAAAATAAATCACACAAACAGGAAACAATGCTAGAAACATATCTACTATTTCATTGCAGGTTTGTTTGATCAGAATAACATGTCAAAAGTTGAATTCTTCTTCTTCATTTGGCAGGTCTGAGTCTGATTACATTAAAGCCAGGATCCAGCCAAGAACTTTGTGCTCCAAAAAATCTCCAAGCGAGTTGGACTTTACTGCCTCAAACAGTATTCTCCTCAATAATGTTAATCTACAAAATATATATTGTAAACACCAAATAGGTTTGGTTCCCTTCAAAAGCACACTCAATTGGGCAAATTAAATTCAAAAAATCAGACAAGGATCATTTTGCTTTAGAGTACAACTTTAAGAAATCTATTTATAAGGCATTAACATCAATTAAGACATGCATTCCCGGTTAAAAGGCTATAGATTGCAAGTACATCATACTGCATTTACCCTAGTATAGAATCCCCTAGCACTATTAAAAATTATAATAACATAACAGGACAAGTTGTAAAGATCTGAAAGCATACCATATTTGAATGCAGAGAACACGAGAGGCTCAAAGAGAGAGCTGATCTCTCCATTATAATATTCAGGTACATCCAGGGATGAGTTTCTGGCCCATAAAAATCCATAGACTTCTGCCAGTTCCTATCTGCCAATGAAGCATACTGCTTTACCCTTTGGTTTTCACCTCTAGACATGTTATTTTTCTTCATATCTGACTCCAAAAAATTTAAGCACCGATCTCTTTGGTAACAAGCGAGCTGGAAATATGAATATGCAGCCTCTTGTTTCCTGAACTCACCCAGTGACTCATAGACAGACAAAGCCTGCCTGATGGCATCATTAGCTGATATCTCATGCTTTCTATACTCCTTTTCGGGTCTAGTAACAGCTGGACCAGCAGTATCCTCAAGGACTCCATTTTCATAAACCTCTGCAACTGTGTCTTCTCTTGCTAAAAGCATGCCAAGCTTCAAGTATGTATGAGCAAATTGTGTATACACTTCATCCTTCAAGCTGCTTGATGCATAATCTGCATCTTCAGCGCTAGCATTTACTTCCAGTTTTGCAGCTCCATAATACATGAGAGCTTTACTGTATTCGAGTTTAGCTGTTTCAAGCGCTTGCCTGTATGCATTATGGAAGACAGCAAGTTTCTTGAAAGTTTCAATCTTTGATACCATCTCTTCAGCCAATGCCCGTCTGCCATGGCCAAGATTGCAGTTAATCAGGATGATGTTGGTATGATCAGATACTTCTTTGAATGAACTTATTGCATCGGCAAAAGCAATTTCAGCTCCATCCAGATCTCTTTTTTCCAGCCTACTTCTACCTAATTCATTGCTCACCCATCCTTTCTTTTTAGTTACAGATCGAAGTTCTCCTACAGTACGCGGATTTCTACCAAGTGCTTTTCTAGCTTCTTCATAACACTCTAAAGCAATAGACAAATTGTAATCACCATCACTAATTACTGGATTCCTGACATACTTGAATATACCTCCATCCCTAACTTGGGTTGTTTCTCCAACAGCTTCAGAATGACTATCTACTCTGGATCCAATTTCCATCTCCATGGTAGTACCAGCTCTTTCAACATCGCACTTGACAGTCTTTTTATCACCGCCAGCATCTGCATTCACACCAGAAGTGTTTGTTAACATCTCATATTTGTTGGCTTTTGAGTATCCACTTTTTTCTGCTCGCTGATGAGCTCGAGCATCCTCATTCGACTTGGCATTTGAATACAAGGTACCCTTGGTGATTGATTTCTTACTCATCTTCCTGCCATAAGCTGATGGATGTAAACTTGCAGAACTACTACTGGCACTACTACCACTAGTAGCCCTGTCACTCTGGCAGCTGCAGTTCACTAACGAACAGGAACTGCAGTTTTGGCTACATTGTCCCAGCTTCTTTTTAAGCCTTTCAACCTCCTTCAAAACTTCAGGTGACATTTTTAGTTCCTTCGTCAATGATTTTTTCTCTGATTTGACAGAGATCTCTTTGTCCTTTATCAAGTGAAACTCAACATACACATCGCCTACTAATGTCCAGGCCTTGGCCCAAAATAGGTAACAGGAAGGTGACTGCTCAAAAGCAAAACCATCATGACCAGTTATGGATTCATTGTTTTCTGTTCTATCAATAATTTCCACCTGGTTTGGTGAGGTACAAACCATGGATGATACAAACCTTGTCTCTTTAAGATGTTGTGGCATTGACCCGTAAACCAAACATGCCAACTCTACGACCTTTAAAGCTTGAAAGAGCTGGCCATCATCCTTGTAAGCTTGTCCCAAAGATAAGTAGGATTCTCCAAGCAATAGAACAAGTTTCCATGCCTTATCATCCAATTTTGACGTCAGAAGCCACTCACAAATGTCACAGACCTCAATACAATCAGGGTCCCCACATGCACATACTGAAAAATCATTTGGTGAATGAAGACCACCCTGAAGTTTGCTAATATAGTCCATGTTTACTTCAGTATGCTGTAGTTGGCGTTTCCATCTGATAGACTTGATAGCTTGAGAAACATGATGTACAGCAGCCAGCTTTGAGGAGATTGGATCTGTAACTGCTTGCACCACAGGACCAGTAGAATCTGATGAATCACAAATCGAAAAGCTCTGACCACTGGAACTTGGGATATCAAGAGGATATACCAAGGGTGGGTCACCAGATACAGTAACAGAAGATATGTTACCATTCTCTGTCTTTGCAACAGAATTTTCAAGATCCAAAATTTGCACTTCTTCTGGATCAACCTTTTCAAATTCAGATTCAGAAACTGTAGGATAGGCCTCAGAGGAATCTTCCTCAGCATCAGCAACTGTAACTTCATAGTCTGTAGGTACTGCTTCAGATGTCAAGTCCAGTTCCTCATCATAAACTAAAAGCAGCCTTGCAAATTGTTCATGAGCAAATGCACGGACAACCTATTGAACATACTTTCATATTAATGCAGACTGTAGTTTCCCAATTTAAAACAAATTTCTCCATAGAAGGAAACAGGGAAGTAAGAGGTGAACTCTACCAGATGATCAGGCTCATCAAGGAGATCAAGACATTGTCTGAAAAACCTCACACACCTTGTCCTCTTATCAGAAGACTGCACCAAAATACTCAATTTTAGCAGTAGCTAAAAAAACAGTCGTAAATTTATAAATAAATAATATATACCATTGAGAGTGAGAGCCTGTGAGCAATTCGATAAAGCAGGGTGCCTAAAGAGAGTAACGAATCACTTCTCCCTCTATGAATCAAAGATGGCAGACCACTTTCAGCATCATCACAATCTTCAGGAGAGTGGTTTTTAGGCATAATAGATAAATCAAAAAGCTGAATGACATCTTCTCCAGCACTTTTGTATAGCTGAAGACGTTCAAATCAAAGAATGAGAAAAAACTTGAGGTAAAACCTGGAGTAAAATAATTCATAGAAACAAATAGGAACCATACCCAATAAGCACCAGGATCTTGCTTGCAGTTGTCCTGAAGAAACCTTAATACCATTAAACCATTTTGCTGGACAACATAGGGATGAAAAGCAGGAGTGCCATCTTCTGATATGCCTTTCAGTAGAAATATATCTTCCGTTTTCAAAAGCTCATAGCCCTGGACAACACCATCTTGATGATAACATATGGCCAATTCAGGCACACTGGCCATAACATTGTCTAGCCAGGCTTCCAGCCAAGTTAGGGGAGTAACCTACCACAATTAATAGTAGAAAATGAGACGTGATTGATGTCAGCCAATGAAGAATTGAATTAGCTGCATTACAAACCTGTCGAGAAACATCCCAAAGATGCAAGCTAACTGCAACATACTTCTCATTGCTAAATATGAGCAAGTCACTGCCCAGAAGCATGCGAAAGTTGTGAAACTGCCAAAACAAAACCCTCAAGAAACTATCATCCTTAACTCTTCTATGTTTTTCCGACTCTTTAACCGTGCAATTAGGCTTCTCTTTAACTTGTGAAATTTTTTTAACTGCAGTTTGGCCTTTATTTCTCTTACTCTTATTTTTTCCCCAAAAGACCTCATCCTCTTTGACCTTCGAGTATTCTTGATAATGCTTAAAGTCTTCATCCTCAGACATGTCATGGCTATGTCCAGATGAATTATTTTGTTGCATATAATTTCTCAACGTTTCAACTGGCTCCTCCCCAGACTCAAATCTTCCAGGAAGAACACATGAATCTGATTTATCTTTTGTTGCCGTATGATGACTTGGTGGACAATCGCAGGCCTCCATTCTAACTGAGTGCATGGCAAAGTTCAGAAACAAGGACTCATCTGCAGATTTTGATTGGTTCTTCTGTCTTCTAACTATCTTCTCTCCCTCTTCAACATCCGGCCTGTATTTCATAGTGCTTGAAATTGATTAAAGGACTCATAAGACAGTCCAAATAATATGGAACAGCAAAGGAAAATCCAGGTTACCCAGTGTTCAAAACTAGAGTCTGTCCAACACGTTGTACAGCAATAGATAATCGAGCTTTGGAGTATGGCATCTTAAAAATCTGCTTCAAAATGTCAGCTGGGGCAATAACGTCTATCTCGTCTCCATATTCCGCCAAGCCAGACACAGCAAGCACCTCTCCTTTTCGTGTAACATTGGGAGTAATAATCCCATTTTCCCATGATAAATCTGCAAAACAAAAGAAAACCTTCTTACTTTGAAAAATGCTCAATATGGTAGACAGCAAAATGGTAACCAGAAAAATTTTTTTAAAAAAAATTGTGCATTTTCCTAAAGAATGCACCTTAACAAGACAATCATGCAACATTGTTGGCCAAAATGGTGAAGAATATGTTAGCGTTACTGCAAGGACCATTTGGCCCACAACTTTCATCTCATAACCCAAGGTGCTATATATACACCGTACACTGTGTAGGCCAAATCAGTGCACCAATATCATGACCGTTATTCAAATATACCATCTAATGGTAAGTTACACACTTAACTGCATTTAAACAAATTAAACATGTAATGCATGCCCCAAATAATCTTGATTATCTAAAGTGAGGATCCTCATACGACAACTCAATCAAAAACAAGTTAAACAACTTTTTGGACTTTCCAAATCAAAAGACATTCTCCACAACAGTCTGACGTAATTTGTACAAACAGGATTTACTTAATCTGTATTTGTCCAATGAAACAGGATAGGTACCTTACTTATTACAACTGAATCCTAGTGGAACCAGGCACCATTGCTATGCTACTTCTTGATGCCATTGTTTTGGTTACTTTCTTGCTATAAAAGTCAAATTTCAAACTTCACATTTGAAAGGTCCACAAAAGCAACAACAATAACCACGGAAGCAAAGCACTGGAAAGTAGAAGACAATTTATACAACTAAAAAGTTTGTCAGAAAAGCATTTTAGCATCAAATGGGTCTAATAAAAGTTACCATGCCATTTTCCAACAATGGAAGCACATATTACATGGAGAATGACCCAAGGAGTTATTACCCTAAAGTATAATGTTACATTCCGCTACAATTGCTTAAATTCATAATTTCACCTGTTACTATCACACCTTTCAAAAAGAATTGCATATGACCATGTATACAGAAATTGCATTATATATACATACTACATATTCCATCTCCAATGTAACAGATTAAACTTTTAGATCACATAGAAGTTAATAATGAGGATTATTTAAGAGAAAAGACAACAAGAAATCCCTTGTGTTCACTTGGATCCATAAACCACAAAACAAATGAAAAGTTTTATTTGTCAATCCCAGCTATCAAGTCACTTACAGAAGTTAGATTCATGAAAAGGAAGTTGGATATATCGCCAGAATCAGTATTATCAAATCAACTAACATCTCCCACAACGATATACATAGTGAATCACACAACTTCAGGGTACATCAATTGAACAGACATGTCACATCAAGGCCACATGCTATTCAATTGCTTTGATACAAGTTATTGCTAAGACCATGAAATGAAAGCAACATCAAGAAAAATTTTCAATCAATTACACTAGTCTGGGCAATCAACACAAGGTACCATTTAACAACATATGACAGTTTGAACTAGGCTACTTGAATATGTTACAAATATGAAAACTATTAGAACTGTTTCAACTTTTACACGGTATCTGTCTGCAGCTTGAGTTCTCTAGATGATTTAGTTGTTTACGCAGCTATATTACTCTTAAACCAGGAGTTCTGATGACATATTCAAGCATCCTAGTAAAAAAATGCTAAGACATTCCACCCCCTACACCAAAGAAAGAAGAAAGAAATGAATTGACAATCTTTTTTTATTTTAATGCGCAGAAAACATATTGCTAGAAGCTGAGTCCTGCAGCTTGAATTAACCAATTCAAATCCTTCCCAAGGAAACTTGATCGGCTGGTGAACTGCACATAACAGTACTGTCACACTCGGAGAACATAGAATTTGTAGCCAAGCACCAACAACTATCATGATTAGCTATAATGGCTGTCAGTTGGATACTTTGATCTCTTGACTTCAGCAAGAAACAGCTTCAGTCATGAAACAGTAGAAAGTAAACTGAGCACAATATTATCCATGTTTCATAGTAATTAATTGCCCAACCAGCCTCCCCTATCTATGGCTTATAGTCAAAAACATCATATGCATGCAACTGAGCATGAATACCACCTATCCAACCATTGAAAAAGAATAGTGCACTTCAACCAATGAAGGTTCCCAGGAGTTCAAACTGCATAACCTAGCGTATGTTAACCAACACAGAAGAAGAAAATTAATTAAAATACTTAAGATTCAGGAGTATTTTCCAATCATTATAGTAAAAAAATTTTCCTAAATTCAAGATGGCATCTTAACAAGTGAGCTAAAATCTTTTCTGGATTACTGGGAAGTGTGATATGCTTATAATATGGTCTACAAGAACACCTAGGTAATCGATTTCCACACCTTACAGGTGCATTACATGCTCCACAGCCAAAGCAAGTAGGTTACAATTTCAACATATAAAGCATTATTTACCATAAAAAGCATATTGTGCCAAGAAAGATGTCAATTCCTGTGACAGCACAACTAATAATCAGTTTCAATTGGCATCATACCAATGACATGAAAGTTTCTATATGTAGCCTAAGCACATCCAGACACTCTAAACTATGTTAATCGGACTCTTCATTTAGCCTGCCACACCCGTGTCCAACCCATCATTTTTACACTAGATTAGCCGTGTTGGAGGGATTCTGTAGCTGAGTCCAAGTAAAATAGACTCTAAAAAGTTGTCTGTTTGTTTATATGGGTTTACCTTCCATCTGCATTCCTTTACCACTTCTTTCAATGACATTAAAAGGTTTCCAAATGTTATAGTCAAAATCAAATTGCCAACAGAACAGTAGGACAAAAGATCATTGGCAGTTATGTTATTGTCCTTTTCTCCTCTTCTTTGTCCCTTTAAGCTTTTCTCATTTCTAAGCATCAAAGCCACAACAAAAGAAATTCTGGTCCCATAAGATCTGTACATTGTATAATATTACAGTTGGACCATTATATTTTTGCTTTCCAATTTACAGTGGATGGACATGAGAAACAAATTTTTTGGGTTCTTTGTGAAAATACTGCTAGCATGTGTTTCCACATTATGAAAGACTTCAATTTGAACAATCACAGAACATCATAAAATGTGTCAATTGTATAATATTACAGTTGGACCATTATATTTTTGCTTTCCAATTTACAGTGGATGGACATGAGAAACAAATGTTTGGGGTTCTTTGTGAAAATACTGCTAGCATGTGTTTCCACATTATGAAAGACTTCAGTTTGAACAATCACAGAACATCATAAAATGTGTCAAATTGTCATATAGGGTTTCTGAATATAAACTAACCACGATTTCATAGTACTCGAATACCTTCAAGTCATTTAGCATCAAGAATATTCTTCCCAAATTTGTGTACATATGATTGTTAGTCTATAACAAAGGCTCTGCCAATAACCTCACATGACCAATAAGTTTGCAACATTTTCATGCTACCATACATCATATGTATTGCTTATTGAGATCTAAGCTTAGGTTTTTCCCAACATCTGACTTGCTTTAAGCATAGGTGGTTGCCAGTTTAAGTTTGAATTCAAGGATGATCCAAAAACATTATAACAAAATCCAACTTGATCAAGGCATCAAGCTACACCCCTTTCAAGACTGGTAAACAAATAATGCTGAAAGACAAGATATAGAATGCCATTCTAAGCATAGCAAATAGGAACTATGACAGGCCAAAAATTGATGAGAAGAATATTTTTGACAAAGGGAATTGCTTCTTCTTCTTCTTAATCTAACCCCTTTTTCTTCTGTTTTGGGCAGAACATCATTCATTTGTCGTACTACATAACCAAAATAGCAGATGAGAGACATTTTCACAAGCTAACAGTTCTATCACCTCCACTTGTCTTTGATTGTGCAGCAGCAACCGGAAGCATCTTATCCGGGGGTGTTTGTGGAATAGGTAACATATTAAGATCAGTCTCTGTAGGAATCATCCGATATCTCGGAGCTTGCACCCTGAATCAAAATGAGAATGTCACAATAAACTCTCTTAACTCAAAAATCGCATGCACAAAATAGAAACACAACCAATTTTTCAAAGCTAATATTGACAATCCCTATTTGTAAATGCCAGACCCCCTCTATTTTCCTAGTCATGAGCAAAGACAAAAGTATCCCTATCTTTCATTCCAATCAATCATTTGAATACAATGTCAAGAACATGGAGAGGTCGTAAATGCAATGAAAGATAAGGTTACATTTATCTTTCGACATGATCAAACATGTTGAAGAAAGTGTCGTTCTCATTAACCTCATTAACATTAACAAATAAAGGCGTGCCGACTATAATTCTATATTTTATAACCTAGAAAAGAAAAAAAAATCCTGGACCAAACATGCCATAATTAGAGAAAAATGCAATTCAAAGCAACCGAAGCAACATCAAAATCCAAAAGGTAAAATGGCAACGAAAACTGGGAAAAAAATTCAAAAACTGAAACTCAGCAGAATCACTTGCGTACATACTCAACCTCGCACATTATAAAGGTTAAACAGGTTCTAACGAAAAAAAAAAAAAAAGAGAGAAATGAATATAAAAAGATAACAAACTGAAAAAGAGAATTGGGACTTTAGTCTGAGGAAGTACGTTTGTGCAGAGGGAATAAGGGCGGCGGAATCAAAGTCATGAAAAGCTTTGTCCGTGGGGACGGGGATGGAACCGCAGAGGAAACCGACGGGTTTTGGCCTCACGATTTCTAGTCTCCCCACGCACAGCAGCTCCATTGATTGTGGTGGAGCTTTTGGTTTCTCCATTGTAATTCTCCTTTTTTCGGCGTTTCTCAACAAAACCCTAGGGCCTTGGGCTTTTCATCATCTTACACTTTGACTGAGGGTGCCAGCGACGACGGTGGCAGTGACGCTTGTGATGGGGGAGAGTTTTTGCAGAGGAAGAGCTTGAGGTCGTCTTATTCTAAATGATTTTTCTGTTTTTACTTCCTTATTTTAATTTGGGAAAAATACACTTTTCCTCCCCAATGTTTGGGGTTTCGGACAATTTCGTCTCTAATGTTTTAATCAAAACACATTTTATCCTCATAATTTTATAATCTCGATCAATTCATTCCTAAAGTTTCATTAAAACACATTTCATTCTCATAATTTCATAAATTTAGCCAATTGTGTGACGCCCCCACTTCTTCCTAAGGCGAACCAAAGAGTATCTGTGAGAACCCTGAAAATATACATATAAATATCAGTGCATATTTTATTTGCATTTTAATTCTTTAATAAATTTTAGCACTAAGTCCCATTGTTTTTAAATAAGTACATAGAAATAAACGTTATGTGCAAAATAAAAGAATTGTGCTAGACTACCAAACTTCTTAGTTTTGTTACATTAACTTCATATTTCGATGGTAAACTATTTCATTGATCTAAGAATTAAATTTCTTTTTTGAATTCTAGTATTGTAATTAATTGTTTTGAAATAAAAGTGTAAAGATAATTTCTATGTAAAAAAAATAATAATATAATTGTGCCCAATATTGAATTATTCGGTTTTGTTACACTAAATTAATATTTCTCGAGTTAGAGTAATTTTATTGCTTAAAAACAAACTCTTTGAATTCCGATAGCTAATTTAATCGTTAATAATGTTAAGAGTTAATAGGAACCTTAGTATTAAGTTGCATTTGATAATTTTAGACAAAACCATTACAAGTACACTTAGTATACTTAGGACGTTAAAATCTCGATAATCAAATCTTTGCGAGATTAGTATATTATTAAGTATTCAAATTACATTTGGGATAAATTTTGGAATTAGATTAAGTTAGAAATAGGGACTTAAGTGGATATTAGGAGTGGATATTAGGAGAGCAAGTGAAAAGATCAAAATTACCCTCACAACCTCACGAAATAACCGTCTGTCACCACCTCACATTCGGCCAATACATTTCTTTCCCACTCCAACACACAACCGCACAAGCACTCTACCTCCATTGCCAAAACCGCGGCTCCACCTCCACTTTTCTTCACAATCCAACTTCTCACCTCAGCTCCACAACACCATTTCCCTTTCGGATCAGCAGCTGGAGCAAGGTAGGAGAGCTGAAATCCGCAAGCTACACCCAGTTTTCCAGCCGCAACAACCACCACAGCTCCACCATCTGCTCAGCCAAGACAACCCCAAACCAGTCGCGAGCCTAGGGAAATAATTCTGCCCAGATTTGTTCGTGCGTGAACGGAGCATTAGCAGAGGTACTTCTTGATCTAGTTTGAGTTGATTAGAGGGTTCTGGAGCTAACTTAAAATCTTGCATGTTGATTATTAGACTTCGGATGGTAGTTACAAAAACAGCAAAAATTTTCTGATGTGCGATAGTGCTTCATCCGAGACTGATTGGAATGATGCTACCTTAGATGATCAAACTCTGTTATTCTGAGCTTGTTGTGATGTTTAATTAACTAATCACTAACTAATTAAATTGTTCAAAGCTTTGCATGGGAACTTGGAACTTTCGGATGATGAACCAAGGAACATAAGAAATTCTGTTTTGATGTAGTAATGTTGCCGTGAGCTTGAGCAGAAAATGTAAGTTTAACTTGCCTAAATGTGACCCTCTGAATTGATCCCTGTGCTTAATTAGTCAATAACTAATCAGTTAAGCTGTGCATGTAGCAATGAGATGGCCTAAACCAGAAAAATAAAAAGGAAAATTTGAAAGTGGTTCATGCATGATCACCGAGGCTCATGGGAGAATTTCTGGATTTTTGGGAAATTTGTAGTTGCTAATTGAATTCAATTTTTGAGTTAAAAATGTCAACTAGTTAGCTAAGTGTTTAAACGCTGAATTGAGTACCTAATACCATACTTAAACCAAGGAAAAATTCGAACTAAAGTAGATTGGTTGCTGGAAATTTTGGGTGATAGCCGAAGGGGTATGATCCAGAATTTCAATATCGTTGGGAAAATTGTAATTTGTTTCTGGAAATTTATTTTATTTCCTTGGATTATGGTGGCTCAGAATTTCATAAGAGATGCAAATTTCAAGATATACAATTTGTTTAGCAACGAACCAATTAGTACATATAAAGTTGGAACCAAAAACGCTAGTATACAATTGCTGGAAATTCTCTTGTGATTGCCGAATATTGAGTTGAATTATCAACTTGGATTCTGGAAATTTTCTTGAAAATATAATGGTTAAAATGCCTGGAATATGTTGTTTGGGAATCTATAAGGAATGCATGGACGGTTTGAAATAAAAACATGTTGGTGTTAAAAGAAAAAAAAAAGGAGTTTTTCATTAGTGGAAAATGAAACTCCAGATTTTCGGATGTCCCTGACCAGTCTCGATAAAATGTTTATATCTTGGTGTAGGAAAATCCGTTTAAGGCGCCGTCAGTGGTATTTGAAACTAGAATCATAGGCCTTTGACCTATAGAGATTTCGTATTTTTCCTCCATGTGTATCGCTGTCTGTGAATGTTTAAAGTAGACTGTTTTGCATGAATATCCTGTTTCTTTGAGAAACTAAACTTGAATTTGGATTGAGATTTTATCTTACTTGTGGTTCAAATTCTTGATTCAATTGTGGTTGGAAGTAACTAATGTCGTCAAGGGCCAATGATTGATGAAGCCCTTGGCCATTTGAATGACTTTATAAGTACCACGGTGTGATGAAAGTGAATTGCTGGAATGTCTTGGAAGCTTTACTTTTACTTTTACTTGCTTATGTTGGGTTTGCTGAGACCAAGTGCTAATGATTGATGAAGCCTTGGTTGATCATTTTAGTTTATTCGGAAATGCACTTGTTGAAATTTAAGGCTAATGATTGACGAAGTCCTAGTAATTTGTTATGTGATTTTTACCACATTTTGATTCATATTATGATTTCGAAACGGAATCGGAGCTGTGGAAGTTGTATCGACTTAGCGAACTCGAGTAACTGTGGTCAAATTAATCAAAAATATTTTTCCAGCTAGTATTATATTATAAAACTCCATATCTAGTGCTTTGCCTAAAAATTTTCCAACTCGATAATTTCCTTTAGCTCAAACTAGCCTTGATAGCTATAGTAAATAAGTTCTATAGCTTTTGAAAACTTTAAGTCTTATTTTAACTCCTTTTCTTTCCTTAAGCTTTGCACTTGGATAGTTAACTATAGGAAAAGTCCCAAAATACGAGTTTTACTAATTTTAGTGAAAAGCTTGAGAAACTTACTCGGCAAGAAACCTTATTTTTAGGTAAAATAGTTTAGTAATAATTTTGCAAAAACCATAGCTTTAAAGAAATGTTCAAAGTAACTTCCTAACGTGGATATTAAGAGATTTGTCGATTTATTTCAAGAAAGTAATACAAGTTATTTTTTTCAGGAAAAGTATCTTAATGAAAAGTATAGGAAACAATCCTTCTACTTTGTCACGTATTAACCCAAGGGACTCTTGATTTCCTAAGGGAAAGTGAATTAGTAGTATGTAATTATACCTCAATGTCTATAAGCTTAAAAACGGAGTAAAAACTTATAGTTTCAATATTTGTTATTTTAGGGTATCGTGAGGAAGTGGAACTCGAATCCCAATTTGACATCTGAACTTCACTCTTGGTGAGTGTCCCTGTTTGTTCTATTCTTACATGATTAAGTGCTTCCTTGAATTTAAGTGTGATAATCGCAAAAATTGGTTTTGATCCATCGAAGTGAGCGGTGTGTACTTTACCACACTAGTCGTTCGAGTGGTGACTTGTGTAAAGCATTTTTTTTGTGAATCCAAGTGCTTGACGTAAAGTCGTTGGGTGAATCCCTCGACGAGTCAATAATAATAAATCAAGTGCTAGACGTAAAGTCGTTGGGTGAATCCCTCGACGAGTCAATAATAATAAATCAAGTGCTAGACGTAAAGTCGTTGGGTGAATCCCTCGACGAGTCAATAATAATAAATCAAGTGCTAGACGTAAAGTCGTTGGGTGAATCCCTCGACGAGTCAATAATAGTAAATCAAGTGCTAGACGTAAAGTCGTTGGGTGAATCCCTCGACGAGTCAATAATAGTAAATCAAGTGCTAGACGTAAAGTCGTTGGGTGAATCCCTCGACGAGTCAATAATAATAATGTAAGTTCAGGACGTAACGTCGTTGGGTGAATCCCTCGACCAGTCTAAGGTACACTTGGGTATTATCGCCTTCCTATTTGTTTACTTCAGTCGAATCAATACGTGCTAATTGTTTTAATTGATTGCATGTTTTTGGGGCACCACTGAGCTTTAGCTCACCCCACGTTTAATTGTTTTCCTTGACAGGTCTTGAAGTTTGAGAAATCTGAGCAGTGCTGATTTCTTTTAATTTGTACTTGAATCTTAAGACTGCAGTTTACCGTTGTATTGTATTGTGAATTGAAAAACGTATTGGTTATTTTGGATTGCCACTTGAAGCTGGAAAATGTTTAAACCCTAATTATTATGTTTGGCTTGTATGGTTGTAATCGTGGTGTGTGACAGTATATATCCGGATTGGTACGACCTTATACCTTAGAGGTAACGCGTGAGATGTATAAGAGCCGTCGACTGGCTATCTTCTTTACTGCTATCTCTGAAGTTAATGTAGATTTAAGGATGATCCTATATGGGAAAAGTTGTTTTGTAACAGATTAGGTTATTCTTCGGAAGGATCCGGGTTAGTGTGCGTGCGTGAGTCCTGGCGAGAGTTGGGCAGACGGCCCGCCAACCCTCTGGTTCGCCTTAGGGGGAAGTGGGGTCGTCACAGTATCCGCGGAACGCCTGCCAGCTCTCGCCAGGACTCAAGACAATTCCCGTTCAATCTTAATACAATAGTAACCAATCAGACAAGACAAAGTAAGGAAGTGCGGAAGCTTCTATAAATAATATCCGATCTCACACCACAAGTTCAAAATGCATCAATTTCCAAAATATACAACTGTCAAAAGATCTAGTCGATTACATTTGAAACCCTAATACAAAAGTACATCCCAAGAGTTTCTTCGAGTCTCAATCCAAGTCCGTTCCTATTAAGGAAAAACAAATTTACGAGATGAACAATTGCTCGTGAGGCCAAGAATATACATGCAAGCACGTTGTCCAAGTACCAATCCCAATTAACAAGTAAAACAATAATATTCGAGTAATTAACAATTCCAGTGAAATTTAAACAGAAACAATTCAAAGATATGGTAGCTCTCAGGAGCTAATTTCCACTTGCTTGCTAATCTCATTCGTATACCTTTCCGTGATGACTCTCCGTCAACCGGGTCGATATTTCCAATCCGTAGAACTCCACTTACTTCTCATGTCCATCCACCGTACACCGCACCAGGCCCGCACGACATTTATAAGGCGATACTCCACGAGTATGTCAAGCGAGATCTCTCCAATAGATTAAGCTTATCATGTTATTCTCATGACTCACCGAGATTCCCAACCAAACCCATGCCGGCTCGAGTTCCAAGGTCGGCCTATGAGTTTGGGCATTCCCTATGTAACATTTGACAATCAAGGAGATTCACTCCAACGACGTATGTGGCCACAGCATACCATTTCATTTCATGCAATCATTTGTTTCATTTCAATCAAGTCATTCATGATTCATTCATTTCATTTCAATCAATTCAATCATGAGTCATTCATTTCAAATGAGAACGAGTGTAATAAAGTACACACTCGACTCCATTTTCAAAATATTCAATCATTAATAGCAGTTAAGCAGGTGTCAAGTTCGCATACACTTGACACTTACTAATCAAAACAAAGAAGTAATGCCCACTTGAGGGTTCAGGCGTCCACCGTGGGATCCTCTTGAAGGTCCTCTTGAGTGTTTGAGCAATTAATAATGAACTATCACTTAGAAACCCCAATTATCACGGAAGATTGCACACTTGTACAATCTAGAAAAATATCATGAAAATAAGCCTTAATTGCTTGTAAATCGAGACTCAAAAGTGGGTTTAAAAACACAAGAAAAATCTGATTTTCATCTTTAAAATTATTGGACGGAAACAAGTAGGTATGAAATCGTACAAATCATTTTTCAAACGAGCGATCGAAGACGGACTTCGAAGAGCCACGTCACAATCCGGCCAAGAATTGGCCGGATATCTAGCCGGATTCAAGGCAGAGAGGGATCCAAAAATTTTTTCAACTTTCACTACCAATCCGGCCAAGAACTAGCCGGATATACAGCCGGATTTTTTGAAAACTTTCCCGCACGAAAATTTTCTAAATTGGTCAAGAAATATCGAATTTGAGGGCATTCTTTGAAAAATCATAACTCACTCTCTGAAAGTCCAAAATTGAAAAACTTGGTACCGTTGGAAACTATTTCTAGAGTACTAAAAGTTCTTAAAAGGTACTTTTTCATGATTCCAAATGGAATACATTCAAATTTCGGCTTCAAGTTGCCGTTTTGGAATACCAAGACAGTTTCGAGGTTGGTTTTTGGCCAACTTTGGAAATTCGGCAAATTCACAGAATGTGAACTAGTCTTTGAAATTTGAAACTCAATTAGAATTGCAATCAAAGTTTAAAACACAACAAGTGGAACAAGAATCAAAGTTTTGAGCACCAAGATATAGCAGCTCAAAGTTGCTGAAATTTTCTCACTGAACAAGGGTTTTCCAAATTTAAAACATGAAATTTAAGACTTTGATTGAGCATCGAAATAGACTTGGAATTGCACCAAATTTGATAGTATTACCCTACCATATAAGGGCTATTCCTCTGTTAAATTTCATGCAAAAAAATTCGTACGGAAGGTCAGTTAACAAAGCCACTAAAGTTCCAAGAATTTCCAAGGCAAATCTGCCTTGTACTTCCGTTTTTTCCTTTTTCTAACTTTTTGCCAATGAAATCGACTCAAATCCGGTTCATTTATGAAGACAAGGTCTAAGAACATCCAAAATACATTTGGTAGATGGTTAACACCAAGAATTTCAAAATAACAAGTCCCAATTCAAATTAAGGCATTCAACTAGCCAAAAAGAGGGTTTTCCATCACTGAGATAGTTTCGTAATTCGGCCACAACTCACTCAATTCAACTTAGAATTGAGCATGGTTGATGGCGTTCAAAAATATACTCATACGGATACAATTTCACAGAAGGAATCGTTTTAAAATTCTGTTCATAACTAGCTCATATTCAAGCAACAAATCGCAGTACTTAACAGGCTCTCTAACACAGCCGAGAAACAGGACAGGTGATTTTGAAAGGCTAGTACGGTTCACTCAAGCGGAATCAGGGGATGCATTTTATACTATTAGAAAACTGGAAGTGTCTAGTTTCTAATGCCATAAATGGCACTCAATTTTGAGTCGGAGCAAAGAGTTATAGTCATTTGAAATTCAGAGCAACTCTGGACACGTTTTCCAGCCATGAAACCATTTCGAAAATTCAACTTTTGGCCAACCAAATCAAGTGATTTTTGGTGGAAACTTTCCACACAACCTATACAACATATCTACATCAAAACCAAGTCAATTTAACCACAAAAAATCACACCAAGAGGCACGGCAAGAACAGGGCAGATTCGGCCCTTCAACATGCATCACTTCCTTTGATTTTCTTTTCACTCTTTCAACTTAAATCCACTAGACTAACACTTAATCAACACAAATAACATCCAAATTCATCAAGTCAGATCGTCAAGTCCATTGTGGGATTTCATAGAGCCCACTCACATGATTTTCAATAATCCAAAGCTACCCACATGAAACTACAAGCTTCTAAGTGCAATCTAACTTACAAAAGCTAAGATTCAAGGGTTGGATGATTAGCTACCTTCTTAGATGATGAAGACCAGAATTTTCGGCCACAAGAAGCTCAAGAAAACCGTGAGAATGAAGCTCCTTTCCTAGCTCAAGTTGATCTCCAAGTTATTTGCAAGGTGTGATAGGAATTTGAAGTGAAATGAGCAAGAGATGAAGTAAGATGATGAAGAGCTTTGGTCTTCTTCCTCCTTGGTGTTTCGGCTGCTATGAGAGAGAAATGAGAGAGTGTTTTACTGATAGTGAAGCTTCCTTGAGAAGCTTTAAGAGTTTGTGGCCAAAATTACTCCAAAAGTCGACTAAGAATAGTGCGTGTACGCGCGCGTTTCCTCTCGGGTTTGTTTCACTTATGCACTAAACCTCTAATGCACTTCCATCCATACTATTATTATTCACTCTTAATAGTCTAAAAATAAAGGTCTCAAGTCCCTCAATTAATCGCGCTCGCGAAAATGTGAACTTCAGATTTGTGCGCGATAAAGTGAAATTTCTAAGAAATTCTATTCTCACAACGATAGTATTACTAACTAATACTTGAGTACTTAAACATAAAAATAACTATTTTAAGACTAATGTGTGAGTCTTCAATCTCAAGTTCACTGTACTCTCAAATCGATTATTAACTCCACACGCGCATTCACTATTTTCACTAACGAGCTTCCCCAAAATTAAATTTTGTAACAAGTCATTTTAAAAATACATGTAAGCCATAGATCCATGTAATTGGGTCTAAGAAGGTTGGAATAAAATATTCGGAGCGAACGACCAATTAAATATTTAAATAAGATAGTAATAGGAGTTTAAAATAGGTAAATTTGCGAGTTCTCACAAATTGAGGACAATTGAATACTTGCTAATCAATTTGGACAAAATATCATGATATGATCTGCATGTATTGTTATTAATAATGATTATTAATTCAATTATTGATTAAATTACACAAACGTGTATATGATGCAACAAAACAAAATTTTGCAAATAAATAACAATCAAAATAATCATATTTCACATTAATATTTTTTTCCAATTGGTTGTAATGGGATTGTTTGAAATATTTCTCCAATTGGCTATCATGGGATTTCTTTTCCACGACTTTGTGTTTCTTTTCGATCTTCTTGTTTGATGTGTAATTAAGAAGAGAGTAATGGTAGCTAAAATTTTCTTAGTTTTCCTTTTTGTTGGTTCTAAAAGGAGAAAGTGAATTTAAAAAAAGATTTTAAGGTTTTTGTTGATTCAGTGTTTTTTTACAAATGGACATGGTCAAGTGATGATATTCTATTCAAATTACTTGACAATTCATCAATTGTTCTCAATTAATCAAATTTATGAAACTATGAGGATGAAATATGTTTGCATGAAACTTTAGGAATGAAATTAATCAAAATTATAAAACTATGAGGATGAAATGTATTTTAAGTGAAACTTTAGGGATAAAATTATCTAACATCCCAAACATTAGGGATTAAAAGTGCATTTTTTCCTTTTAATTTCCTGTTTCTCGAGAACATTCCACTATGCATGTTGGGTTTAATTACATTTAGCTCCCTTGAGTTGTGACTAAATTACAGATCTAACTCTAAAATTTGACCAAATTACAATCACACTTAACCAATGCCCCATCAAAGTTAAGGGACATTCAAAAACAAACCTAATCAAATTAAACACCCAAATGTTCAATGTGACGTGTCATACATAGCCCTAGTAGAAGCTTGAGGGTCAAAAAAATATTAATAGGCAATGGTGGATATGGACAGGTAAATCAATAAGATTAGGATTCTACTCGCAATTAAAGATATAAGGTTAGGATTATGTTCAGTTCTTATTATTGTCTAATTCAAATAAAGTCTAAGGGTATTTAAATCCTTTTAGCACTCCGATAGACTCTATCCATGAGCCGTCCATGAATAGGGGCTCTTTGTAATTTGACTAATTTCAAGATTTGATCTATAATTTGGTCAAACCTGAGGCGATGTAGATGTAATTAACCCGTGCAAAAGCTGATGGTAAAATCTTAAATTTTGTAGTTTGAATCTTTGGGTACTCTCAAATATTTAGGGCTAGTTTTCTTTCAAGGAAATTATTTGTGCTAATTCAAAATTTGTATAAGGTATGATTACAAAAATGTTAGATTTATGTATAGGCATGAATTTGGGTTGAATCCAGTAAATTTAAACAAGATTCCATATATTTATTGAGACCCAAATTCAAATTTCTCCAAGAAAAAAGAAAAAAGAAAGAAAAAATATTACCGATTTCCGAATCCATATAGCTATGAATACTCAGTTTATGGATATCTTTATAATTTGCAATTAATTATATGTGCTTGAACATTAGCACACAAATATACCATAGATGTGTACACGTACGTTGGGCTTGTAATAGTGGAGTTTATTGCCAAAATAACTCTTCTTTTGAAACATATATCCAAAGTAATCTAATTTTAAAATTTATTACCTTTATAATTCTTTTTTTGCTACATAGGTTGCATATGTAGAAAATAGAGATAGAGGCACATTCTGTTTGTCTTTCCCAACTAATATCTTCCCCAATTCTCTCTCCAAACCTTCCCACTTTTTTTTTCCTTTCATTTTTTTTGTCCTTTCGTTATTTTCCTTGTCAAATGTAATTGTGAGAAGCCAATATTTATATTAACAACATCTAAAACTTCATTATCATTCCTGATATTGTATTTGTGGATGAAAATATTCTCCTCAAATTGATAATCTCAAGGTAAACGAAAATTATTCTCTTGTTTTTTCTTTTGTGCAGTTTTTGGAATATTTCTATGGCCTTCAAAAAATTTTGAATACTAATTGTTTTAACAAATGATTTCTCACACTGTGTGTTTGATAAAATGTCTAAGAAAAAAACTACGTAACAACATAGATTCATGCTCAATATATTTGATCTCCGCCACATATATAAGCACATTCATTTGTAGTACCTCTCTATCACATGATCAAATAATCTCTTATACTTGAAGTATTTTGCACATTTATTCAACATCAATTAATGGTTTGTGTTACTTTTGAGAAACTTTAGCATTATCTTAATTGCAATAGTTTGATTACTTTTTGTAAAAGTTCTTTTCAAGGAGTAGGAAGCATAACATAAACAAATATGATAGGCTTGAAGTTTTTGTAACTTTTTCTTGTTATTGCTTACAATTTTCATTGCAATTTTTACATTTTACAAGCTTATTTTTGAAAAAATATATGCAATAAGTTTGATACATTTTAAAAATTTGCAGAGAGCAATAATAGCAAGGTCAATAATTGTAGAATTTATTTTAAATAATTATAAGGAAATTATCAAAGTTATGCAACTTTTTTGTGCCTCTATAATAAAAAAGTTTAAATTTTTAGTTTTTGTTGGAAACTATAGACTAGATTAAATCTTTCTTTTTTGTTATCTTACATGACAATCAATGTAACTAGGTGGCAACAATAACATCAATTTGAGAATAAAATTTGAAAGTAAATCACATTGGGAATATTTTTTAGAAAGAGTGTTATTTTGGCAAAAAACTCGTAATAGTGTCCCTTTTTGTTGTCTTTTCACTACATTAAGTCAAGTGCTCATAATTCTTAACTAATTTAAGTTAATATGTGGTTTATGAAATATATGATTTATTAGATTTATGACCATGCATTAATGCACGAAGAGTTTGTTTAGCCAATAGTGTAATTGCATTAATTTTTTCATATTTTGTTCACATCATCAAACAAAATTCTTTAAGGTCCGTTTGGATTGATGAATTTGAAATCTAGAAGGATTTAAAATAGATGAATTTGAAATGATTAGTTTTTACCATTCAGTAGAATGATTTTCAAATTCTTAAATTGGCAATCAATTCAACATGATACTTCCACTATGTAGTTTGAAAGTTTATCTGAATGGACTTGTTAAAGAAAGCTAGGAGAAGTAGAAACCTTTTTTGCCCTTTTAAAGTATTGGAATGCCTTGTTAAATGCATTCACTCGATTCATGAAAGCTGAGTTTATCATTTATTGCACATATGTTCTATCATAAAATGCCTTGTTCATGATTCATGAATTCTTGGAATCAAAGGATCATTTGAATTTTGTTATTTTGGTGCATAACTTGCCTCTCATTGACTCCAACATACTCTTTTTTCTTTAACCTACAACTTGCAACCGAAAATTGCAGTTATTCTTTGTAAATGGTCTATGTTTGTTGCTAAACTCTTATTTAACTAGCATTTATCTGTATCAGCATGTCATTTTATGATCAATTTTGGCCAAAAGTAGTAAATAAATTACAAGTTCAGGAAACTTAATTGCTGGAGCCTTCTTGACTTTGGTCCTTTTTAATCTCTAAGTAGACATTTAATTGATTTCCATTTTTCCCAACAAATCATGTTAGCATTTTTCATTTTTCTGACAAATCATGTTAGCATTGTTTACTTTTCTGATTGATTTGAGAGTGCATGACGTGAGTCCTTGGAACATCCCTGGGGCTGGGGATGAACAAGCGGTGGGAGATGAAGTAGACACTAGATGCAATAAGATATATAGATAGAAGCTTGTTTCAAAGAGCATTTCTCAGTTTCACTAAAATTATACCAACCTCAAAAAACTTCTCAAAATTTTTAAAATACACACCTTAAAATACTGAAAAAAAATTTCCTTCTTTTCTTTCTTCTTGTTCCTTTCCCTACTTCAACCCACCACCAGCATTGCGGGCGTCGATACCAACACCACCATCACTGCAAGCACTGACGGCGGCCTCTTTTTTTTTTTTCCTTCTTTCTCCCTCTCCCTGTCTCTCTTCCCCTCCTCCCTCTCTCTTCTCTCTCCCCCCCTTCTCCTCCTCCTCAATCTTACCTATTCCTCGTCCTTCCCTCTCCTCCTTCCCTATCACCCTTTCTCCTCTCCTTTCCCTCACCGTAGCGCCATTCTCCTCCCCTTTCCCCTCCCCCTTGGTAGCTTGATCAAAGAGGCTGCATGAGTAGACCTGTACCATAGGGAAGAGAGAAGGGGAAGGGATAGGAGGCGGAGTGAGGGAGAGGAGAGAAGGAGAGGGGAAGAGAGGAGGAAGAGAGGGAGGGAGGGAGGGAAGGAGAGAGAGAGGGAGAGAGAAAAGAAAATGAATAGAGAGGCTGACCGGCGACGGCCGGCAATGGGGAGGAAGGAAGGAGGAAGAGCAATGGTGGCGAGGGGGAGAACAAGAGGAGAGGAAAAAGAAAAAGAAAGCAAAAAAAAAAAGGAAAGTTTTTACACACTTGTAAATTTTTTTTTTATAAATTCTACGACAAGTTACAGTAAAATTTTACATAAACATCCAAAAAACTTATTTGCCAAATAGGATAATATGTTACTTTGTCAAATTAAACTTGTAAAAATATATGATACTTAAAGCCATGTGCAACCATGGTCAGAATGTTAGTAGTAAACACATCCCCTATCAATTTGCATTCATCCGTGAAGGCAATGGACTTTTGTTCTTTTATCTTTTAACATGTGGGGGTTGTGTTTTGGATTGAATGTTTTTGAGAAATATTAATCGCATATCACTCCTTGTTAATTGCAATTTTACTATCAATTTTTATCATGTAGTTTTCATTTATTAAATTATATGATAAACTAATGGAGGTTACATTAGAACCAAAGCCAAGCTTCACCAAAGGCCACATTGTAGCTTACTGTACTTTAAGGCAAATAAGCTTCGAGAATTGCAAACTTGCGCTTAGAAATAAGCAACATACAATCAAGGTCAGAACTTGTAAATTCTTAAATCAAATCTGGAATTCTAAAACTCATCATTTAAAACTACGCGTACTACACTATTTATTATGCAAGTCAGAATACTACACCAATTATGTTAGCAATCAATCTTCCATCATTAATGCTCTTATTTAAATCCTAGGTAACCTCGTGCTAAGCGTGACGCGCTCATTCAACCCATGTTTTTAAACTTAGATCGGACTAGTCGGTCCGACCGATCGAACAGGGAACCGGCCAATCATCCGGTCCGAGTCTCTTCAATAAACCAGTAATCAAAAACTCGGTCAAAGACTGGGTTTGACCGGGAACCGATAAAACCTATTAAAATCGGGTTTTTTTTTCCAAAATTTCCATTCTAATGGTTTTTTTAAATAACAACCGCCACCAAATAGCAAAGTAGAATCAAGTCAATAGAAAGCATTGTGTTTTTGTCAGAATCTCATGTGACATCCTTTATACTAAATTGAGGGAATTTTTCTTAAAAAAGGTCGCATAACTTCAAAATATCCAAACTTAAAAAAAAGAAAAGAAAAAAAGAAACCGGACTCACTGCCATCCTAATGGCTTCTTCTTCTTCTTCCCTTTTTTCCAACTCCTTTGATTTTTGAATAACGCTAACAATTAGTGTCGAACGAAGTTAGAAATCCAAATTAGGAGAAAATTTTCATTCTCTAAATTCAGTAAACCCCATTTCATGCAACTAAGTTTCAAAGATTTGAAATCAAATTAAATGAAAAAAAAGGAAAAGAGGAAAGAAGGGAAGAGACCAGATAAGAGAGAAAAGGAAAATAATGAAGAAAAAGAGAGTTTTCATGTGTGTTTGATATGTTTGGTTTGTGTGGGATAAAAGAAAAGGAGAGAATTACTAACCTTATGGTGGAGAGAGAAGAAAGAACAAAGAAGAAGAAACAAAGACAAGATGAAAAGCAAAGGAAAAAGGAAGAGGCGGTTGTTGACAAAAAGGAAGCATTAGGTTTAGCATTTATTAACTTTAGATGCCCTCCATATTGTTTTAGTTAAGTATAAAATTAACCTATTACATTTTTAAAATTACACTTTTAAATTGCATTTTTTTTACCTATAACTTTTAAATTTTTTAAGTGGAATCCTTTTGGATTAAATCTAAACTCATCAAATATGTATGTAAAGTTATAAACCACCAATTTCAGGGGAATTTTTATATATTATATTGATTATATATTATTTATATATATTTATGACGTATTTATGACATCATCCGATTTGATCCCCGGGCTAACCAGTCGAACCTATCGACCTCTAACTCTTAAGTTCTACCAAGTCACTATCCGATCCGAGCTTTGAAACATAGCGTTCAACTAGTATAAAGATTATGTATATGATTGACTAATAAACTATTCAGTAGAGATGCTTGAAGCATGCGTGCCATCAACTTTCGTCGAACATTGCCAGAAGGAGAAACCAGGAATTCATGATTACTACTGAAATGGCTGAGAGTCCCTTTCATTTTGTTATAAGGACTGAAATTTGTGTATGAATCTTTGGGAGAGGAGTCTTGTTGGCCACTATTAGTAATTTGCCACGCAGCAGCAATGTTTAGCATTGCAGCAATTAGTGGTATAAATTAGTTTAATCAAACTGAATACTCTAGTATTTAAATTTATTTAATTATTTTAAAAAGTTTAAACTTTTTGCTCAAATTTCATTTGTTTATTTGTCGAACCGATCTTGAACTAGCTATTTATCGAGTTTGAAAGTTATCGAACATAAAATACTGTTCAAACTAGACTTTAACAAGTTAGCAAACCAAGTTTGAACGAACTCTTACCAAGCCGAGTTTGATTCGAGCATCAAATAGTTTAGTTCATCTTTTAACCCTAATAATGATTGCCATGGCTTCAACCGTGAAAGCTTTGCCTCTCTTTTATTATTTTTAGGAAAAAAAGTATTTGAGAAGAAGTGAAGAAAGAAAAATTAATTAATGGCATAGGAAAAGATCAAAAGGCCACCACTGCTATCGCTCCCATTGCATGGCTACTATGTGTTTCCGGACTCTAGATTCAAACGCTTGAAGAAGAAAGAAAAATGAAAATTTTTATTTTAATCTCAGAACATTTTAACTTTTTATTTTCCTCCCCAACTATTGGGGATGAGAATTGGAATCAAATTCGGTAATTCGGTAGTACGAATTTGGGTTTTTCGGATTTTTTGTTCTAACACATTTTGACCCATTTCGATTTCGAAATCCCCAGATTCTGACTTGAATTCATATCGAAAAATTTAAATATAACTCAAAATTCTGAAATCAAATAGTATCAATTTCCAAATTCAAATTTCACCTAAGAACATTAAACACATGGCAAATTTTGCACAAACAATTATACAAATACATACCATTATACCAAATTGCCAACACTAATAGGTCCAACATAATTTAGTCTCAACGTCATAACAAGTAACTAAATCAACAACAATTAGTGAATTTAAACTATAAAACCAAATTGTCCAAATTGTAAATTATATTCAATAAAATTGTCTTAATTACAGAAGAAATATAAGCTTAAATTGCGTATCAATTGTCAAACACTCAAACTCCTAAGCAAAGTAAGCAAACAGTACCTCCATAAGCTAGCATCAAGTGAAGTCAACTTATCAAAAATAAATGATGGTAGGTTCAGCTCCATTCTTCACCAAACATGTAAAAAGACCAAAGCAACAAACAAATGAATAGGTAGTAGATGTAAAAGGAGTTAAATGATACAATACAAATGAAAAATGACAACAATATACTGGATTCAAATGCTTCAAACTCCATTAAAGTGTCCTCCATATTTATTTCAGAAGTGAATGATCTCAACCAATCTTGAGTGCATATAAGACCCTGAACAATCCTTGGAGATAAAGAACTTCTAAAAGTGTCAAAAACATGGCCTTCAGTACTAAATGCATATTCGGAAGCAACAGTCGGGATAGGAATAGCCAACATGTCGCAAACCATTTTTGAAAGGATTGAGAATCTGATACAATTAGTCTTCCACCATTTCAAAATATCAAATTTAGCATCATCATCTTCATAATTCTCATTAAGGTACTTATCCAACTCAGATTTATTGTCCCTATGTCCAAGTTCCATTTTTCTTTTCTTAAACTACTTTTTGTACCTGTCATTGATTTTTTTGTTGCAGCATCTAAAGAAATTGAATACTACTACTATGTTCAGATTCACTAAAAAGTGAAGCAGATGAGGAATAAGAGGTATTAATTGGCAAAGGGGAGTTCATCCTCTTACATTCATTGAACAATTCAAACACAGCATCTTTTGCCAACCCAGCCATAGCCCTACCATCACTATCCCTATATATTTTCATAAGAAGAAATTCAAGATACTCATGTTTATTCCTAGGATCAAGCATAATAGCACTAAAAATTAACATGTTCATCTTTTCAATTCTTTGCCAATATTTGTCAGACTTATCCTTCGTAGATCTTGCCATTGCACTCAATTTAGCACTTTCACTTTTCATCATCTCTTTTAAGATCACATTTGTGTGACTAATATCATTAAAAAAACCACTAGAAGTCACATATTTGGTTCTAGAAACTTTTACAATTAGATCATAAAAATTTTTCAGAAACAACACCATGAATCTAGCTTTTTTCTAGTCTAACTTTGTTGCAATGACTGTAGTTCCTAAAGCATATAAGGATCCTACTCTTCAAATCTTTCAAAAGCTCTCTCAAATCTTTGGGCAATGTCTAATATAATGTATGTTGAGTTTCACCTAGTAACATCTAGGCTCAATAGTTTCTTACAATTAAAATTTTCAATTTGCAGCACATTCTTTGAAGTTTTTTAGCCTAGAAGGTGATTGCTTAACATATCTCACTACTGGCTGAGTGCATTCAATTGATTTTCCAATTCTTTTCAAACCATCATTTTCAATTAGATTTACAATATTAGCAATACATCGAATTCTTTTCAAACCATCATTTACAATTAGATTTACAATATGAGCAACACATCTCACATGCATCCACAGTTAGAGGTCCTAAGCCTTACCCCAATTGTAAATTTTTCCTCTCATGTAACTAACAACAAGATCATTAGAGGTAGCATTATCCATAGTTACAATGAAAACATCATCAATTCCCTATTCAAACAAGCATTTCTAAACAACTTTTCCCATCTCAGTTCCTTTATGACTAGAATTTGGATAAAAGTTTATTATTTTCTTGTTTAGTTTCCAATCATTATCAGTAAAATGTGCAGTCAAGCACATATAATTAATCATCTATATAGAAGTCCAAGAATCAGTTGTGAGACAAACTCTGCTAGATATACCTTTAAGAACAGTTTTTAGTTTTAACTTTCATCTAAATAGAGCTGATAATAATCTCTAGAAATAGTCCACCAAGAGGGAATCCTAAATTGAGGATAGGAAATACGCATAACTTGTTGAAATCCTTTTCCTCCAACGAATTTAAATGGCAACTCATCAATGATCAACATGTAAGTAATACTCTTCCTAATAGCATCTTGATCAAATTTTCAACTAATTAGAGCCCCCTTGGTCTCATCCCCATCATTAATAACCCCTAAACATAACGTAGCTTGACCACTAGTCTTGTTATTGGGATTCTATTTGCACTGTTTTAAATGATTAAGGGAGTTGTGCCATGTGACTTGGATCAGCAGTAATCATTATTTTGCAATAGTCGCACTTGTCGTGCTTGACATTCTTCACCTACTCTACACCAAATGAGACCACACTAATGACCTTGGCTTGTATGGTCCTTGCTTTTTCGTACTCTCTTTAGCTTCATCAGCAGAAGTACCGTGGGTTGGAGTTGGGCTCGAAGGATTAAGGGGTGAAGTTTCATGCTCCAGCTCATCTACACTGTTGTGGTTCTCAGCTGACATGATTGAGCAATATGTCAACAATCAACATAACACATGAGTCCATGTGTACAATTTTAGCTTAAGATTAGGGATTAAGGGTGAAATCAGAAAATTAGGGCAAAAATAAAAACACTGGCAAAATTAACCATTTGGTGCATTTACAATTGTAGAAGAAGCAATTAATTAGGGCAGACCAAGCAATTAATTGGGACAAAATTAACCCTTTACTATGCTTATAATTGTAGAAGAAATTTGAAACTTGAGATTTGAAATAGGTCACAAGCAATACCTGTTTCGGAGAGATTGTGGTTCTACAATTCTTTTGAGCACGACTCCTAGCTTTATGAGTAGTCGCAGTGCACTGAGCAAAGCTACAAAAGAGTGCTGATTTGGCATTTTGAAAGAAGAGAGAAGGGAGTTGTCATGAGTAGCCGGCAGTAGCATGGCAGTGAGGAACTGGAGCTCTAGAGGCTGGAGCAAACGTCAACGGCACTATAGCGTGAGGGAATTGGGCTAGGGTTTTCACTTTTGTAAGGGCATTGTTTCTTTTAGTTTTAGTGTTTGTGTGTGTGTGTGTGTGTGTATATATATATATAATATCATTATATTGTACATACTAATATATAGACATAATATATTTTATATACCAAAACACGTATACCATTTCTAATTCAAAATTGGAAAATTTTGAAAAAAAAATCACTAAATCCAAATTCGAATTATTTGAATTTGGTTGCTTCCATTTTCATTTGAATTTCCATTTTGCTATTTTTGAAATAAATTTGAAATAGGTTGAAAATTCAAGTTTTTTGAATTTGCTCACCCCTACCAATTGTTTTACTAAATGGAAATTCTCTTTGATGGGAGGATAATTTTTATGCAAACAATGAATTCAACATTAAAATGGATTTCAAATCTTAACTATGATTACTTCTCAAGAGTCAAGACACATCACTATTGTTACAATTAGAAACTCAGCAGCATCTGATTGAACTTGAATGTTACCTTGATCATCTTCAATTTCTTGAGTATGGTCTAATATTGATAATTTATCTTGAAGTGTTAGAGCATTATCCCACCAATTTTTTAATTGTCCTGTGAATCCTGATACTAATAATGTCGCTACATTTTTTTCTTGAATATTTTTAGCTTATAAGCTAGTCTAGCCATTCCCATTTCTTGTAAAGTATTTAATACTTCATATTCTGCTCTTCCATCTATATTCCATTCAAAAATTGAATCTCCATCATATTTAGTAGTATGGAATTTTGATCTTTCCTCATATTGAATATCTGGGGGACTCGGTCTTGGATAATAATTTCTAGTGCTTATCATTTGCCAATCTTTTTTATTATTTCTAAAAGGTTTTCTTCTTCTTATCTTATTTATTTGATTATCTTCGTCTTTAAATTGGTCTTCTATAGAAGAAACAATATCTATTCAAGAAGAATATCAATCAATTTCATTACTGAATCATAACACAATTCAAAAGTATCTTAGTAAAGGATATAGATATATTCATATAGGTTTAATTCAAGTTGCGGTTAAACCCTTATTCCATTTAGGAGTAGATGCACCTATATATCTAGCTTTAAGAGACACTAGACTCAAAAAATATAAAACTTCACTTTTATCTATGATTCAAACTAATGTATGTAATGGACCTATTTATTTTAACTGTGCTCCAAATTTTTCAATAGATTTAACTGATCCACATATTTTGAATTCAGTAATATTAGATATTCATTTACAAGGTGACGAATTTGAAAAACATACAAAGAATTTTGCTGTAATTTATAGAATGTATTATAGACCTTTGTCTTCACAATTAAATCCAAAATTTATAATGACTCCAACTTTAAAAGAAGAAACAACACTATTACAAGTCGATGCCGATAGACCTACTACTTATACTCCAAAAAGATTAAAATGGAATGAAATTACTATACCTAGTGAATTTATAATACAAAATCCACAAATACCCAGAAATATAGAACAAACAAATCCAGAAGATATAATAGAAGAACCTGATGGAAAAATTTTATTAAGATTTTCTTCATTTAGAGAAAGACCTTCAACTTCAAGTCATTCATGGATACCAGCTAGAAGATCTAGTTACGAATCACTTGATACTAATTTTATTCCAGAAAGTTCTTCAACATTTAAATTCAAAACCCCTGTACCGGAAATAGTTAATCAAAATCAATCAGAATATTCTCCAACACAATCTCAAATGAAAATGGAAATAAATGTAATAAGTAGAGAATATAAGATAAATCATAAATACTTACAAGAAGATTTTGATGAGGAAGAAAATATCGAAAAAAGAATTTGGTTTTCTAAATTATCTTCTGAATGTAAAGAAAAATTAATATTAGAATGGAAAAATGAATTAGAAACAAGAAAGTTTGATTTTCCTTTCTTTACTTGGTTATCATTTTATATTTCAAAGATAGGAATAAATGATGTATATAATACTTCACAAATAAATGTTCAAACTAATTTATATAAAAAATGAAAATTAAAAGACGATCAAGTAATAACGTCAATTCATCCTCCATTACAATAAGTAAAAATTAATATAGGACAAGGAGAAATAATTGCATCCCCTTTCAAAAAAGGCAGAGAAGTGAAGCAAGTAGTAGTAATAATAATGTAAGTTTAGATGACATTAAAAAATTATACCAACAAAATAATTATACAAATCAAATTCTTCATACTATATCACAACATATAGAAGTAATTAGTACTAAGATAGATAGTATTAAAAAACCAGTTACTAATTTTCCTAATGATATTTCAGCACCGCACTTTCAACCTAGAAGTTTAACCAGAGAAAGAGAACAATAATTAATTCAAAGTGTTAATACTCAAAGAGTAAACAATACAGATAATATATTAAATAGAATATCTCAAACATTACAAAATTTAACAACAGAAGCTCAAACTCAAACTCCTAGAATAAGTACACTAGATAATATAATAAATCAAGAAATATCATCAGAAGAATCAGATTATTCAGGAAGTGATAAAGATATAATTTCACCTATAGAAGACCAATTTAAAGACGAAGATAATCAAATAAATAAGATAAGAAGAAGAAAACCTTTTAGAAATAATAAAAAAGATTGGCAAATGATAAGCACTAGAAATTATTATCCAAGACCGAGTCCCCCAGATATTCAATATGAGGAAAGATCAAAATTCCATACTACTAAATATGATGGAGATTCAATTTTTGAATGAAATATAGATGGAAGAGCAGAATATGAAGTATTAAATACTTTACAAGAAATGGGAATGGCTAGACTAGCTTATAAGCTAAAAAATATTCAAGAAAGAAATGTAGCGACATTATTAGTATCGGGATTCACAGGACAATTAAAAAATTGGTGGGATAATGCTCTAACACTTCAAGATAAATTATCAATATTAGACCATACTCAAGAAATTGAAGATGATCAAGGTAACATTCAAGTTCAATCAGATGCTGCAGAGTTTCTAATTGTAACACTAGTGATGTATTTTGTAGGAAATCCAAAAGAAGAATTAAATGCTAATAAAACATTTTTAACAAATTTAAGATGTCCAACTTTGTTAGATTTTAGATGGTATAAAGATATGTTTTTAACCAATGTATTAAGAAGACCAGATTGTAATGCTTCATTTTGGAAAAAAAGATTTATTACAGGATTACCAAGTTTGTTTTCACAAAGAATAATGGATAATTTACAAAAGGAAATGGGAACAGATGTTATTTCATTCGAAAATATTACTTTTGGACAATTATTTGCTTTTGTAAAAAAGGAAGGTTTAATATTATGTTCAGAGTTAAAACTCCAAATCAAGTATGGTTCAAAAACAAAAGAAGTAGGATCATTTTGTGAAGCATTTGGTATAAAGAGAATAAAATCACCATCAGCATATAAAAAGAAAAGTAAAAAGGATAAAAAATATAAAAAATATAAAAGATCTAATAAGGATGAAAAACATGAGAAAAAGAAAAAATTTTATAAAAAGAAAATTGTTTGTTATAAATGTGGAAAAGTAGGACATAAAGCAAATAAATGTAAATTAAAAGAAAAAATAAATGAAATTTGTGCAGAAGAAGAAGAAATATAGAATAAATTAATGAGTTTATTAATAAATGAAAAAAAACAAAGTACAGAAGACGATTATTACAATGATGTAAGTAGTTTAGAAAGTGAAGAAGATTGTAATTATTCAAATAACCCAAAATATATAAATGTAATCACAAAGAAGGAAGATAAAGAATTATTATTAGATATGATAGAAAAAATTGAAGATCCTTTAGCTAAAAAAGAATATTTAGAAAGACTAAAAAGTTTAATTATACAAGAAGATAAGATGCCAAAAATAATTGAACCATTTAGTATTTCAAAACTATTAGATAAATATCCTAATATAAATAATATGAAAAAAGAAACCACTAAAGATCTTCAAACAGAAATTAATAATTTAAAGTATCAAGTAAAACAATTACAAAAAGAAGTTATAGAATTGAAAACTAAAGATTTAGAAATAGAAGCAAAAATGACATTAATAGAAAATAAACCTTCTACTTCAAAAACATTAGCCACAGAAGAAATAATTATTTCAGAAAAACCAATAGATGAAGAAAAGTATCTAAATACAATAGATAAAATAATATTTCAAAAGTGGTATGCCTTAGTTACAATAACAGTAGAAGATTTCAAAGAAACTTATGTAGCTCTATTAGATAGTGGAGCAGATTCAAGCTGTATAAAAGAAGGAATAATCCCTACTAAATATTGTGAAAGAACGAATGAAATTTTAATGGCAGCAAATGGAGAAAATTTACAAGTAAGATATAAATTCACAAAAGGATCAATATGTAATGATAATTACTGTATTAGACATAATTTTTTAATTATAAAAAATATAAGTAATGATATAATTTTAGGAACACCCTTTCTTATTCAAATATATCCATTTTCAGTAGGACATGAAGGAATTTCTACCAATATTATGGGAAAAACTATTACTTTTAAATTCTTAACACCAATTAGACAAAGAGAATTACAAATGCTACAATCATCCTCTATTTATAAAACAATAAATTCAATTACCAAGGTAAAACAACATATAAACTATATAAAGGAAGAAAAATCCTATTTAAAAGTTGAAGAACAATTGAAAGAAATAAAAATGCAAAAAAAAATTTCAGAATTAGAAGAATTAATTAAAAAAGAAGTTTGTGCAGACATTCCAAATGCTTTTTGGGATAGAAAACAACATATGATAAAATTACCTTATGAAAAAGATTTTAATGAAAAAAATATTCCAACTAAGGCAAGACCTATACAAATGAATAGTGAATTACTAGATTTTTGTAAAAAAGAAATACAAATATTAATGGATAAAGGATTAATAACCCCCTCAAAGTCACCTTGGAGTTGTGCAGCTTTTTACGTCATGAATCAAGCAGAAAAAGAAAGAGGAGTTCCCAGATTAGTTATTAATTATAAACCATTAAATAAAGTTTTACAATGGATTAGGTATCCAATTCCAAATAAAAAGGATTTATTAAATAGATTATATAACTCAAAAATATTTTCAAAATTTGATATGAAGTCAGGATATTGGCAGATTTTAATAACCCCTGAAGATAGATATAAAACAGCATTTACAACACCCTTTGGTCATTATGAATGGAAAGTAATGCCGTTTGGATTAAAGAATGCACCTTCAGAATTTCAAGATATAATGAATGACTTATTCAATCCTTATAGTTCATTTAGCATAGTTTATATTGATGATGTATTAATATTTTTAGAATCATTAGAACAACATTTTAAACATTTAAATATATTTCTAAAGGTAGTTAGGAAAAATGGATTAGTTGTTTTAGCATCAAAATTGAAACTATTCCAAACTAAAGTTAGATTTTTAGGACATGATATAAATAAAGGAACAATAAAACCAATAAATAGAGCTTTAGAATTTGCAAATAAATTTCCAGATGAAATAAAAGGGAAAAATCAATTGCAAAGATTTTTAGGATGCTTAAATTACATTACAGATTTCTTTCCTAAACTAAGACAAGAATGTGCTATATTATTTGATAGACTAAAGAAAAATCCTAAACCATGGACCGAAGAACATACTCAAAAAATTAAATATCTTAAAGAAAAAATTGAATCATGACCATGCTTATGTCTTCCTCATCCTAAAGCTTTTATGATAGTTGAAACAGATGCATCCGAATTAGGATATGGAGGAATATTAAAGCAAAGAATGAACGATTCAAAAGAAGAATTAGTAAGATTTCATTCAGGAATATGGTCTGGTCCACAAAAGAATTATTCAATTATTAAAAAGGAAATTTTGTCTATAGTATTATGTATATCAAAATTTCAAGATGATTTGTACAATAAAATTTTTTTACTAAGAATAGATTGTAAATCAGCAAAAGAAGTTTTACAAAAGGATGTTCAAACTATAGTTTCAAAGCAAATTTTTGCTAGATGGCAAGCAATTTTATCAGTATTTGATTTTGAAATAGAATTTATCAAAGGAGAAAATAATTCTCTTCCTGACTTCTTAACAAGAGAGTTTTTACAGGGAAATGGAACGTGAGACTCACAAAGAGTACATTCGCAGGTTGAGAAAGGAAAGGGACGATCCTATTCTTCAAAGAAGAGATAAAAATATTTCCCATAAATATCATACTTACTATATTAAAAATCCACAAGGAGAAATTCAGCCTATTCCTCATCATCAAATTCAAAATCATTCCCCAGTTTATATTAGACCTAGTTTTTGGTCTGTTCAGACTCCAAAAGAAAAAGCCTTTCTTCTCAAAAGACAAATTAATTCCAATATTATTTTCAAAGATGTCCTCAGAAAAGCCGGTCATCCTCAAGAAGAGATTCAATATTATAACCAACAAATTAAACAGCTTCGAGAGAAACTCAACAACATTATTTCTTGATTTTAATTTTTGCAGGATCATGGATTCAAAAGCAAGGAAGTTCTAGACCTAAGACTCCTCAAGACTACGAGATGAGTCTTACTCCTGTAACTCAAAATAGATTTCAATTATTGCAAGATTTTCCAGCATTGACTTATAGTCAAGCTGCTCGTACTCCAACTTCTTCTCAAATAAGACTCATTCAACAAATTCCAAGAACCCCATAAAAAACCAATGAAAATCCATATTTTACCAAACCTATTACTCAACATATTACTTTAACCAAATTCCAAGAGATGCCTCTTTACAATGCACTTAACTCTTTTACTCAAAGACTTTTTCCTCCAAAATGTTTCTGGCAACCAGATGATCCATCAAAAAATCTGGATTATTATGAATTAATTCTCACTGATACTCAATCTGTTGAGATTTTCCCTATTCCAGATAAAAAGAATCCAGAAATTATCAGCCATTCAAAATGCATTATAAAGAAAGTTTGTTCTCCTAATGAATGGACTTCTCTTTATTCAAAGAAATCTTTCTCAGTCAGATTCATTCCAGATGGATTTACTTATCAAGATTACAAAATGGCATGGTATCGTGCTTTTTTGTATAGACCATTCAATCATTCCTGATTCTTCACATTCAAAGAAAGTTGCAGCAGAGAATTCCCAATTTGGTTCAACCATTGGTGGAAATGGTTTGGTCCTCAACCAGAAATTCTACCTCCAAACGTCCTCATGGGATTCCAAACCTATCTCAAAAAAGCAAGGGGGGGAAGAATATACAAGGTCAATACTATTCCATATGGAATTCAAAGTACCATGGATTTTTTGCTGGAGTTTCAAAGTTCATCAAGAATTGGAAAAACCACTTCCAATGTCACTAGTCCGAGAATTCAAAATCAAATGGTGGATAGGATTCAATCAAGAATTTTGTGGCCAAAAGAATGTATTAAGATTCCTAGAGACTGGAGAAAAACTCAAATGGACCAATCCAAATCAGCACTCAACCAAATGAGTTAATTTCCCAACTACTCCACAGAAGAAAGAAAAGGAAAAAAGTTGCTCAACATCAGAAACAATGGCAAATGATTTCTTAATGAAGAAGATGATGCAAAATCCGGAGATGCTCAAAGAATACCTAAATTATTTGCAAAGTCAAGACAAGAAAGAAGAAGACAAAAAAGATGAGTCAGCTGGATCGTCATCAGAATCAACTTTTGATCCATTTGGTGGTCCCTGTGCTCAAGACCCGACGGACTTTTGATAAAGTTGTCGGCCAATTTCAAAGATACCAATTTCAAGATAAGATAAGAATCTCAAAAGAACCAATCAAAAGAAGATAAGGTGTCGGTAGAAAAAACAAATGAAATTCAAATGAAAGTGTTGGCAATCAAATGAAGATGAAATTCAAAAACGGAAGTCTGTATAAATAGAACTCAAAATCATTTGTAAGGAGCATCGAGTTTTTAGCTATCTTAAAATCCCTCTGTAAACTTCTACTTTCTCAGTTTTTATTTCTTTGTATCCTCTCCCATTCAAGAAGTTCAATAACAATTCGAAGTTTGATTTCATCTCGAAGGCTTTGCTATTTAAAGTTTTCGTTTCCAAGGCTACTCTGATTTCAAGTAAGTTTTATGCTTTATGCAATTTTATGCCTGGGTTGGTTCTGGTATCATATCAAACAAATAGTCGCTTTTTATATCATATCTCCAAAGAAATGTGACTTTGTTTCTAGTAGTCACTTTTGTTGTCACTATTTGTGATATCTCCATAAAAATAGTGCATTTTTATGTGATTTAATTTTAGAAATTCATTCATATTCTTTAGTTAATTTGATTATACATTGATAAGCACAATTCCAGTTTCTGGAAAAATGGTACAAGGCATTGCAGGTCCTCTAGAATCTTCAAGAGTAGTGGAAAAGAATCAAGCATATGACTTTCTCCATTCTCCTATCTGTAACTGTGCTCACATAAACCTATCCAACAAATGTAATAAAGCAATTAAACTAAATCGTTTGCCTATTCATTGCAAAAAACGAGCCTGGATTGAAATGCCAATGCAAGTTCAAGAGAGGAATGATGTAATTCTTGCATGTGATATTTGAACCCTGATAATATGCAAAATGCGAAAATATATTCTGTCAAACCTTACTACTACTATTTAAAATGGCAATAAGAATATTACAATAAGTCAGAAATACAGGGGAGAACAAAGTCCCAAGACATAGCTTGGTACCATGATTTTGCTGATTAACATGATGAATATACATATGTCACATATGAATCCTTCTAGCTTTTCTTTATTGGGGTAACCAGCATGATTCTTGTTTATGAAGAAATTACAGACTGATGTAAGAAAAGAGTTGTTCTAAACATAAAGATAATTTAGATCTTCCATGTTGTATTAAGTTTAAAAATGAGAATGACAGGGAATTTTTCAATATTTTTTACACGAGATTAGGCACAGCCAAAAAAATTCTGGTCATTATGATATCAATGCTAATAAAAGAAAGATTACTCATGGAATATTGGATAGGATGACCAAATTTTTCTAAGAGTCTTGGATCGGTCTAATTTCTTTAGCTTTATTGCTAGGATTGTAGTCGATTTAAATTTTAAAGTTGCTAATGAGTTTTTTTTAATATTTATTTTGTTGGTAACTGCTATAACAAGTTAAGTTCCACCAGATTTAGATGAGTAGAACTTGAGCCATGTTTTTTTTTTCTTTTATGTCTTATATACTAAACCAGTAGATTATTATAGTTAAAAGAATTCAAAAAAAAGAAAGAAAAGGTTTACCCGTCTCCGCAAAGACTTCAACCCCGATGCATCCCGACCGCCAAAATTCATCCTCGACCTTGTTGGGTTGACCGGTTCAAATAATCAATATTTGGGTGGATTGTACAGTCATCATGACTATACTTGGCAATTGGGTGAGTTGGACAAGCTTTAGGTAGATTGATGGTAAGTTTTTACTTAGATGGGTTATACTCAATCCGTCCAATTATTAATTGAGTTGATGTTGTGTTGGGTCATATTGTGTTATTTCAAACTTATCAACTCAAATATGACCCAACATACAATTTTAAACATTTTGATACATAATACTACTCTCTTATATCATACATTTTGATATATAATACTACACTTTTACATATATTTACACACAGAAAATCATTTTTCACATACATAAACACTTCCAAACATACAAATACACTTGATGTTCTTAATTCGCCTACCTATGCAGAGGTATTCCTCCATAAACACAGTCTCCCTATTTGATTGTTTAAAGTGATTGTGAGAAGTTATGGATTAGACTCAAACTTTCACTACTGCAAGTGCACAAGGTGTACATGAGTATAGAGAATATTCAAGTAGCGATCCCACAGGGAAAATTGTTAATTACCAATGTAATTCAAACTCCTTTATTATTTAGATGATCACAAGTGTGAGAAAATTAAATCCACATTATAAACGTATAATAAAAGAAGTAAAACAACAATGAAAAAGCTCCTAGGGTTATGAAATTCCTCACCACTTTTGTAACTGAAATTATCAATAAATTGAGTGTTATTACCTTGGCTAATTTATGACATAATTTCTTAGTATATGCGATACCCGCTTTTGCTGGTGTATTGACGGTACCTGCAACTAATCTATACCTGCTTTCATAGATATGAAACTATTTACAAGTTCATTACACTCTGTGAAATTACTTAGTAAGAAGTCATAAAGGTACACCTCTACTTTCGTGAGTATATTCCTTAGGTTTAGCACCTCCTTGAACTAATACTAAATCCTAATTTTCATTAATGATTCAATAGCTTAAGATAACTAGTTTCTTTCCATGCACACTTTTTTATGTTATATGATTTTTTTTTGAATAAAAATTGTTATAAAAGCACTTAAAATGCTATTTTATAAAATTTAGTATACTAATTATAAGACAAATATTAAAATTAATTATATTAAAAATTGTTAATTTATAACAACTAATATTTAGTTTCAATCAAATCTTAACTTGTTATTCAATTATATTTGCTCTAATTAATGGTGACAAGTCGACATATCAGTGAAAGAGATACATTAAGAATGCAAGTAAATATTGATTCTTTTACGACTAAAAAGAATTTGAAAAGAAAAGTAATAGATGGTGAAATCATTATTTGCTCAAATTATTAAAAACGAAGAAAAACAATTTGGGAGAACTTTTACAATTTTGCGTTTATATGAATACTACTTTGGTCCAAATCGTATTTGAATGGAGAGAGTATAAAAAGTAATAGAATATTTTAGGAAAGAATGACTATTTATATAATTTAAACGTATTTTTTTAAATTTAAACAGACTTGTATGATTAATATGTTAAAATTATGTAATATAGATTTATTAAAAAGAAAATTGTCAAAACTTTACAATTACAAATTAATAATCAAGTATAATAATAAAGATAGAGTGAACATAATTGAAGAAAACTAAGAATAGAAAAACTATGTGTTAATTGATAAAAAAAACTCAAGAAAGATATAATCAATGTAAACATATATAAAGTAGGGAATTAATAGCTTCAAATTGACTGCAAATAAAGAAGTATAGAATGATAAAAAAAAAAAGTTTGTCCATCTTTTAGTGATGGTAATACATAATCAATATAACCGCATATAAAGTAGGGAATTAATGAATTGAAATTTACTATAAATAAGAAAGTATGGAATAATAGAAAAATATTTTTTTTTCAAATTTGATAACAGTAATAAATTATCAATCCAATAATAAGAATAGGGAATGTGATTGTAGAGAATTAAAATAGAAACTATTTACAAAAACTAAATTAAGGCATAAATTATAAAAATGTGTATACAATAGGTAATTAATAGAATTTTTAGTTAAGGGAGAAAAAAAAAGGACTGCAATTTATTGTTATAAAAATAGATAAAAGATAAAATCCACCAAAAAAATAAACAAACACAATTTTTTTCACATGGCAAAAAGATAAAATTTTTATTTTTATAAAATACAACTAACTCGTCAACTTATTAGAACGGGAAGTGAACAACGAATTCACACACACACACACACACACATTTATATATATATATATATATATGTATTTATGTATGTTAGTATGTGTGCATGTATGTATATATGTACATGAATCTTCAAAAGAAGAAAGTGCACGGGAAAATTATCTATGTGAGCATTAATATGGCATATTTTGTCCAAATTTTAGCAGTATCAATAAATAATCAAATGAATAGTAGGAATAAAGAAAGTGATTAAAGATAATTAGAAAAGGAATGATATGAGTTGATTGACAAAAAATAAAGAAAGTAATAAATTATCAATTCAATAATGGGATTAGAGAATGTGATTGTAGAGAATTAACATAGGAAAACTATTGACAAAAAATAAATTAAGGCATAAATTATGGAAATGTACATAAAATAGGTAATTAATAGATTTTTTAAATTTACTATAAACAAGGGAGTAAAAAAGGACTGTAATGTATTATTATGGAAAATAGATAAAGAATAAAATCCACCAAGAAACATATGCAAACACAATTTTTTTCACATAGCAAAAAAAATAAAATGATCATTTTTGATAATATACAGCTAATTTAGCAACTTATTAGAACATGAAGTGAACAGTGAATTAACATTGTATATGGGGGCGGGGGGTGAGTTGGATGGTTTGGGGGAAAGAGTGTAAGTGAGAAGTCTTGATTTCAAATTCTCGCACTTATACTATAAATTTTTTTTTTAAAAAAAATTTATATGCATGTGTATGTATGTATGTATATATGTATGTATGCATATACACATGATTCTTCTAAAGAAAAAGGTTAAGGAAAAACTATCTACGTGAACATTCACGTGGCATACTTTGTACAAATTTTAGTAATAAAAATAAATAATCAAACCAGTATTAGGAAATAGTAATAAATAATCAAACCAATATTAGGAATAAAGAAAGTGGTTAAAGATGATTAGAAAAGGAAAGATATGAGTCGATTGACAAAAAAATAATGAAGCTACAATTAACATAAATTTATATAAGGTAGGTCATTAATAGACTTGTGGAAATTAATTATAAATAAGAAACCATGCTATAAATGAAATGAAGTAAAAAAAAAAAGGAGGGAATTAATTGTTGCCAAAAAACTAAAAAAAAATAAAAAAATAAAAAAAACACCCAAACATTAAAGACGACCGAGTGGCAGAAGGTTAGAGTAGCTAATTCAACAACCTACCAAAACTAGAATTGAACATTGTTTTATTATATATATATATATATATTGTCAATCTTGGTCCCTACCTTTTGATATTTACAAAACAATTGGATGATACTAATATCTCCTCAAGAAATACTTTCAGTTATGAAGCAAATCTGATTCAAAGATCAAGTGTAATTAAAAGAGACAAAGGATGCTGAAAGCTATCGGACGCTTGTGAAGACAGGACCGGACGTCCAATAATCATTGCGCAACTTCGGACGCATGAAGAACTCTATCACTGGACGTCCGAAAGAATTAAGATATTCTCTCTAACTTACTGACTGCTGTCGGACGTAAAGCATTAGAGCACTGGACGTCCGATAAACAATACAGCACTTCGGACGAAAAGCAATAGAGGTACCGGACGTCCGAAAGAACTGAAGAAAATTTCTCAAATTCATCATCTGCTTTCAGACGCAAGTATCATAGACACCGGACGTTCGAAAGAATTGAAAAAGATTTCTCAAATTCACTGCCTGCTGTCGGACGCAAGCAACGGGAGTACCGGACGTCCGATACTCCCAACGGTTAGTTGACTTTTCAGCTGCCTTCTATCCGTTGGAAGCATTAATGGGGCACTTTTTGGTTTCATATAAATAGTACATGGTCAACTATTTTGAAAGAACTTTTTTGCATATTAAGAACTAGGGAGGGACAGCCCGTGCGACGCACGGGAATTTGGTGCTTGTGATTCAAGATAATTAATAATTATTGTTTAATATTTTGTAGTATAAGAACTAAAGTATGATGATTTTATCATGTAATTTTAATTAAAAAATCATAAGTTACATAGTGAGTCAATAAAAATAATGTGCAATGAAACATCCTTATCGTTATACTATATAAGAATCCGTTGTAATCAAATGTTATGTTTGAATTTTAACTGCAAAGATAAGAGTAGTTTGAAAATGTAAGAATGTTTGAAGTGCAGTTGAAAAGTATCCAAAAGTCTCTTCTAAAAATTATCCAAGATGATAAAACATTTTAAAGTATCAATTGGACCCTTCATCTCTCGAATCTATATATGTTCGTGAAAGATCCCTCAAGCAATGCTTCTGATTTCTCCCTCGACTTAAGCTCAACCTGAATTATCAAGTCAAGTTTATCCATCAATCACTTTGCGTCCAATCTAATCTAAAATAATTTTATTTTTACCTACCTATTTATATAATTTGGTGGGCATAATACGACTTAATCACATGTTTCTTACAGAGATAATAATGCCCAAAAATGATAGATAGATAAGAAACTTAAGTGGTCTTTTTCAAAGTTTTGTAGAAACTATACAGATTTGGTGTTTTTTGCTAGGGACATGTCTTTATAATCTCATAAATAAGTTCAAATATGCATAATTGTTAAAGATCTGAATTGAAACTATCTTGATTATAAAAAATTAGTGCAAATAATATTTTCTAAATTTGAAATTGTAGAAAATGGTAACTAAAATCAGAAAAAATTCCTCATATATTCAAATTGCAAACTATACGTAGAAACTGCTTAATGATATTTTTTAATGTTTACTTGTATAAGTATTCAATGTAGCATCTCTACTTAATTGACTCATTTGAACAATGGATAATAGTTACTTTAATCAAATCAAGAAACATTATTTATCATTGTACAACATACAATTATAAGTAAATGAATTAATACAATGCAATCAAAATGGTGCTGTAGTTAAAGCATTTAAACTCATCAAGTTCCACTACAAATTCTTTTAGATAGCATAAAAAGCAAATTTTTTGTATTTGAAACTATATAAACAGTAGAATACAAGAACGAGATCATAACATGGAAAGCAAATAGAGTGCAAATGACATCTTAGTACTACGTAGCATGATTAGTACTATCTTTTTTAGTTTTGGAATTAGAAGTATCAAAAAACAAACTATATGGAGTTCTTGAATAAACCAATCATCAGAAAAAAAAAACTACAATTGAAGAAGACAAACCCAAAGAGCTCACCTCAATTTAAAGGAAAAGCTATACTTCCACCAAATATTTAATAGCCATAATAAAACCAAATGGGTGAAATCGAAAAAAAAGAAAGGGTATCGACTAAACATGGGGGCATAAATATGATAATAATTGTTCAGATAATAATTAAGTTAATTAATTGTAATTAAAATCTAATTATGCAAACATCCAATTAATTCCTTAACGGATGAGAAAGGTTTAAGGAAATTGGAAGGCTTTGATGTTAGTATAATAAATGATTAAAAGGGCTTTTATGTAATTCTATCAAAACACAAGTTTAATTCAGTTGTACTTGATACTCAACTTGGCACCAAACATTGTAACATACCAAACCTGCCCCTAATCTTAAATGTCTGAAAGGTTATATAAGTAATTATAGTGAAATTAAAGCTGTAATGACTTGTACTCAATGCTCCAATTACACTTCAAACACTCTCAAATTTCCAAAATAGCCCTACCCTTGCGGTTGAAATCTAAAGTCCTAAACTTATTCTTATATAGTATAAGGATACCAAAGATCAAGAGTAGTTTTAGTATGAAAATACTCTTCAAAGAAGATTTGTTCTCTTAGTTGTGTGAAATTCGTATAAACTTCTCTTGTGTGAGAAAAATACTTTAATAGTGTAGTCTTGTGAGGGTTATCTTAAATGATAGTAAAACTTTCTTGCTTGATTGGGTGTACCTTGGGGCAAGGAGGAAGTGATCTTTCCTTTGTACACAAAGATTGGTTGTATTTCATCAGTTTGAAGAAACTTGATCTATAAAGTGATATTTAAGTTCAAGAGGAGTTTGGTAATCAAATTGGTTTGCTATTCCTTTCTTATTACTTACTGTCTTGTGAATCTTAATTACTTATCTTTTCTATTCTCAACCAATCTTGCTCTATTACTAATTGGTTCATTGAGTGGTCATCTAGAAAAGAGGGTAAATTTCATATTGAACAAAAAAAGTGTCTCATAATCTGATTAGTTTTTAAATAACCTAATTCACCCCCGTCTTAGGTTGTCTTCAATCCTTACAATTGGTATTAGAGTTTGGTCTCCTAGAGATTAAGCTCATGCGGTTTTGGAGTAAAATGACAACCAACAATGCCATATTTTTTTAAGGACAATCTACCACTAGACCCCCAATATTTAATAGATCCAATTACGTGAGTTGGAAGGAAAGAATGATTATTTTCTTGCAATCTATTGATCTTGAACTGTAGTTTATTGTTAATGAAGATTTATATGATGCCTCTATAATAGATGAAGTTACTCATAGATCAAGACAAAAAATTAGAAATGAATTGACTGATGATGATAGAATTCACCTTACCTTAAATGCAAAGGTTATGAATGTGTTGTATAGTGTTTTAGATTCAAATGAATCCATTAGGGTAAAAGGTTGTAGGTCTGCTAAAGAGATTTGAGACAAACTAAGAGAAATTCATGAAGGGAGTGAGAATGTGAGAGAATAAAAGAAATCTATGTTAGCTATCAAATATGAATCATTTAAGATGGAACCTCATGAAAATATTGACAAAATGTATTATAGATTCAATAATTTCATTAACGATTCAGAGGTGCTAGAAAAAGAATATTCCTTAGGAGAGAAAAACAGAAAAATCTTGAATATTTTATCAAATGATTGGGAGAGAAAAGTGACTGCTATTGAAGAGGCTAAAGATTTGAATTTTATGCCTATTGAATCTCTTATTAATTCTCTAATCTCTTATGAGTTGAAACTTAAGACTAAGGTACAAGAGAAAGAAGATGCAAAGGTAAGAAGGAGCATTGCTCTAAAAGCATCCCAAGATGAAGATGACTCGGCTTCTTTGGATGGAGAAGATGTGAAAGTTGACGACAATGATCTTGCTCTCATCACAAGAAGTGTCAAGAGAATTCTCAACAAAAGAAGATTCAGAAAAGGAAGACCTAGCAATTCATTTCCAAATTAATTCAACAATGCAAGAAACAAAGGAAATTAAGAGGCCAACAAAAAATAAACTGACAAATGCTTTGAATGCGGCCAACTTAGACACTACATGAGTGAGTACCCAATGAAGAAGAAGAAAGAAGGAAAAGTTGAATGAAAACCAAAATTCAACAACTTTCAAATCACATGGAATGATTGCAACTCAGATGGTGACGTTGAAGAGGAAGAAGAATCTGTCCAAATGACTTTTATAGCCATTGGTGATGATGAGGTAACTACTTGCAATTCTCAACCTGTTAGTGATGATGAATCTGATGATGATATCGAATCCTTCATTGAGAGACTGCATGACAGGTTGAAAGAATCTTATGCTAGAAATAAGGAGTTAAAATAAAAAATTAGTTTTTTACTTCAAGATAATGCAAATCTTTTTCAACAAAATAAAAAATTGAAAGCTGAAAATGACTACTTCAAAAAGGGCGAGACTGCCCTACACATTGAGTTTGATAGAAAAATAAAATTTTGTGAAATGTACAAAAAGAAATAAGATGGTTTGAAAAAAAAGGATGGACAATCTAAATGAATTGTTCAAACACAAAAAATAAAGTTGTTTTCAAGGAATTAGTTCAAAGCCTCATCTTAACATTCATGAGAAAAAGCTGAATTCTAGTGCAAATGAATTTACTATTTATAAGAGAAGGCAAATTAGGTTTGTCAAATCTGTTCATACAAGTAACTCGTTGACTATGTGCAGTTTTTGTTGCCAAATAGGTCACATGAAAAGTAATTGTTATATGAGAAAGAATATGAAAAATGACATGAAATACATGTGGATAGTTAGACATAATGCTAACTTTCAAAGACCCAAAAAGTAAAGGGTATCAAATATTATCTTGTGAACCTTTGTATAGGTGAACTTGGTGAATATCATTAAGGAATCAAAATGGTTCAGAGATAGTGGATGCTCAAGACACATTGTGACGCCCCCACTTCTCCCTAAGGCGAACCAAAGGGTATCCGCGGGACGCCTGCCCAACTCTCGCCAGGATTCAAGCAATTCCATTCAAACTTATTACCAGTCTACACAACACAAGTAAAACTTAAATACAGTAAATGCGGAAGAGTTTAAACTTAATAACAGTCATCCATTATCTAACCCGCACGTCGGGTGTTCAAAGTACATCATGAATCCCAAATATACATCACGCCCCAAAAGTTACATTTCAATTCCAAAAGTACAATCCAAAACCAAGGGCATAGCCAAAATATAATAGAAATCCTAAACAAAAGCACATCAGGAGGGTTTCTCCAGTACACCTCCGAGTTCAAACCTGTTAAGGAAAACAAATCTACAGGGAGAGCAGAACGCTTGTGAGGCCAAGAACACACATGCAAGCACGTAGTCCAGATAACAGTCCCAAATAACAGTTCAAGAGATAATTACAAGTAATTAATAAAAGCCAGTGAAAGTAAGCAGAAACAATTCAAGGATATAGTAACTCTCAGGAGCTAAATTCTACTTGCGTCGCCAGTTCATTTGTATATCTTCCCGCGATGACTCTCCGTCAACCGGGTTGATATTTTCAAACCGTAGATCACCACTTACTTCTCATCCGTCCACCCTACACCGCTTCGGGCCCGCACGACATTTGTAAGGTTATACTTCACGAGTTTGCCAAGCAAGATCTCTCAAATAGATCAAGCTTATCATGTGATTCTCATGGCTCACCAAGGTTCCCGACCAAGCCCATACCGTCTCGAGTTCCAAGGTCAGCCTATGAGTTTGGGCGTCCCCTATGTATCATGTAAGTGTCGAGGAGATTCACTCCAACGACGTATGCAGCCATAGCATACCATGTCATGTAATAAAGCATTCGACAGGTTTAAGCATGTATTTCAGGTCATGTAAACCAGGCAAAACATGTTAAGCATGAGTCATTTGTTTCAAATGAGAACGAGTGCGATAAAGTACACACTCGACTCCATTTTTCAAAACCAAGGAGGCTAAGCATGTAATCAGGTAAGCCAAGCATGAATCAAGTCCATAGAGTTCAAATAGCCATACACTTGACACTCACCGAGCAAATGAAGAAGAAATATTTTTCTGGAAGTTCAAGTGTTCACTGTAGGATCCTCTTGAAGGTTCTCGAGTGCACCTGAGCAAAATATAATGTATTATCATTCACGTGCCCCAATTATCAAGGAAGATTGTATGTTAGTACAATCTAAGGAAATTTCATAAAAACGAACCTCAATTACTCGTAAATCGAGATTCAATTAGAGTTTCTTAAAGTACAAGAGCTATTGAGTTTTCATTTCGGAAAATCAAGTATAAAATGTTCAAGTAAAATCGAAGGAATAAGGAGTGCTTGAAAACTCCCTTCCTTTGGAATTCGGAAAATTTTCAGTTTTGATACGATATTTTAAAAAATCGTATCTCACATTCTACATGTCAAAAATTGGAAAACTTAGTACCGTTGGAAACCTCTTTGAAAGTACTAAAAGTTCTTAGAAGACACTTTTCCATGATTCTAAATGGAAGATATTCAAAAATGGGCTCAAAGTTACTGTTTTAGAGTACTTAAGGTTGTGTTGGGGTTGGTTTTTCGCTAACTTTGGAAATTCGACAAAATTCACACGTTACGAGCTAGCCTCTGAAATCTATAACTCAACTAGAGTTGCAAGTAATGTTTTTAACAGAGAAAGTGGATCAAGAATCAGAGTTTTGAGCACCGAGATACGGTAGTTCAAAGTTAGGGAAAAATTCAAAACTGGTGAACAAATTTCCAGATTTGAGCTTCCAACTTTGGCACTGTAGTTAGGTGTCGAAATGGACTTGGATTGGTACAAAATTTGGTAGTATAATACTCCTATATAAAGAGTATCCCCCTATCATATTTCATGGAAAAATACCTTCGGGAGGATAGTCACTCAAACAACCAAAGTTTCGAAAATCCTAAGACAAAACTGCCTTGAGCCCTTTTGTTTTCCATTCCAAACATTTGGTCAAGGAAAAATTCCTCAAACATGGCTCATTAGTGTAGGCAAAGCCTAAGGAACATTCATGGCACATTTCATAAGTGTTTAGCACCAAAATATTCAGTTAGCAAGTCTACACCAAACCTTGCATCAAATCTGTCCAAAAATTAGGATTTTCAAGAGCAGGGCAGGTCCCGTATTTTGATCGCAAATCACTCAAATTAACTCGGAATTGGGCATGGTTTATGGAATTGGAAAATAAATCCATAGAGCTAAAATTTCACAGAAGAAATCATTTTAAAATTTGGCACACAACTAGCTCGAATTCGAGCCACAAGTTGCAGCCTCAACATTTCGTTCCAGGAAAACAGAGAAACAGAACAGCCTACTTTAAATGGTTGGTTCGGCTCACATACATGGAACCAGAATATGTATTTTATACCATCGGAAAGGTGAGAATGTTTAGTTTCAAATGCCACTGACAGAACTCGATTTCGACATCGGAGCACAAAGTTATGGCCGAAACACGAAAACTGGTCAGAGCATTACGGAAACAGTTCCAGATTTACTAGCTTTGTGAAATCGATTCATTTGACCCACCAAACCTCAATATTTTTCAATGAAATTTTTTGCACTATCTATACAACATGTAAACATCATATATAAGTCATCATAACCTCAAAATTCCGCAAAAATAGGTACATTCAAAGCAGGGGCAGAATTGAAACTTTTACCCCATGCATTTCTTGAAGTTCATACTACCAATACACCATTAATCTACTATTTTGAACACTAAACCAACATTAAATTCATCATCAATCATCACATCAGCCATCAAAACAAGGGTGGGAGTTCATAGAACCCACCTTCCAAATTTCATAGAGCCCACCCATATGAATACAAGAGCTTAAAGGTGTTAAACAACCTCCAAAAACCAAGATTAGAGTGTTTGATCATTACCTACTCTAGTTGATGACCAAGGCAGTGATTTTCGATCCCCTATACTCCAGATAAACCGTGAGTTTTAGCTCCTTTTTGCAGCTCAAAGTGGTGTCCAAGAGTAGATCTAAGTGTGTGTGAAATTTGGTTGAATTTGGATGAAGATTGGTGAGGTTTTTGTGAGAAGAAATTTTGAAACTTGGAGGTTGAGGGAGAGAGAGGCTGGCCGGCTATCTTTGGAGAGGAGAGAGAGAGAGTGTTGATCTAATTTGGCTTCCAAGAGAAGCTTCATTTGTGTGGCCCATAATTGTGCAAAAGTCAACTCTCACTAGTGCGTGTACGAGCGCGATTCGGGCTCGATTCCTTTCGAGTTTATTTCACTAGTGCACTAAACCTCTAATGCACTTATTTTCATATAAATGTTATTCACTCTTAATTGTCCCAAAATAATGGTCCAAAGTCCCTCAATTAAGCGCGCGCGTGAAAACGCGTATTTCCAATTTAGGCGCGATAAAGTGAAACTTTCAAGAAATTCTTGTAATGATCGTACCACTAACTATCACTTGAGTACTTAAACCTAAAATTACCTATTTTAGGACCATTGTACATGTCTCCAAATTTCCGAGCTTATTGTACTCCCAATTGGCTAAAGTTTTCAGACACGTTTTCACTATTTATATCAATCGAGCTTCTAAAGAATTAATTTTTGAAACGAGTCACTTTAAAAATATAATGAAGTCATAACTCCATGTATTTAAGTCTAATGAGGCTAGAAAATAATAATCGAAGCAAATATTCGAATAAATAGTTAAATAAGCAAAAATAGGAGTCGAAAAATAATAATAATTTTTTTTTCGAGTCCTCACACACATGACCGGTGATTCATCACAATTCTGTGAGAACTCATAATTTTTCCCATTTTCTAGGTTTTATTATTTTTCATGGCTTGTTTTCTGCATTTTCGTGATTAGAAAAAAATCTAGATATTGTTAAGGAGCAGATATAATTTTTGGATGATTTTTCTAGTATCGGATAGTTTTTGAGAAATTAAGAGCGTATACCGAACGTGGGACCCACTAGTGCAAAAAGTTCGGAAAGATTCGACCAACTAGGTTAAGTTTTGGATACTGGAATTAATTTACCGGGTATTAAGAGATAAGAAGAGGATGCTAAGTGGATTGGTATAAGAGAGACAAAAGTTAGGCAAGCATTAATGAAGGTGACAAGTGTCACCATAGGATTGGGTCTTAAGTAAGACCACTATTCACCTTTTCTAATTGACCAAATAAATCATAAAATATTGCCAAAATTTCCCATTTTCTTCTCTTCAAGTGGCCGGCCCTCTCTCTCAAGAAGAAAGAAAAAACCTCTCCAATTTCTTGAAGTCCTCTTGCTCAAATCCAATCACACAATCATCTACTTTTGTTTTTGTTCCATAGAAATCCTTAAGGAAGTGTTGGTGAGTTGTTTGATGAAGTTGTTTGGCAAGCTAAGGTGGTTAATTGCTCTCTCTCTTGTTTTACCAAGGTGAGTGATGGATTACTTCTTTCCTCCCTCTAATGATGCTTAATTTGTGATTAGTGGTAGTATAAGGTGCAATATTATGGATTACATCTTGATTTGTGGTTGAATTAGTGAAGTTTTCTATTTATTGGTTATTTTTCTGTTTTAATATGAACATGATTGTGTGGCTATCTATGATGATTGGAAATGGTATATAATGACTCTAGGAGGTGGAAAAAGTGGGTAATTACAACCAATTTCTGTTTGGAAGAAAAATTGACAAGTTAGGGTTTTTGTGAATAACATTCTGCTTGGTTTTGTAGCTCCTAGTTAGAGGCTGAATTGGCCTTGGCTTAAAACATGAAAGTTGTAGGGAATGAAATTTTAGAGGTTCCTGCAAAAGTTCAGGTCAATCGGAGTAGCGTAGAATGAGAAAAGTCGAAATTGCCCTTGCTGTCCTGGTTTTATCCGAATGTAAGAATTGCGCCTGTAATTGGTTGTTTTGGCTGGAATTGGTATGGAATTGGTGGTTGAGGTCTTCTGATGAAATGTATCCCTGTTTCTAAGCTTTCAAGTGGCTTTGGAATTTCTGGATTTGGACTTAGGTAGCCTGTTTTATGATGTTTGCACCAGAATGCGATTTGTGAATATGTTTTTCCGGTTCTGGTGTAGTATTTTGCATTTTTGACCTGGTTGCACCTGAAACTGGACAGAGTTTCCTTCTGGAACATTGTAACCCTATTTCTTAGCTTTGAAACGCTGGGTTTTACACCTTCATCCGACAATCGTAGTGCCTTTGGTACCATTACCGCAAAATGAGGTCAAAAACTATTTTTTTCAGGGGTAAAGCTAAATCTTTTCCGGATTTTTCTGGTTTCCTCTAATGCTTATGTATGCTTATGGAACCCTCTTTCGGTAGTATTTGGCATTGGTTTATGACTTGTATTCGAGTCTTATTGTGCTTATGGGAATATTTTAGGGCTTGACTTTTATTTTCGGTCATTTTCCTAGCTAAATCCCGTACTTGAATGACTTTAAGCCTAGTGAACGGCTTTTGGAAATGAGCTTATTTTGTGTAAGATGTTGGGACTGATTTGAGGAAATAATGAAGCCATTAATGGCTGGAAAATAGGTAAAAACAAGGGATTTGCTGCCGAAATTTTTACTTGAAGGCTAGTTTTGGTCCGAGTGCTTTTTGCCGCAAAATTTTATAACCCTTTTAGTTTAGCTTTGCGTTTGGTTTATGAAACCCTAGATATTTCCGTCCATCAGTCCAAATGCCCCGTTTCGCTTTAAAGTCATTTTTATGCGTTTTACTCATCATTTATTGGGTTTCTTCGATTTCACCTAATTGGCTGTGCTATATTCTTTCTCGTTGAATCTTAGGTTTTCTCGGTGATTAAGGATTCTATCCAGAAGGATATTTTTCACGTTATTTTGCATAGTTAGGTGAGTGTTCCTTGTTTGTTAAATGCTCCTTGACTTCATAACTTGTATTCTTGAGTGATAACGTGTTAAGTGCTTTTAATGATTTCCAATTTCCAAAACGAGCTTTATAGGCGAGTGTGTACTTTATCACACTCGACTTAAATAACTGTGCAATTTTCAAGGATTTAATGATTGAAATACTAGTTGCGCATGAATGTAAGCCTTTTTGGCTGAACTGGCCATTGCCCCTTGTTACCGATCGACTCGAGCCAGAAGCGGACTCGGTCGGGCGATTAGGTGACCTGGGTGAACGTTTTGGTATACTCGAGTATTACCTTGAAGTCTGGTGGAGCCCGGCCAATGGCTGGGAAGGGGGTGAATGAAATGAATGATTAAATGAAGCGCGGGTTTTATTTACAAAAAGAAAAAAAAATGCATTTGTAAAAGATTGAAGGAAGGAGGAAATGTCAGGGGAACGAGCGAGCGCGGGAATATTTGGCTCCTTGTGAGCCCGTATCCTTTTAATGTATGTGTTCTTATTGTTTTCCATGCTAAATGTTTCTTGAATTATTGATTATTGATGCTTTATGTATGGGCGTTGTTGTTTAATTACCTGTTCGGAACCTCACTGAGCTTTTAGCTCATCCCTTTAGTTTTGTTTTCCTTAACAGGGGAAGGCGAGCAAGGACGAGAGCTCTGTATAGACTAGCTGGTCTAGCTTTTGATTTTTCTTGTAATGGTTCTCGCCTTAGTGCTTGGCACGGGCTGGTTGTATGGTGGATTTGGAACCTTTGTATATTCGACGGTTGTACTTCTTTTGAGATCGTAATGTATATAAGTTTCGTTTAAGTTTTTGGATCATTGCTATATTTTTCGTATGGGCTGGATCTGGTTTTTGCTCGAGGATGGAAGTGATCGACTGAGTCCCGGCGAGAGTTGGGCAGACGGTCCGCCGAACCCTTTGGTTCGCCTTAGGGGGAGGTGGGGCTGTCACAAATTCATCAAATTCAAACCAAAATCAAGTGAAAAAGTGACAATTGGAGATGATAACAAAACCAAAACAATTTTAGTTGGAGATGTCGATAAGAATGACCAAACTTTTATGCACAATGTTCTTTTAGTTGACAATTTGAGTTATAACTTGCTAAGTGTTAGTCAATTATGTGATAAAAATTGGTTTGTTTTGTTCAAAAAACATGAGTGTCTTGTTCTTGACTCAAAATTTAATATCATTTTCAAAGGAAAAAGAATAAGTAACATCTATGTAGTTATTCTTGAAAATGTTGATTCCTCTAACTTTAAATATCTTAAAGTTTCAAATGAAGACTCTTGGTTGTGGCAAAGAAGGCTTTGTCATTTTAACATGGATTTGTTAAAAGAAATTTTCAAAAAGGAACTTGTTAGAGGATTGCCAAAAAATTAATTTTGAAAAGGATAAAATTTGTGATACTTGTCAATTTGAAAAACAAGTCAAAGTTTTCTTTAAACCTAAAAAATGTGTTTCTACTTCAAGACCTTTGGAGTTTTTACATCTTGATTTGTTTGGTCCTACACAAATTGCTAGATTGGGTGGTAAAAGATATTGCTTAGTCATTGTTAATAACTATTCTAGATATACTTGGGTGATATTTCTTGTTCACAAAGATGATACTTTCAAAAATTTTGTTTCCCTATTTGCAAAAATCCAAAATCTGATTGGGTTGAAAATTGTTAAGATTAGAAGTGACAATAGTTCGGAATTTAAATTTTGTGACTTTTCGAAATTCTATGATCACAATGGAATTACTCATGAATTTTCAATTGCAAGAACTCCTCACCAAAATGGTATTGTTGAAAGAAAAAATAGAACTCTTCAAGAAGCCGCAAGAACCATTTTAAATGAATGCAACTTATCGAAATATTTTTGGCTCGAACCCGTAAATACGGCTTGTTATGCAATGAATAGAGTTCTTTTAAGACCAATTTTGAACAAAGTCTCTTATGAGTTAATTTTTGGTAAAAATCCAATTGTTGGATATTTCAAAGTTTTTTGTTGCAAATGTTTTATTTTAAATATCAAGGAATATCTTGAAAAATTTGATAAGAAATCCGATGAAGGTATTTTCTTGGGTTATTGTGAAAACAAAAGAGAATTTAGAGTCTATAATAGAAGAAACCATACATGTTACATTTGATGAATCTAATGATGATATTTCTAAGAGTTGTTGTGAAGATGATGATGTAGGGGTTCAAGAAGGATTCAAGAAACTCACGATTCATGATCAAGACAATGCTCCATTAGAAGAAAATTCAAAGGAAAATGATTTTCAAGAGAATCAAATATTAGAAAAAAATGACAAGGATGTTGGTACACCTAAGAATCTTCCAAAAGCTTGAAAATTCGTTCAAAATCATCCCAAAGAGATTATTATTGGTGATCCATCCGAAAAGATAAGCACTCGTTTCTTCTCTGAACAATTGATGGATAATTTTGCCGTAGTCTCACATTTTGAACCTAAAAATGTTGTTGATGCTTTGAGTGATGAAAACTGAATTTTAGTCATGAAAGATGAGCTAAATCAATTTGAGAGAAACAAGATTTGGACACTAGTTGAAAGGCCTCAAAATCATCCTATTATTGGCACAAAATGGGTTTTTAGAAATAAAATGAATGATAAAGGTGAAATTGTGAGAAACAAGGTTAGACTTGTAGCTAAGGGATATGTTCAAGAAGAAGAAATAGATTTTGATGAAACATTTGCTCCCATAGCTAGACTAGAATCAATTAGAATATTCTTGGCATTTGCATGTTTCAAGAATTTTATATTGTTTTAAATGGATGTTAAAAGTGCTTTCTTAAATGGTTTTATTGATCAAAAGATTTATGTTGACCAACCTCCGGATTTTAAAAATGAGACATATCCAAATCATGTGTTTAAACTTTTAAAAGTTTTATATGGATTAAAACAAGCTCCAAGAGTATGGTATGAACGTTTAAGTGATTTTTGGGTTGAAAATGGTTTTAAAAGAGGTATTGTGGATACCGCTCTTTTTACTAAACAAAATTCAAATGATCTTCTAATTGTGCAAATATATGTGGATGATACTATCTTTGGTGCTACTAATGAGTGTTTGTGCAAGAATTTTTTCACTATTATACAAAATGAGTTTGACATGAGCATGATGGGAGAGTTGAATTTCTTTCTTGGGGTCCAAGTGATTTAAAATCGAGAAGGTACATTCATTAATCAAGTTAAGTATACAAAGGAACTTCTCAAAAGATTTGGAATGGTGGATTAAAAACAAGTTGGAACATCTATGTGCACATCTACCAAATTTGACAAGGATGAAGAAGGTATAAATATTGATGAGAAGAAGTATAAAGGTATGATTGGTAGTGTGCTTTATTTAATCGCAAGTAGACCTGATATTATGTTTGCTATTTGCTTGTGTGCTCGTTTCCAATCTTGTCCAAAGGAATCTCACTTAATTGCTGTAAAAAGAATTTTTAGATACCTAAAAGAAATCTGGAATTATGGTTTTTGGTATCCAAAATGTCATGAATTTCTTTTATGTGATTTTTTGGATCCTGATTTTGGTGGATGTAGGATAGATAGAAAAAGCACAAGTGGTACATATCACTTTCTTGGAAATTGGTTGGTGCCATGGTTTAGTAAGAAACAAAATGCTATCTCCTTGTCTATTGTCGAAACGAAATATGTTGCCGCCGGTGCATGTTGTGCACAATTGTTGTGGATGAAAAGTATTTTGAATGATTTTAGATTAGTGTATGACTGTGTGCCTATGTATTGTGATAATACAAGTGCTATAAATTTGACAAAAAATCTCATTCAACATTCTAGAACAAAGCATATAGACATAAAGTATCATTTCATTCGTGATCTTGTCCAAAAGGGTGAAATTTGTGTACAATATATTTGTTTAAAAGATCAAATTGCTAATATTCTTACAAAAACCTTACCACTAGATCAGTTTGTATATTTGAGAATAAAATTGGGTGTTCTGGAAAAGAATTTCTAAGAATTCTCTGGTCAAACTTTATCGGATGTCCGATACCAGAAGAACAGACGTCTGACAGTGTTCTAAGCCTTTTTTCCAGAAAAAATTTGTCTCTAATGATAGTATTGGACGCTTCTCTTTGTTCGGCCGTCCGACACTCAAAAGAGGCTTGTTATAAAAAAGCCTTCTCCCTCATTTAGTTCAAAAAAACAAACGCACCTCTTCACTTTCCTCCACTTTCAAAATTTCAAATTTATCTCTTTTCAGAACAAGTTCCAAGAAATTGACTTCACCAATACCGTCATAACTCCTTTGCGCATTAATTGGCATTTACAACCTCTTCTAACTGTCAACCACTCCACCGATCCCAATTTTCATTAGATACCCTAGTCACTCAAAATTCACCCTTTTTGGAAGATTCAAGCATACATTGTAATCTCTATTGCAATCTTAGTTCATTTTATATACACTTTCATCACATTCTGCAACAAGATCATCTTGCATATCATTATGGTACGATTGAGAAGAGGCCCTGCTGGTACCGGATGCACCACCAAGCTCAGAGATGAAGAAATTGTTAAGCCTTCCACCAGGAAATCTCCTAGAGGGACTAAGACACGCGGTGGAAAAAGGAAACATCCTGCCAGAGAGAAACATACTGATCAAACTAAGGAACAGCCAACTGTTTTGCCCGATATCATTGATGATGAGCAGCCAACTGTTGAGTCTTCCACCAGGAAATTACCTCGAGGGACTGAGACACGCAGTGGAAAAAGGAAATGTCCTGCGAGAGAAAAACACACTGATCAAACTGAGGAACAGCCAACTGCATTGCCCAAGTTCATCGATGATGATGCCAGAGAGAGGTTTGAATGGATTTCACAGAAGGGATTCATCAATCAAAGAACGATTGTCCCCTCTAAATTTCGTAAGCTTGATCTAGAACTAGTCCTTAAGCTTTTTGAATTCCAAAAATGGTCTCACATCCTATTCTTATCCAACACATATTATCCTGATATGCTTTGTCAGTTCTTTGTTAACTTTAGAAAGGGTAACTCTCACACTGAACTTGACTCTTGTGTCAATTCTATTGACATTGTACTCACTCCTGATATTGTCAGTATCGTTTTAAAGATAAAAATTGAAGATGGCTTTAAGGGTAAAATTGTAAATTTTTTCTCCTATGAAGAGTTTTCGACTGTTTATCACCATTTTCACCTTGAAAAACTGATGACCTACTTTCAAACACAATTTCACACACCTGTTGAGGTAAAATTGGAGGATCTCAATTCTCAAAATCTAATCATCTTTACAATAATTTCAAACTTGTTGGTTCCTACTGATGGTCATAGGACTGATGCCAACAAAATGAAGCTTTACTTGTTTTATTACTTTGTTGAGAAAGTCCAAATTGATTTTGATTTTGTCATGTGCAAATTTTTGCTCAAAATCAGCACTGATAGCCGTAGGAAACACTTCTATAAAAAGTTTTTAACTCCAATCTTTGCTCATTTCAAAATTCCTTTTACTGGAATATCTCCAAAAGAGGGTGCATCCTCCATCTTTTCCAAAACTTACTTTGAAAGAAAAAATATTAGATTCTTTGATGGTCATTGGTACTATAAAGAAGCTATTTTGGAGTCTAGAACCAAAAGTCATCATGAAACTCCTGTTACTCCTAGACCTCCTAGAGATCAGTCTCAGTATGTTTCACCCTTTTCTATTCATTCTAGAAAATCATCCACTCAACCTACCTCATCCAATCATGAAGTCATCTTTTTACTTGAGAAACTCAAACAACATATTCTTCTTCTTGAAAATGGTCTAGTGATGACCATGTCATCTAAACAATAAACCACTTTTCTGGACAAAAGAAATCTATTTGTGCCTCCTGTCCCACAAGAAGATGAACATGTGCATCAAAAGGAGACACGGACTGAGTCAACTCCTGTTTCACAAGATAAAGAGCCACAACCTGAGTCCACTCCTGAAATCCATGCCTCAAGTTCTCAGCCTACTCCTCATGATCCCTCGATTTTAGATAAAGGTAAGGCTCCAACAACTGAAACTAGTGATGAAAATGATGAGGAAACTGAAAATGAAGTGGCACCTACTCAATTTTGCCTTGCAAGAAGAAGGCCTGGATCGTCCAAGATCACCATTTAGGCATTCTTAGGCATTTGCACTTCATATTAGGATGCATATTTTCTCTTTTGATGGATCAAGTACTCTGTACTAATGGATCTTGGTTAACCTTGATGGTTTCCAGTTAACTTGCTAATATATCTTTGTTGGTCTTTCTCTGTTTGATACTTCTTTTAGTATAAATACTCTATTTTTTGGCTAATGATTGCTGAATGATTGGTATGTTGGTGATTGCTGATTTCTGGTATCATTTTTCTATTTTTGTTATTGGATTGCATTTCTGGTATGATTGGTATATTGGTATGTTGGTATGATGACAAAAAGGGGAAAGAAATGGATGTTAGGATGTTGTGTGAATGGTTAATGTGTAAGGAGGAGTTATCCTGACACTTAAAAATTTTGGATGCAATAAGTGAGGGGGAGTTTATGCTCAATGTTTCTTTCTTCCATCCATTGTTTTGTTATCATCAAAAAAGGGGAGAACGTTAATCTTGGTCCCTAACTTTTGATATTTACAAAATAATTGGATGATACTAATATCTTCTCAAGAAATACTTTCGGTTATGAAGCAAATTTGATTCAAAAATCAAGTGTAATTAAAAGAGACAAAAGATGCTGAAAGCTGTCGGACGCTTATAAAGGCAGGACCAGACGCCCGATAATCATTGCGCAACTTCGGACACACGAAAAATTTCATCACCAGACATCCGAAGGAATTAAGATATTCCCTCTAACTCACTGACTGCTGTCGAACGCAAAGCATTAGAGTACTGGACGTTCGATAAACAATGTGGCACTTCAGACGAAAAGCATTAGAGGTACCGGACGTCCGAAAGAACTGAAGAAGATTTCTCAAATTTATCATCTGCTTTCGGATGCAAGCATCAGAGACACCAGACGTCCGAAAGAATTGAAGAAAATTTCTCAAACTCACTGTCTGCTGTTGGATGCAAACAACGGGAGTACCGGACGTCCGATACTCCCAACGGCTAGTTGACTCTTTAACTGCTTTCTATCCATTGGAAGCATTAATGGAGCACTTTTTGGTCTCATATAAATAGTGCATGGTCAACTATTTTGAAAGAACTTTTTTGCACATTAAGAATATGAAAGATCAAGAGTAGTTTTAGTGTGAAAATACTCTTTAAAGAAGATTTGTACTCTTAGTTGTGTGAAATTCGTGTAAGATTTTCTTGTGTAAGAAAAATACTTCAATAGTGTAGTCTTGTGAGGGTTATTTTAAGTGATAGTAAAACTTCCTTACTTGATCGAGTGTAACTTGGGGCAAGGAGGAAGTGATACTTCCTTTATACACAAAGATTGGTTGTATTTCATCAACTTGAAGAAATTTGATCTATAAAGTGATATTCAAGTTCAAGAGGAGCTTGGTAATCAAATTGGTTTGCTATTCCTTCCTTGTTACTTACTGTCTTGTGAATTTTAATTGTTTATCTCTTCTATTCTCAAGCAATTTTGCTCTATTACTAATTGGTTCATTGAGTGGTCACCTGGAAAAGAGAGTAAATTTCATATTGAACAAAAAAAAAGTGTCTCATAATCTGATTAGTTTTTAAATAACCTAATTCAACCCCCTCTTAGGTTGTCTTCAATCCTTACATATATATATATATATATATCATAATTGGATAAGCAAAAGTGTTATATAACTTGTTCAAAATAATAGTATCAAATATCCAAGTAAACTTTACAAACAATACATGGAAAGTTTATCCATAATTCTATATATAAACCTTTAAAAACACATAATGAACATAACATCCAAACTTGTATAATAATCAAACTTAAAATCAATTACAATAGATCTTCCAACTTCATCCTTGTTTAGCTTTACACAAGAAAAGATGGACTAACTAAGTTAAACAACTTCCTACACTAAACTAAATTAAGAGAATATAAGAGCTACCATTTTTTTGGCTGAAGTTCTATATTTTCCAAACTCCTCTTTTGATTCTTGGTCAAATGGTGTTTATATAGAGAAAATTTGACCCAAAAGATGGTTCTAGACCTTTAGTTTCTTCAGCCAAAAACTTGCATTTTATTGTTAAAAGGTTGTGACATTATTGTGCAAATTGTGTAAGTTGAGCAAGTTATAACTGCACTCTCTAACCACAATTCCACCCAGAATCCATCCGCTGATTAGCATTAACGTTCACGGCTGAATTTAATTCGGCCTAGAATCTGGCTTGGAGTCTAGCCCCAGATTGGTTCCCTATTTTTGAGAAATTTCGTTGCTTCAATGTTGAGCCTCTGCCATCTATCTGATTCTCAATCCAAACTTAAAGTCCAGACCTGGATTGGCTTGGAACTTTTCTCTTTCAATAAGTCCTCCTCTATCTTGTACAATTTTCGCTTGACTTTAGCCTTTAAAACTCTTCAATTTTACGAACTTTTGAACTTTGACAAGTGCAATACAATCTCTTCTTGTATCCAAATTCAAGCTTGCCCTCCAAATCCTATGAAAACATCAAAATTGTGTTAGTAAAAGGGACAAAATTACAGCTTTTTCTTAGATTACTCTTAGAACTAGTTTTAATCAAAATGGACCATTTTATTCTTATAATATTCCAAAAGTAACTAAAAATAGCAAAAAATATCATTCAAATACCACTCAAAATAGTCACTTATCACAAAGTTTCTCGACAATTGCCCGGCACTATAAATTTGCATTTTCACTTGAGTAGTTGTCAGTCTCACCAGGGATGAGTTAGATATTGTGTGATAGTTAAACAATTATCATGAATATTTAGCTGTAAATGATTCAGGTTGTCAATGCTCATATGAAAATGCTTTTGTCTGCATCCATGAAGCACATTCATAGAAAGGATAACACACTGTCAAAACCTTCTTTCTCAATAACACTGTCAAAACCCTTCAGACAAAAGCAATAAAATGACAGATTTATCCTCTTTGCAGAAAACTTCAATTAAAAGTTGTAAGCTGTACTCTATTAGTATTAGGAATTATTAAAGAGTTTCTTACTTTAAGAAAAAACAAAACAAAAAGAATAAATTCTTCCCTAAAAAATAGTTAGTATTATTTATATCAAAACAAACATGTCAGTAATCTGTTTCGATCAAATATGATATATGAACAGAAGGCGACACAGACAAACACAAATTACAAAAGGAAAGTATACCTTCAGCAGTAAATCTGCCAAAGAGTCACCATAACTCATTGGTCTTCTGCCATTATTTCTTCAAGTTTGAATCTCCAACATGTTCCTTTTCCATGACCACCTGTTTACCACTTTGTCTTCCCACAACTAGGGCTGCTCACGACTCGAGCTGCTCGCGAGCAGCTTAAGTCATAGCTCGGCTCAAGTTCGGTCAATACCGAAATCGAGCCAAGCTCGAGCCGTTCGTTAATACAAACGAGTCGATCTCAAACCTTCATTTCTTAGATTCGATAGCTCGACGAGCCGCTTGAAAGCTCGAGTTAATGTAAAATTACTAAAATACCCCTACATCAATTGAAATTTACAAGAAGCGCTGTTTCTCTAATTAGGTTCCCAAATTCCTATTTCCCTCATTAGAAACTCGATTTTTCTTTTGTCCTAAATTCCCAATTCCCACTTTCGTGGCTCCGCCATTGCTACATCTGCTAGCTCCACCTCCCCACCATGGCTAACATCCCCAGATCGTTGGTTGCATATGTGCTGCTGCTGCTACTGAACTCGACTGCTGCTGTTGCTAAGCTCGACTGCTGCTAAGCAGATTGTTAGTTCCTCTTTCCACAACTTAATTTCGAGCTAATTACTACTAATATTGATTTCTTTTTTTATGTTTCTTGCGCAAGGTTGTTTTATTAGAACTTGAAATAGATGACAGTTACAAATCTTTTGCTCAATTGCCCTTCGCTATTTCTTTAACCTTTTTTATTTTTTCTGATCTAATCTTCATCTCGTTGCCCATTTCGTGGGACCCAAAACGTTTGAAAATTGAGTAGACTTGACTCCAATTGTGAATGTTTGTCAATCTTGGAAGCTGCCTGACCAATGACCATTTTCATAAAGAGAAAAACATACGCTCATAAAAAAGCACAGATTTCTCTTGTAAAGAATCCCCAAGTCCTAGCCAAGAAATTCCTCCTTTGCTAAAGCATGCACAGTGTCTAAAAGCAATTTTTTCTAGTGAATAGTCAAATTCGTAAAGACTCTGTCACCTCCTCTTTTGTATGACTATGAGTGGAAACGTTGTGGAAGGATATCCCTATTTTTAGCACAAGTAAAAAGAGGCAAGCAAGCAATTTTGATACTGCTCAGACAATGTAGATGTAGTTAATTCAGTTTGGGCTACTAAACTGCCTTTAACATAGCATTTGGTGCCTTCCTGTTTGTTTTAATGTTTTAGTCCCCAACAAGTTATTAAGGATTCTTTTCTACGAGGACAGAATGCAGTAATGAGTTCCGTACTTGAGACTGAAGCTAGTATTTCCAACTTTCCAGGATGATTGGTGGTGCCATTTTATCTTTTTTTTTTCTTGTTTAAAAGAAAGCATTTAGTTGTTTTTGAACAAGTAGTTGTAGTGAATCGTTGATTCACATCTTGTTGCAGTGGTGTGTTATGTAATAGTCCATTTGTTAGGATGAGCAAAAACTTGTGAATTTTTTTTGTGAATCATTGATTCACACTGTTAGACATTGATGTATCTTGTACTGGTCCATTTTTTTTGGATAAGAAAACTGCAACTGAGAACTTCTGAATTTGTTCTTATATTGTCCCTGCCATATCAAACTTTCAAGTTTCATGATCTATTGCTATTTCATTAGGTGTCCTCCTGATTTTAGGCAACTTCACTCCTGGCTTGCTTCTGAATTCGACTTTCAATTTGGGCTCTGTGCATATATGCTCGAAGGGCCTAAAGTCTTTCTCTAAGTGGCCCGTCTCTTCTAGGCAGTGTAGAAAACTTGCTCTGTGCATATATCTTTATTGTTTTTGTTCACTGTTAATAGCTAAAAGAATGCTGCTCATATCTTTCTTTTTTTTTCTCTGTGTATAGCTAAAAGAAATTGAGACTGTAAGATGGATACGTCTAACCAAGAGCAGTCTTCACCAATTATTAGATTAGTTGGTGATTCCGCTAGTCCTGTAAATATCGTTGACAAAGATATTGCTATTAACGTTGATGAAGAGCTAGAATTCTCTCTTGGAGATGAAAAATTGGGGAGTGAAGATGAGGCACTAGAAGGTGATACACATACAACCATTGAAACAACCAATCAAAAGGCTGCTGCAGATGATGGTTTGGGCACTTTTAGGAAAAAAAAAAAGAGGGCTGGAAAATCAGTGGCATGGGATGACTTCAAAGATGTTGAAGTTGGCCCTAAAAAAACTCTCATGTCGGAGTGTATTCATTGCCATGTAAATTCAAGAGGATGAAAACTAGTACAACTTCAAGTTTGCTAAGGCATAGGAAGTCATGTGCTATCCGAAAGCAGTACAACAAACAATGATAAATTTTCTACTTGCTGATTCTGCCGAAGCTCCTCAAGTTTACCTTCACACCGGAACATTTGATATGGCAGCCATAAGAGAAGCTGCTGCTGAATGGGTGCTTATGGATGAGCATCCATTTTCAATAGTGGAGGAAGAGAGTTTCAACTTGATGCAAAAAAAAGAGATGCCCGAATGGCAAAGAATTAGTCGGACTATGAATAGAAATGACTGCATGTCAATTTACGAAAGAGAGAAGACAAAATTGAAGAACCAATTAAAAAAAGTTAAGAAAATCAGCTTGACTACAGATTTTTGGAAGTCCGAGAACCAAAAAAATGAGTATATGGTCATAACCGGGTATTGGATTGATAGTCATTGGAGATTGCAGAAACGAGCCCTTAATTTTGTGCACGTCCCTCCTCCACATCGGGGCATCCAAATTGCGAATGCTATTTTCAAATGTTTAACAGATTGGGAAATTGAGAGCAAGGTTTATACTGTCTTGGTCGATAATACCTCAAATAATGACAGTGCACTGAGATGTTTGAAAGACACTTTCTCCAGAAACAAGTGTCTATTAGCAAAAGGAAAGTTATTTCATGTGAGATGTTGTGCTCATATACTGAATTTGATGGTTCAAGACGGGCTCAGTCAAATCAAGGAAAGAGTTGACACAATCAGGGACAGTGTGGAGTTTATCAACAAAACAGATAGAAGACGCTTGCAATTTGTTGAAATTGTACGCCGGCTGCAGTTGTTAGAAAAAATGCTAATGTATGACTGCAAGACAAGGTGAAATTTTACTTATGAGATGCTAACTTGTGCACTAAAGTTTCAAGACGTTTTTCCAAGATACAGAGATAAAGAACCAAATTATGATTTCTATTCAACCACAGAAGATTGGTAAAAGGTTTCAAAAGTGTGCAAAATTTTTAAAGTTTTTTGGATAGCAACTCATGTGATATCTGGTAGTGATTATCTGATAGCAAATTTATATCTAAATGAAATTTATCGGTTAAAAGTACTACTAGATAGTAGGGTTGATGATGAAGAACACTTTGTTCGGTCAATGGTGCAAAAGATGAAGGTGAATTTTGATAAGAACTAGGGTAAATGTAACTTGTTAATGTCTAGAGCAGCTATTTTGGATCCCAGATGCAAGATGAGAGTCATAAACTATTGCTTTCCATTGTTTTATCCTCCACATGAAGTACAAAGTAATATAAGCAAGGTTTGACAAGTCTTGTATGACCTATATAACGAATATGTGGAGATACATGTTTCAGGCCAAAGTGGATCGTCTTCTCAACTACTAGTCGACAATGATCACCCAACCAAGAGCAGCAGTAGTGCATCTTCAGCAGTGACCTATGTTTCGGGTATGAGTGAATTTCTGACTCATATTGCTACAATTGAAAGTGTTCAGCCCGTCAAGAATGAGTTGGATACCTACTTTGAAGATAGTCTCCTCACAGCTGCAAATGATTCAACGGTAGACATTGTGAATTTAGATGCCTTAAAGTAGTGGAAAGACACAAAAAAATACAAGATTCTTCCCAAGATGGCTGCTGGTATTTTAGCCATTCCTATAAGCATTGTAGCTTCAAAAGCTATATTTAGTGCTAGAACCAGAGTAATCGACTCTTACCGTGCTTTCTTGGCTCCAGAAATTGTAGAAATGTTCATGTGTGTTGGAAATTGGTGTCGTAAGCTACACGGGGTGAAGAAAGGGAAAAGGTGATTAAAAAGCAAAATTATCACACATAATATTTAAAATATGCCGTACTATTTCTTAATTTCTTTTATTTTAATTTTTGTTTTTACAGAAATTGAAGAATACATAAGAGATTGTGTTGCCTATTTCTTGACTTCGATGACGTTTGAGGTAATTTACCTTTAATTTCCTATTTAGAGTTTTGTCCAATTGTAACTCATGGTATTAAGACCTCAATGCCTTTAATTTGGAAGTTTCTTGGCCATTTTTTTGGTCCTTTTCTTGGCTAGTTGTAACTACATTTAAGGTTTATTTTTGCTGATTTGTTGGGTTATTTCTTGATGGTTTTTGTGTTGGATTTCTCTCAACTGCTGCACTAAAGTTGTGTGGTTTTTTTAGCAACTAAGTTGCTGATTTTTTTGCTGCTTAATAGACTTGCAATGTTGAAGACATTTTGTTTGTCTTCTTGTTGTTTCATTGTCTTTGTTGATATGGACAGTTTTTTGTGGCTGGTTGGTCCCTTTTCTTGGCTACTTTTTAGTTGTGTTTAAAGCTATTTTCTTGCTAGTTTTTTGTACTATTTTTTGTTGGTTTCTTGTGTTAGAATTTCTCATTCAATGGACTGATTCTTTCACTTTTTTTGGCTGCTGTTTTGCTTTTTTTTTTTTTGGCAGCTCACTTGCTGGTTTCTTTTGTTTTTTAATATAGTTAATGTTGAAGAGCTTATGCAACGGAGCTCGGCTTGTTGATGAAGTGTTGAAGACATTATTTACATTTGGAACTTGTTGGTGACTTATTGTACTTTATTTCCTTGTGCGATAATGGTTGAACATTTCAAGTGTTGGACATTTATATTTTTATGTCTTATATGTTTATAATTGTATTAGTGGATAATTTGTAGGCCTCAAAATCAAGAATATGTGAAAATTGTTGTTATCAACCTCAAATTTTATCAAAAATATGCGGACAAAAATACTGTTTTCTTGCCTAAATTACCAGAAAGTCGAGGTGATTTTGAGCTCAAGCTCGAGCTCCTAACGAGCTAGAATCGAACTAAATTCAAGCTTCACGCGAGCCAGAAAATCGAGCGAAACTCGAGCTGCTCGCGAGCCAGAATTCGAGCTAGGCTCACGAGCCATAAGTGAGTCGATCTCGAATTGCCTTTTCCTAAATTGAGCTAAGCTCGAGTTTCATTTTACGAGCTCGACGAACTCGAGCTCGAACTCAAGCTCGCATATAAATAAGCCTAACTCGACTCAATAAATTCAAAATTCGATTCGTCTCGGCTCGTTTGCACCCCTACCCACAACCATCACAACTATATCGGCAAATCCATATACTAGCACAGTCCTAAAGCTCAATATTCTAGATATCTAAAAGGTATTAACATGAAGAATCTATTGGTACCATGGATCAATTATGTTTTCTTTTTTTTTTTGGGAAAAAGAAACATGATCTGCTTTGATACTGATGGTATTGTGAGTTGCAACTAATGGATTTCCAGTGTTTTGATCTAGGTTGGCTATTGATGTATGATATTTTTTAATGCGCTTTTTCCCTTTTTTTTATTAGAGTTAAAGGAAGCAATTGATAGACGTCGTGGATAACGATAGAGCAGAATGATTTGGCTTGAAGGCAATTAATTTCCTTCACTTACTGTAATTTTAACATTGAAAATGTTTTTACCTGTAAAGGATGAGTCTACTGTTGCATGGGCTGAAACCTTAATGCTATGGCTGTGTCAATGGAGGTAAACACAGGACGAGACTTTGACTTGTAAAATAACAGCAACTTGAAGGAGGTTGTTGGGGGCAATCTAGGGATATCATTAAAAATGCCTGCTGACATAATCTAAACATTAACAGTCAATGTCAATTGACTACCAAGAGGGGTGTATTTGGCATACAATTTTTAGTTTAAGGGACCTTTTTTTTAGTTTGGTCAAAATTCGGGTGTAAATGATAATTTGGTCAAACCTCAAGGGAGGTAAATGTAATTATCAACCCCCTAGATTAATTACATTTACCTCCCTTGTAATTCAATCAAATAATAACCAGACACTTTTAAAGTCCTGAACATTGAAAGATAATCTTCACCTACTTCGACATCATAATGATATAACAAATGACTCCTATCCGTTAGTTTAACAACAATTGTTAGCCCCATTCATTTAGAAAGTAGTACAAAAGTTTGACATTGCCCTTCCAAATCTTTAAAATTGATATATTTTGATATTCTATTGTCAAAACAAATGAAAAACACCTTTGTTAAAACAAAAAAAATGAAAAAGCCCAAAGAGACCATTTACTTTTCCTTTTTTTGTTTCTTATCCGAAAGATGTACGGCGATTGGATTTGTAAATGCCATGCATATTAATTATCAATTCAATGAATGTTAATTAGGTGGTGAAGTACCCCCAAGATAATGAAATCTCTATCTTTATAGTTGCTCTCTATCTTGAAGAACCAAATAGATTCCTACATAATAGCCGCTCTATATGTATTTATGTTTGTGGTTTACATTATTTCTAATGTTATATTGTTTGGGGTGTGGAGGCACTTTTTGGATACGTGATGAGAGAATGAGACTTGGACTTAGGCTAAGCCTTAGTTGGAAATAGTTGTTCATTTGGTGGGACTTCAAAACATATGTAGTGGTAAAAGAAGTTGGTAAAGGCTTTTGGTGGTATTGGTCCAAGGAAGCTAGATTTGGTGACTTTGGTCGAATGAGTTATAGAGACTTTGGGATTTTTTTTAAACCACCACTAAGCCCTCTCCATACCCTCCACACCCTTCCCACCCCAACTACTAACCTAAGGATTCGAACTCTAATTTTGACAATAGAGAAAACTCTTTCAAGTCCTGAATCTGACAGTAGAGAGAACTCTAAAAGGGCTTCTAATGGTTTATAAAGACTTTGAGATTGACGAATTGGAGAAATTGATAATGTGTGGTAAACAACATGGTGGCTGTAGTGGTGGAAGAGAAACAGTGATTTTCAAAAACAAATTTATCTTCAAATTATCAATATGGCAAACAAACTTGGTTTGTTTTGTCCACATAAGAGAAAGTTTGATGTCATTTAATATCTGCTAAGTCAAAGAAGGTAACTATAATTTTTCAAATCTCAGGGCCAAGTGATTGTCTGACCAAACTGTAAGCAAAGCAGCTGCAATTAACCCTTTAAAATTTGTTGGACGCTAGTTGGGCCTGTGGAATTATTAAACCAAGTCTTTTTAGGATTTAGTTTATTCTTTAATTGTGATTTCCTATTACTAGCATATTTTGGTAGTTAAAAACCCAATGGAATTTTGGTACTTGGTAGTCTATATAAAGACCATAGGTTTTGGTCTATCTATGTAAGAGAGAAAGAAAAGATTCAAAGAGATAATAAAAGCCTCCAGTTCTCTTTTCTCCATTTCGTCTTCTAGTCTCGAGATTTATTTTGTTTTCTTGTGGTTTCATTCAATTGTGAAAGCCTTGTAGTTTATATTGATTATATTTTGTAGGCTCATATAGTGGTATCAGAGTTAGGTTTATTATAAGACATGTTTGCACCAACTACATCAACTGTGCCATATAATATTGGCTCTGTTTGGATTAGTTATTTTTGGACGTGTTTTTCAAAAAATTTACTATAGCTGTATATATGAAAAAATTTTACTGTAAATATTTTTTGGATTATTTTTAGAGATATTTTTAAAATATATTTTTGAGTATTTTTATAATTTACACTTTTTTTGGAATTTTTTTTAAAAATTTTACACGGCCCACCACCACCCCTCCCTTTTCCTCCCCCTCTCTCCTTTCTTTTCCTCTTCTCCTCCCTTCTATTTCCTCTCCCTCCTCCCTCTTTCCTCTCCCTTCTCCCCCCTCCCCTCCTTCCCCCCGACCCTAAACCCTTCTCCTGCTCGCGGGTGGTAGCTGCGACTTTAGCCACCACTCTAACCACGACCGTCTTGGTCACGGCTTCTGGTCGCAATCAGATTTGATCATGATTAAGAAGGTTGCGGTCAGTGGAGGGGAAGGACATTGGGGGGCAGGGAAAGGGAAAGAAGAAAGGAGCAAGGAGAAAGAGAGGGAGGAGGAGGAAATAAAGAGAAGGAGGAGAGAGGGAGGAAAGATGGGCAGAGGGAGAGAAAGAGAGAGAAGAGAGGAGAGAGGATCGTGGGTGTGGGGGTGGTGGCGGTAAGGTGATGACCGTGGTGGTAGAGAGTAATGGGTAATGGTGTATTTTTTTTTTTATATTTGGAGTTGTTTTTGATATATTGTATGGATATGGTGTTTTGGAATTGTTTTTGATTGTGTATTACTGTAGCATTGTATATGAAAAAATTGTTTTTCAAAAATTGAGGAATCCAAGCAGAGCCATTACCTGTGCTGTACCAAAACTTATAGGGAGAAAAGATTACAGCTTTTGAAGAACGCAAATTGAAACTCATCTTGATGCGTATAATTTGTTTCGATTTGTTCAGTAAGAAATTGCTGCAGATGAAGAAGAAAGTGTCAAGAAGCAAGGAAGTATGACACTGTCTCAAATTCACTAGGCAATTGATGCTTCGATTTTTGGGAAAATTGCTAATGCCAAAACTACAAAACAGGCATGGGATATTTTGGCGAAAACATACAAAGTAGTTGACAAAGTTCAGATGTTGAAAAGGAAATTGAGTTGATCACCATGAAAAAATCAAAGACCATTGAATTATATTTTTTCAGACTAGTTGACATAAAAAATGAGATGGAGAACAATGGTCATGATTTCAGCGATGAGGTGCTAGTAGAAAAAGCCCTAATACTTTACCCATGAAATTTGATCATATGGTTGCTATAATTCAAGAGACAAAAGATCTCTCAACTACGACCAATGAAGAATTATAGAGTTAACTCTTCATGAACAGAGAATTAATGAGAAATTGGAAGATGGTGCAGAAAAAAAATGTTGGAGAAGGCGTTGTAGGTGCAAACAGATAAACCCAATGAGAAGGGTGATGGCTCCAATCAGAGAAACCAAAATTTTAGAGGAAGAGGACGAGACTGTGGTAGAGGCAATTTTAGAGGTCATGACAGAGGTAATTTTTACTAATAGAGAGGTAATAATTATCCCAATAATGAGTTAGAAAATAATAATAATTCTTGCAGACATAATATTCAAGAGAAAAATGCAATTTTGGTACCTAAACTTTGACGCACGAGCGGTTTTAGTCCCCAAATTTTGGACGAAAACAAATTTGGTACCCGAACTTTCAAATTTTGAGCACATTAAGTACCCTTGACGATTTTTTCCCAAATTGTTACCGGAAAAAGCCATGTGACTGTCACGTGTCCGGCCAAAATGGAATAAAAAAAGGTCAAAAATGCAGTTTTGGTACCTAAACTTTGACGCACGAGCGGTTTTAGTCCCCAAATTTTGGACGAAAACAAATTGGGTACCCGAACTTTCAAATTTTGAGCACATTAAGTACCCTTGATGATTTTTTCCCAAATTATTATCGAAAAAAGCCATATGACAGTCACGTGTCCGGCCACAATTGTATAAAAAAAGGCCCAAAAAATATCAAATACCATTCTAATACTAAGTATTAAATTTAAGGACTAATAGCGTAATAAAGAAAAAATCCAAGAACTAAATAACATCACATGAGTCAACAAAACCCAAGAACCGATACAAATGAGCTCCAATTCCAGACAAATTTTGTGACTTGATTCTTAGATTAATGTACTGGAATTGGAGCTCATTTGTATCGGTTCTTGGGTTTTGTTGACTCATGTGATGTTATTTAGTCCTTGGATTTTTTCTTTATTACGCTATTAGTCCTTAAATTTAATACTTAGTATTATAATGGCATTTGACATTTTTTGGCCTTTTTTTATACAATTGAAAAAATCCAAGAACTAAATAACATCACATGAGTCAACAAAACCCAAGAACCGATACAAATGAGCTCCAATTCCAGACAAATTTTGTGACTTGATTCTTAGATTAATGTACTGGAATTGGAGCTCATTTGTATCGGTTCTTGGGTTTTGTTGACTCATGTGATGTTATTTAGTCCTTGGATTTTTTCTTTATTACGCTATTAGTCCTTAAATTTAATACTTAGTATTATAATGGCATTTGACATTTTTTGGCCTTTTTTTATACAATTGTGACTGGACACGTGACTGTCATATGGCTTTTTTTGGTAACAATTTGGGAAAAAATAGTCAAGGGTACTTAATGTGTTCAAAATTTGAAAGTTTGGGTATCAAATTTGTTTTCATCCAAAATTTGGGGACTAAAACCGCTAGTACGTCAAAGTTTAGGTACCAAAACTGCATTTTTTGCCTTTTTTAATTCCATTTTGGCCGGACACGTGACAGTCACGTGGCTTTTTCCGGTAACAATTTGGGAAAAAATCGTCAAGGGTACTTAATGTGCTCAAAATTGAAAGTTCGGGTACCAAATTTGTTTTCGTCCAAAATTTGGGGACTAAAACCGCTCGTGCGTCAAAGTTTAGGTACCAAAACTGCATTTTTCTCTAATATTCAATGCCATAATTGAAAAAAAAAATTGATCATTATAAAAGTGAGTGCTGGTACAATTCTGACAATAAAGGCGGGCATGCTAATATGGAAGAGACTAATGGCGAAAAGGATGAAACTATTTTATTCTCCAACTCAAGTATGGAAGAAAATGAAAAGAATAATTGATTTTTGAATTCTGGCTGCAATAACCATATGTGTGGTGACAAAAATATGTTTACTAATTTGGATGAATCTTTTAGATCTTTTGTTAAATTTAGCAACAATGAAAGAGTGTCTGTGCTTGGGAAAGGAAAAATCAAGATTACTTTGAAAAATTAAAAATCTAATTTTATCTTTGATGTTTTCTATGTGCCAAATATTTATCATAATTTACTGAGTCTTAGGCAATTTTTTGATAAGGGATATGATTTACAATTCAAATGTAGTATTGGTACTATTATTGATGATCCTTTGAGACTAATATCAAAGGTATACATGAACACTACCCCTTATGATCTATTACTCTTAATTGTCGTGATTTATCTTGTTTTCGTTCTATTGTTCTTGATGATATTCGATTGTGGCACATGCGCTTTGGTTACTTGAATTTTAGGAGTTTGAGTTTTCTTATAAAAAAAAAATATGGTGTATGGGCTGCCTTCTATTGATTTTTCTACAAAGTACTGCGAATCTTGTATTTTGGAAAATAAACACAAAGATCCTTTTCCTAAAGGTAAGGTTAATAGGGCTGGTCATCTGTTGGAATTGATACATTTAGACTTGTGCTCAATTGATATACCTTCCAATGGAGGTCGTAATATTTATTGCCTTCATTAATGATTTTTAACAGGACAACTTGGGTATATTTTTTGAAGAATAAATCTGAAACTTGTGATATTTTTAAGAGTTTTAAAGTGTATGTTGAGAAGTAAAGTGGTCAATTTATTAAAATTTTGAGATTTGACAGAGGCACTGAGTTTACTGTCTATGATGATTTTTTGGAAAAGTATGGGATTAAAGATCAATTGACAGTCAGATACACTCCTTAGCAGAATGGAATAGTAGAGAGGAAAATGTGAGAACCTTGAATATATATATATATTTACATATTACATTTGCATTTTAGACTTTTAATAAATTTTATTTTCATTTGTTCTTCAGTAAGTATGGAAAAAATATAATAATTCTTATGTTACAAATAATTTAATTGTGCAAAATATTAAACTATTTGAACTTTGCCAAGTTAAAATAATATTTCTTGATGTAGATTATTTTATTGCTTTAATATTAATTATTTGAATTCTAATCACTAATTCTAAGTGTTAATAATGTTAAGTGTCAACGGGAACCTAGAATTAAGACGAAATCGATTTTAGGTCAAAACCCTTTATAATTTCACTTAGGACGTTAAAATCTCGATAATTAAATTTTTGCGAGATTAGTATACTAGTAGGCTATCAAATTTCATTTGGGGTAAAATTTTGGAATTAGATTATGAGTGAGGACCTAAGTGGAAGGTCGGACAAGATGTTAAAAGACCAAATTAGCCTTCCTCCATCTCAAATTAACCATGCAGTCATGGAACTTCATTGGGCAAGCTTCAAATCCAAGCACTTCCATACTGCCGGCTCATCCCCACTACACCCACACCACTACATCAACTCCAATTCACCACAACAATTCCATTTCCATTTCCTTCTTCTGCCGCGAACCGAGAGTGAAGTGAGAGAGAGGGCCGAGCTCTTTATTTTTTTTTCTTTCTGTCCGTAAGTTAGAGGGAAAAGAGAGAGACTTACCGTTCTTCCTTCATTCCATCCGTGAGCTGGTGAAGAGGACCGAGAGCCAACACTTCCTCCATTTCATTTGTAAGCTTGAGCAAGGGAGAGAGAGAGTTGGCAAGCTGCATTTCTAAACTGTCCGAGAGAGAGAGAGAGAGAGCAAGAGGTAGTTTGTGCGAGTTATCTGTCTTCATGTTCTTCATCACTGCCGAGAACTGACCATTTCCTTCCTCATCTTCAACCACTTGTGATCAACTCCAACAACCAACACCACAGCCTGCACTAACCGAGCTCAGACCAGCCATACCCGAGTTCCTTAGCAAGCCGAGAGGAGAGAAAAATTGCAGCTGTTTGTCGCGTGAGTTGAGCTTCAAGTTGAGGTAAATTCTGGACTTAGACTAGTTAATTATAGGTAGATAAAGTTGCTTATGAGCATGCATGTGATGGTTGTGCAGTTGGATGATGAATTAAGTCACAGGAAAATCTGATTATGAAGAAAATGGGAATTGCCGAGAGATTGAGCTGGGAATTGCAGCTTTAATTTGTTAATTTAAGGTGATCTGAGCCTAGATGTGTGTTTAGCTAACTAAAAACTGGATGATTAAGCTTTTCATGAGGTTAATCAGCCTTGAATAAGTAAGAAAATCGAAGCGGTGCAGAATCTGCTTGCATGCAAGCCAACCGAGAAGCCTTGGATGAAATTCTGGTTGGTTGATGATTTTTTTTTTATGATGTCCGAACCTGGTTTTGGATTAAACTGATAGTTAATTAGTTATTTGGTCATGCATGTTGCTGATTAAGCCGTGGATGAAAGAAAAAAAAATCTGAATTTCTAGAGTTACTTGTGAGTTAAGCTGGCCGTGACTTTCCTTTATGTTTTGGGTTGAATTTCCGGTTGATTTGTTGTAAGAAGTGATTGTTTGATGCCAAGAGCTAATGATTGATGAAGCTCTTGGCCATTTGAGTATTTTTTTTTACAAGAGTCAAATTTTGGTGGAATTGTTTAAGTGATTTGGCCGAAATGCACTTGGAAAGTCCATGACTTGTGGTTTGGAATTGTTTTGATGTCTTGGACTTCCTTTGTTTAATTTTTTTTCTTGATTAGAATTGAACTTGTTGAGACCTAGGGCTAATGATGATTGATGAAACCCTAGTGAAATTGATGTTTGAATTGTGATTTTTCTATATTGGCAAATTGGAATATAATGTGCAAGTAAATTAGAATCGTGAAGGCCGTTTTGGTCCTTTGAATTCGAGTACTTTTTAACCAAGCTTTGTTGAAATATTTTGTCCTAGTATCAAGCTATAGAAATTGAGTATAGTACGATAATGCTAAAATTCGAGTGTCGGGACTTTTAAAACCTTGCCAACTAGTTAATTCTTTCCTTTGCTTAAACTAGCCTTATTACCTTTAGGAAATAATTGCATTAACTTCTAAACTCTAGATTTTTCGTAAAATTGTCCCTGACTAGTTGTTTTAGGGGAAAATTGTTAAAAACACGAGATTTTAATAACTTTAAATGAAAGGCGTAGAAAACTTGTTCGGCAAGAAACCTTATTTGAAGTAAGGGGGTTCTGGTTTGCACCTCTAGAAAGAAAGTACCTTCAAAGAAACCATACGAAATACTTTATCACTTTTACTAGTTTTAATTCTAAGAGAATTGTGGATTTACTTTGAGAAGATAAACTAGTTATATACCGGATAATCTTTCATATATAAACCAAGAACTTGTATAGTAAAACTTATAGTTTTAAAACTTGGTCTTTTAGGGTTTAGCGAGGACGTGGACTTCGATTCCCAGCTTGACTTTGAGCTTCACTTTTGGTGAGTGTCCTTGCTTGTTCTATGTTTATCTTGTTAAAGTGCTTTCTTGACTTGTTATGTGATAATCGGATAGTGGTTTTCCTGATCCATCGAAATGGGCAGTGTGTACTTTATCGCACTAGCCCTTTCGAGTGGTGATTTGCTTGAAATGTTTTCTCGAATATTTTGCTCGCTCTAGTTAAGTACTGAGTGGGGGAATGTACCACACCTGAGGGTGGGAGGGCCTCTTATCCTAACTCAAGTACCAAAAACCTTGCAACTATTGACTGGAGTGTGGACTCATCAACTAAACCACCAGGCAGGGGAATGTACCACACCTTAGGGTGGGAGGGCCTCTTATCCTGACTTGGTAACCACTTGTTGTGACGTCGTTGGGTGAATCCCTCGACTAGGCCATAAAAAGGTATACTCGAGTAATACCAAACTCTCTCGTGAGAAGAATGGGCCCGGTGGGAATAAGTTGGTCGGAGCATGTTAAGGAAAAAAAAATCTACTAGGACTTTAGATAGTGAGAGTTGACGGAGGGTTAACTGCGGTTAAATTTTGATCAAGTTCGTGGAAAATGGCTCCTGAGAGCCCTGTATCCTACCTTGTGCTGTTATACGCTTTCCTACTTGTTGAATTTTAGTTTGGAGCTATTATTTGCTACTTGTTTTATATGATAGCATGTTTGGGGCACCACTGAGTTTTAGCTCACCCCACGTTACTTGTTTTCCTGAACAGGTTCTGGCATTTGAGAGACCTGAAGTCTGCCTTTACCTTTTATGAATGTTGTTTTGAATCAGACAATGTATCTTTCGTCTTGGGTTGCCACTTGAAGTTGGAAAAGTGCAAACCCTGTGTTGTTATTTGACTTGTATGAATGTATTTGGGTTTATGATTTCATTTTGTGGTTTGTAATGTATAAGTGTAATTATGTTTTAATCTGATTGGAGATGTACGTAAGAGTGGATGTTCAGTTGTCCAATGGTAATGTTATCTCTGAAGTTAATGTGTTCTTAGTGTTTTGGTCGTTTAAGGATTGGCTTGTTCGGGTGAAGAATTTTGTAATGGTTTAAGTTGTACGTCGGAAGGGTTTAGCCAGTTTCCTTGCGTAAGCCCTGGCGAGAGTTAGGCAGGCGACCCACCAACCCTCTGGTTCGCCTTAGGGAGAAGTGGGGTCGTCACAGTTGGTATCAGAACCTAGGTTAGAAAAGTTATTTGAATGATATATTAGATGTGTTAGAAACCCTGAATTTTTTTAGAGTTAAGAAGTGAGATAATTAGACATATCTTGAGTAGTACTTGAGCAAGTTAGCTTTTTAAGCATTAACCTTTGGACTTGGGTTATTTTGCAGGTATGGAAACGGAAACGGACATGCTAATGGTAACGGATTGGCTAATGGACATGTAGAGCCTCTTAGGTCCATCTCCTATAGGCCACGAGACGGAGGATCTCGTATACGTTATACACCAGCTGATAGGTACCCCCGATGTCAGTGTAGGATCACATATGCCTACCCTAACGAGTTGGTGCTGTCTTTAGACGACGAACATCGCCAGCTGAGGGATGCTAATCACACTTTGACCCAGGACGTCGAGGAGTTGAGCATCATGGTTGATACTCAGCTTGACCGCATAGTTGATCTAGAGCAGAGGTTAGCAGCCGAGAGGGCTAGGTCAGAGGTCGCTCGTGAGGAATTAGAGAGACAGAAGTCTCAGTTGACTCGAGTAGCTGAGGAGGTACGAGATAGGAGTGCTGGTATCATGACTGACGCCACTATGATGATAGACGAGGTCATGGGTATTATTCAGGGTACTGCTCAGGCGGGTGTTAGGGAGGACCCGGAGGAGGATCCGGAGGAGAATCCGGAGGAGGACCCTGTGGAGGACGTTGCCCCTGGCAGCCCTGCTGAGGGTTAGACTAGGTTTGATTTGCTTGTAACTAAGTATTCGGGGTTAGATAGGGTGACACTAGTTTAGGTCATAACATTTTGTCTAGCTTGATGGCCTACTTTTGAGGCACTACATCCCTATTTTTGGTTTAAGGGATTGTTTGTATATATTTGTTAAACTTATGTGCCATACTGTTGGAGAGCACCCTAACTTGCTATTTGTATGAATCTCGGTATGTGAATATGTGTTAAGTGTTCTATTTTCCTTTTCCTTAATGTTCATATTGATTTTATTTACAAAAAGAAAAAAAAGATTAAATTAATTAATTAAAATATCCTCGCTTAATTGCTTAATTTTTATCAATAGGCATAACTAGGTTATGGATCGACAAGTTAGAGGTAAAGAACGTGGGAGATCAACTAGACAACACCCTGAGGTTAGTGGTGATAGGGAACCTGAGGTCAATCAAGACCATGGTCAAGAGGGCGTGGCCGGAGACCCAGTGGCCACCGCGATCAATAGAATAACTGATGTCTTAGAGCGCATGACTGAGTACCAAGCCCTTGGACCGGTGCATCACCAAGGAGGCCCAATCGATACTGAGGATCGGGCATTAGAGAGATTCTTGAAGTTTGGACCTCCCACGTTTTATGGAGGACCAGAACCTGAGGTAACAGAAGGTTGGTGGGAGAGGATTTCTGACATTTTTACAGCTCTAAATTATGCGGAGGAGAGACAAGTGACTTTCGCAGCATTCCAGTTTGAGGGAGCTGCTCGTTCCTGGTAGAACCTAGTTAGGGTTAATTGGGACAGGAACCATATTCCTAGAACCTGGGCGAACTTCACAAGGGAGTTCAACGCCAAGTTTCTTCCCCCTTTCATCCAAGAGAAAAGAGAGGATGACTTCATCAAGTGTAGGCAGGGGGCGGTGAGTGTCGCCGAATATGAGATTCAATTCACGAAACTGTCCCGTTTTGCTCCTGAATTGGTAGCCACGGAGCAAAGGCGTATAAGGAGATTTGTGCAGGGACTAAACGTGGAGATCCAGGAGGGATTAGCTGCTGTTCGGATAGACACCTTTGTTGATGCAGTAGAGAGAGCTCAAAGGGTTGAAGTTGCCAAAGCTCAAGTAAAATCTTTCCAGGCTAAGAAAAGATTTGCCCCTAGCAGCAGTCGAGAGCTGACTTATGCAAATGCTCCACCGGCCGAATTGGGTCGAGGAACGGGTGGAGTAAATAGTCCTGGAGCACCACGAGGCGCTCTAGCGAGAGGAGTTGGGGCAAGAGGTGCCGGGGAAAGAGATACCGGAGCTAGAGGAGGATCAAATGGAAGGGGTCAACCTAGGAATGCCTCGCAAGGAGGTCGTGTGACAACCCCTCAGGTAACTTGTGGGTATTGCAGGAAAACTGGTCATACCGAGGACGGATGCTGGAGGAAAGAAGGAAAGTGCTTGAGGTGCGGAAGTAGCGAGCACCGGATTGCCGGTTGTCCGAAAACACAAGAAGGTGGTACCCCGAGTGCTAGACAAGCCACTTCTGGAGGAAGTAAGCCGAAGGTTCCTGCCAGGGTGTACGCCATAAACGATCAACCCGTACCTGATTCCTCGAAAGTTGTGGAAGGTACTCTTCCAATCTTTCACCGATCAGCTAGAGTACTAATTGATCCTGGCGCAACTCATTCATTTGTGAATCCAACTTTTATGTCCGGAATTGATGTAAAACCTGTTAGATTACCCTTTGATCTTGAAGTTAGGACACCCATGGGTAATAAAAGCATAATCACTACCCTGACCTATAAGAACTGCGAATTCTGGGTTGGAGAGCGTAGAATGCTAGTAGATCTAGTCAGTTTGGACATATAATGGTATGATGTTATTATAGGAATGGATTTTCTAGCTCATTACCATGCTAAGCTTGATTGTAGAGCAAAAGTGTTAGAATTTTGGATTCCCGGGGAAGCAACCCTGAAATTGGATGTGAAAGGCAGGTTAGCATCGTCTGCTATGAATTCGGGAATTCGGGCAAGGAAAATGTTGTATAAAGGAGCGCAAGGTTTCTTAGCCTTCCTGATTAATGCTCCCAGTGACCAAGTAAAGTTGGAAGATGTGCCAGTGGTAAGGGAATATCCAGATATTTTTTCTGAAGAATTAAAAACATTACCTCCAGAGAGAGAAGTGGAATTCAAGATTGAACTAGTGCCGCGAACGGCTCCGATTTCTAAGACTCCGTACCGAATGGCTCCTACAGAGCTAAAAGAATTAAAAATTCAATTACAGGATTTATTGGAGAGAGGTTTTGTTAGAAAAAGTGATTCGCCATGGGGAGCACCTGTTCTATTTGTTAAGAAAAAGGATGAAAGTTTGAGATTATGTATTGATTATCGAGGATTAAATGAAATTACAATTAAAAATAAATACCATCTACCACTGATTGACAGCCTATTCGACCAGCTGCAAGGATCAGTAGTTTTCTCCAAACTGGATTTGAGGCAAGGGTATTATCAGTTGAAAATTAAGAAGGAAGACATACCTAAGACTGCTTTTAATACAAGATATGGACATTTTGAATTTGCAGTTATGCCATTTGGATTAACCAATGCACCAGCTGCCTTCATGAACTTAATGCTGAGAGTCTTTAAAAAGTACTTGGATCAGTTTGTAGTAGTTTTATTGATGATATCCTAATATATTCTAAGACTCGGGAAGAACATGCTAAACACTTGGAGATAGTTCTGCAGATCTTAAGAGAGCATAAGCTGTATGCTAAATTTAGCAAGTGCGAGTTTTGGCTGGAAAATTTTTTTTTTCTAGGGCACAAAGTTTCTAAAGATGGAATTGCCGTAGATCCGGCAAAAGTTGAGGCAGTCACAACGTGGAAGCAGCCAGAAACTCCAACAGAGGATAGAAGTTTCTTGGGTTTAGCAGGTTATTACAGGCGGTTCATCAAGGACTTTTCGAAGATTGCTGGACCTATGACAGAGCTGACAAAAAAAAATAATAAGTTCATTTGGACTCCAAAGTGCGAGTCAAGCTTTCAGGAGTTAAAGAAACGCTTAACATCAGCTCCTGTTTTGGCATTGCCTGACGGAGTAGAAAGTTATATCGTATACTCTGATGCCTCTAGGGAAGGTCTAGGATGCGTACTAATGCAAAAGGGTAAGGTAGTTGCCTATGCCTCTAGAAAATTGAAGCCTCACGAACAAAATTACTCAACGCATGACCTAGAACTGGCCGCAGTGGTCTTTGCCTTAAAGAAATGGAGGCATTACTTGTATAGTGTGACCTTTGAAGTTTATACGGACCACAAGAGCCTTAAGTACTTGTTCTCCCAAAAGGAATTGAATTTGAGACAGAGGCGGTGGGTAGAATTTTTAGAAGATTATGATTGTTCTATCAACTACTACCCAGGAAAAGCCAACGTGGTAGCAGACGCTCTAAATAGAAAGACCCAAGTAGCGGGGTTAATGGTAAAAGAATGGGACATGTTAGAAGAGGTTAGTATTTGGAACCCTCGCTTGGAGAGAATGAAGATTTTATTTAGGAACTTATCGTTGAAGTCACCATTATTGGAGCGTATTAAGGAGGCACAGAAAACGGACCTTATAATCCAGAAAAAGTTGGAGAAAGTGCAAAAAGGAGAAACCCTAGACTTTAAATTAGGGTCTGAAGGAGTGTTAAGGTTTCGAGATCAAATTGTGGTTCCAGTTGATGAAGGGTTAAGGAAAGAAATTCTAGAAGAATCACATCGATCAAGGTATACTATACACTCAGGAGTGAACAAAATGTATCACGATGTGAAAGAGTTATATTGGTGGGATGGTTTGAAAAAGCACGTGGCGAAATTTGTACAAAAATGTCTGATATGCCAACAAGTAAAAGCTGAACATCAGAAACCCTCTGGTCTATTGCAGCCACTAGAAATTCCCGAATGGAAATGGAAACACATAACCATGGATTTTGTAAAGGGATTGCCTCGAAATAAAAAAGAATGTGATGTGGTTTGGGTGATAGTTGACAGGCTTACCAAGTCCGCACATTTTCTACCTGTGAGCATGAGCTTTTCTTTGGAGAAACTAGCCAAGTTGTACACAGAAGAGATCATGAGATTGCATGGTATTCCTATAAGCATTGTGTCTGATCGAGATCCATGGTTTGTTTCACGTTTCTGGCAGAAATTTCAAGAGACATTGGGGACCAAGTTAAAATTTAGCACTGCTTATCATCCCCAAACAGACGGACAGTCAGAAAGGAAAATTCAGACTTTGGAAGATATGCTGAGGTCGTGTATATTGGATTTTGGAGGTAAATGGAGTCAGTATATGACCTTAGTAGAATTTGCCTATAATAACAGCTATCACGCTTCAATTCAAATGGCACCTTATGAGGCATTGTATGGGAGAAGGTGTCGATCTCCGATTCATTGGGATGAAGTGGGAGAGAAGAAAATTTTAGACCCAACGGCTATACCTTGGATGGAAGAAACTCATGAGAAAGTGAAACTAATTAGAGAAAGGCTTCAAACTGCCCAGAGTCGACAAAAGAGCTACGCCGACACAAGGAGAAAAGATTTGGAATTCGAAGTGGGAGACAAAGTTTTCCTAAGAGTTAAACCCTTGAAGGGCGGAGTAGTGTCCAAAAAGGGTAAGAAGCTAAAGCCGAAATATATTGGACCTTTTGAAATTTTGAAATGAATCGGTAAAGTGGCGTATCAGTTGAGATTGCCTGCGAGCATGGCCAAGGTTCACAATGTATTTCATGTTTCTATGCTTAAGAAATATCACCCTGACCCAAGCCATGTGTTGCAATTGGAAGAAATTGAGGTGGATGAGTCGTTAACTTATGAAGAAGGAGCAGTTAAGATTTTGAAAAGAGAAGTGAAAGAATTGAGAGGTAAGAAAATTCCTTTGGTGAAAATTATATGGAGAAATCGTGGAATAGAGGAGGCAACTTGGGAACTAGAAGAGGATATGCAGAGAAAATACTCCGAATTATTTCTTTAGAAGGTGAGGATTTTGAGGACAAAATTCATTTAAGGGTGGAGGATGTGAGAACCTTGAAAAAATATATATATATATATATACATATTGCATTTGCATTTTAGACTTTTAATAAATTTTATTTTCATTTGTTCTTAAGTAAGTATGGAAAAAATATAATAATTCTTATGTTACAAATAATTTAATTGTGCAAAATATTAAACTATTTGAACTTTGCCAAGTTAAAATAATATTTCTTGATGTAGATTATTTTATTGCTTTAATATTAATTATTTGAATTCTAATCACTAATTCTAAGTGTTAATAATGTTAAGTGTCAACGGGAACCTAGAATTAAGACGAAATCGATTTTAGGTCAAAACCCTTTATAATTTCACTTAGGACGTTAAAATCTCGATAATTAAATTTTTGCGAGATTAGTATACTAGTAGGCTATCAAATTTCATTTGGGGTAAAATTTTGGAATTAGATTATGAGTGAGGACCTAAGTGGAAGGTCGGACAAGATGTTAAAAGACCAAATTAGCCTTCCTCCATCTCAAATTAACCATGCAGTCATGGAACTTCATTGGGCAAGCTTCAAATCCAAGCACTTCCATACTGCCGGCTCATCCCCACTACACCCACACCACTACATCAACTCCAATTCACCACAACAATTCCATTTCCATTTCCTTCTTCTGCCGCGAACCGAGAGTGAAGTGAGAGAGAGAGCCGAGCTCTTTATTTTTTTTTCTTTCTGTCCGTAAGCTAGAGAAAAAAGAGAGAGACTTACCGTTCTTCCTTCATTCCATCCGTGAGCTGGTGAAGAGGACCGAGAGCCAACACTTCCTCCATTTCATATGTAAGCTTGAGCAAGGGAGAGAGAGAGTCGGCAAGCTGCATTTCTGAACTGTCCGAGAGAGAGAGAGAGAGAGAGTGAGCAAGAGCTGTTCATTTGGTGGGACTTCAAAACATATGTAGTGGTAAAATAAGTTGGTAAAGGCTTATGGTGGTATTGGTCCAAGGAAGCTAGATTTGGTGACTTTGGTCGAATGAGTTATAGAGACTTTGGGATTTTTTTTTAAACCACCACTAAGCCCTCTCCATACCCTCCACACCCTTCCCACCCCAACTATTAATTTGACAATAGAGAAAACTCTTTCAAGTCCTGAATCTGACAGTAGAGAGAACTCTAAAAGGGCTTCTAATGGTTTATAAAGACTTTGAGATTGACGAATTGGAGAAATTGATAATGTGTGGTAAACAACATGGTGGCTGTAGTGGTGGAAGAGAAACAGTGATTTTCAAAAAAAAATTTATCTTCAAATTATCAATATGGCAAACAAACTTGGTTTGTTTTGTCCACATAAGAGAAAGTTTGATGTCATTTAACATCTGCTAAGTCAAAGAAGGTAACTGTAATTTTTAAAAATCTCAGGGCCTAGTGATAGTTTGACCAAACTGTAAGCAAAGCAGCTGCAATTAACCCTTTGAAATTTGTTGGACGCTAGCTATGCCTGTGGAATTATTAAACCAAGTCTTTTTAGGATTTAGTTTATTCTTTAATTGTGATTTCCTATTACTAGCATATTTTGGTAGTTTAAAACCCAATGGGATTTTGGTACTTGGTAGTCTATATAAAGACCATAGGTTTTGGTCTATCTATGTAAGAGAGAAAGAAAAGATTCAAAGAGATAATAAAAGCCTCCAGTTCTCTTTTCTCCATTTCGTCTTCTAGTCTCGAGATTTATTTTGTTTTCTTGTGGTTTCATTCAATCGTGAAAGCCTTGTAGTTTATATTGATTATATTTTGTAGGCCCATATAGTGGTATCAGAGTTAGGTTTATTATAAGACATGTTTGCACCAACTACATCAACTGTGCCATATAATATTGGCTCTGTTTGGATTAGTTATTTTTGGACGTGTTTTTCAAAAAATTTACTATAGCTGTGTATATGAAAAACTTTTACTGTAAATGTTTTTTAGATTATTTTTAGAGGTATTTTTAAAATATATTTTTGAGTATTTTTATAATTTACAATTTTTTTGGAATTTTTTTTAAAAATTTTACACGGCCCACCACCACCCCTCCCTTTTCCTCCCCCTCTCTCCTTTCTCTTCCTCTTCTCCTCCCTTCTATTTCCTCTCCCTCCTCCCTCTTTCCTCTCCCTTCTCCCCCCTCCCCTCCTTCCCCCCGACCCTAAACCCTTCTCCTGCTCGCGGGTGGTAGCTGCAACTTTAGCCACCACTCTAACCACGACCGTCTTGGTCACGGCTTCTGGTCGCAATCAGATTTGATCATGATTAAGAAGGTTGCGGTCAGTGGAGGGGAAGGACATTGGGGGCAGGGAAAGGGAAAGAAGAAAGGAGCAAGGAGAAAGAGAGGGAGGAGGAGGAAATAAAGAGAAGGAGGAGAGAGGGAGGAAAGATGGGCAGAGGGAGAGAAAGAGAGAGAAGAGAGGAGAGAGGATCGTGGGTGTGGGGGTGGTGGCGGTAAGGTGATGACCGTGATGGTAGAGAGTAATGGGTAATGGTGTATTTTTTTTTATATATTTGGAGTTATTTTTTATATATTGTATGGATATGGTGTTTTGGAATTGTTTTTGATTGTGTATTACTGTAGCATTGTATATGAAAAAATTGTTTTTCAAAAATTGAGGAATCCAAGCAGAGCCATTACCTGTGTTGTACCAAAACTTATAGGGAGAAAAGATTACAGCTTTTGAAGAACGCAAATTGAAACTCATCTTGATGCGTATAATTTGTTTCGATTTGTTCAGTAAGAAATTGCTGCAGATGAAGAAGAAAGTGTCAACTAGGCAATTGATGCTTCGATTTTTGGGAAAATTGCTAATGCCAAAACTACAAAACAGGCATGGGATATTTTGGCGAAAACATACAAAGTAGTTGACAAAGTTCAGATGTTGAAAAGGAAATTTGAGCTGATCACTATGAAAAAATCAAAGACCATTGAATTATATTTTTTCAGACTAGTTGACATAAAAAATGAGATGGAGAACAATGGTCATGATTTCAGCGATGAGGTGCTAGTAGAAAAAGCCCTAATACTTTACCCATGAAATTTGATCATATGGTTGCTATAATTCAAGAGACAAAAGATCTCTCAACTACGACCAATGAAGAATTATAGAGTTAACTCTTCATGAACAGAGAATTAATAAGAAATTGGAAGATGGTGCAGAAAAAAAATGTTGGAGAAGGCGTTGCAGGTGCAAGCAGATAAACCCAATGAGAAGGGTGATGGCTCCAATCAGAGAAACCAAAATTTTAGTGGAAGAGGACGAGACCGTGGTAGAGGCAATTTTAGAGGTCATGACAGAGGTAATTTTTACCAATAGAGAGGTAATAATTATCCCAATAATGAGTTAGAAAATAATAATAATTCTCGCAGACATAATATTCAATGCCATAATTTTAAAAAAAAATTAATCATTATAAAAGTGAGTGCTAGTACAATTCTGACAATAAAGGCGGGCATGCTAATATGGAAGAGACTAATGGCGAAAAGGATGAAACTATTTTATTCTCTAACTCAAGTATGGAAGAAAATGAAAAGAATAATTGATTTTTGCAATAACCATATGTGTGGTGACAAAAATATGTTTTCTAATTTGGATGAATGTTTTAGATCTTTTGTTAAATTTAGCAACAATGAAAGAGTGTCTGTGCTTGAGAAAGGAAAAATCAAGATTACTTTGAAAAATTAAAAATCTAATTTTATCTTTGATGTTTTCTATGTGCCAAATCTTTATCATATTTTACTGAGTCTTAGGCAATTTTTTGATAAAGGATATGATTTACAATTCAAATGTAGTATTGGTACTATTATTGATGATCATTTGAGACTAATAGCAAAGGTATACATGAACACTAGCCGCTTATGATCTATTACTCTTAATTGTCATGATTTATCTTGTTTTCGTTCTAATGTTCTTGATGATATTCGATTGTGGCACATGCGCTTTGGTTACTTGAATTTTAGGAGTTTGAGTTTTCTTATAAAAAAAAATATGGTGTATGGGCTGCCTTCTATTGATTTTTCTACAAAGTACTGCGAATCTTGTATTTTGGAAAATAAACACAAAGATCCTTTTCCTAAAGGTAAGGTTAGGAGGGCTGGTCATCTGTTGGAATTGATACATTTAGACTTGTTCTCAATTGATATACCTTCCAATGGAGGTTGTAACATTTATTGCCTTCATTAATGATTTTTAACAGGACAACTTGGGTATATTTTTTGAAGAATAAATCTGAAACTTGTGATATTTTTAAGAGTTTTAAAGTGTATGTTGAGAAGTAAAGTGGTCAATTTATTAAAATTTTGAGATTTGACAGAGGCACTGAGTTTACTGTCTATGATGATTTTTTGGAAAAGTATGGGATCAAACATCAATTGACAGTCAGAGACACTCCTCAGCAGAATGGAATAGTAGAGAGGAAAATGTGAGAACCTTGAAAAATATATATATATATATATATATACATATTGCATTTGCATTTTAGACTTTTAATAAATTTTAGTTTCATTTGTTCTTAAGTAAGTATGGAAAAAATATAATAATTCTTATGTTACAAATAATTTAATTGTGCAAAATATTAAACTATTTGAACTTTGCCAAGTTAAAATAATATTTCTTGGTGTAGATTGTTTTATTGCTTTAATATTAATTCTTTGAATTCTAATCACTAATTCTAAGTGTTAATAATGTTAAGTGTCAACGGGAACCTAGAATTAAGACGAAATCGATTTTAGGTCAAAACCCTTTATAATTTCACTTAGAACGTTAAAATCTCGATAATTGAATTTTTGCGAGATTAGTATACTGGTAGGCTATCAAATTTCATTTGGGGTAAAATTTTGGAATTAGATTATGAGTGAGGACCTAAGTGGAAGGTCAGACAAGATGTTAAAAGACCAAATTAGCCTTCCTCCATCTCAAATTAACCATGCAGTCATGGAACTTCATCGGACAAGCTTCAAATCCAAGCACTTCCATACTGCCGGCTCATCCCCACTACATCAACTCCAATTCACCACAACAATTCCATTTCCATTTCCTTCTTCTGCCGCGAACCGAGAGTGAAGTGAGTGAGAGAGCCGAGCTCTTTTTTTTTTTTTCTTTCTGTCGGTAAGCTAGAGAGAAAAGAGAGAGACTTATCGTTCTTCCTTCATTCCATCCGTGAGCTGGTGAAGAGGACCGAGAGCCAACACTTCCTCCATTTCATTTGTAAGCTTGAGCAAGGGAGAGAGAGAGTCAGCAAGCTGCATTTCTGAACTGTCCGAGAGAAAGAGAGAGAGAGAGCAAGAAGTAGTTTGTGTGAGCTATCTGTCTTCATCTTCTTCATCACTGCCGAGAACTGACCATTTCCTTCCTCATCTTCAACCACTTGAGATCAACTCCAACAACCAACACCGTAGCCTGCACTAACCGAGTTCAGACCAGCCATACCCGAGTTCCTTAGCAAGCCGAGAGGAGAGAAAAATTGCAGCTGCTTGTCGCGTGAGTTGAGCTTCAAGTTGAGGTCAATTATGGACTTAAACTAGTTAATCATAGGTAGATGAAGTTGCTTATGAGCATGCATGTGATGGTTGTGCAGTTGGATGATGAATTAAGTCACAGGAAAATCTGATTATGAAGAAAATGGGAATTGCCGAGAGTTGAGCTGGGAATTGCAGCTTTAATTTGTTAATTTGAGGTGATCTGAGCCTAGATGTGTGTTTAGCTAACTAAAAACTGGATGATTAAGCTTTGCATGAGGTTAATCAGCCTTGAATAAGCAAGAAAATCGAAGCGGTGCAGAATCTGCTTGCATGCAAGCCAACCGAGAAGCCTTGGATGAAATTCTGGTTGGTTGATGATTTTTTTTTTTGATGATGTCCGAACCTGGTTTTGGATTAAATTGATAGTTAGTTAGTTATTTGGTCATGCATGTTGCTGATTGAGCCGTGGATGAAAGAAAAAAAAATCTGAATTTCTAGAGTTACTTGTGAGTTAAGCTGGCCGTGACTTTCCTTTATGTTTTGGGTTGAATTTCCGGTTGATTTGTTGTAAGAAGTGATTGTTTGATGCCAAGAGCTAATGATTGATGAAGCTCTTGGCCATTTGAGTATTTTTTTTTTCAAGAGTCAAATTTTGGTGGAATCATTTAAGTGATTTGGCCGAAATGCACTTGGAAAGTCCATGACTTGTGGTTTGGAATTGTTTGATGTCTTGGACTTCCTTTGTTTAATTTTTGATTAGAATTGAACTTGTTGAGACCTAGGGCTAATGATTGATGAAGCCCTAGTGAAATTGATATTTGAATTGTGATTTTGCTATATTGGCAAATTGGAATATAATGTGCAAGTGAATTGGAATCGTGAAGTCCGTTTTGGTCCTTTGAACTCGAGTACTTTTAAACCAAGCTTTGTTGAAACATTTTGTCCTAGTATCAAGCTATAGAAATTGAGTATGGTACGATAATGCTAAAATTCGAGTGTCGGGACTTTTAAAACCTTGCCCACTAGTTAATTCTTTCCTTTGCTTAAACTAGCCTTATTACTTTTAGAAAATAATTGCACTAACTTCTAAACTCTAGATTTTTCGTAAAATTGTCCCTGGCTAGTTGTTTTAGAGGAAAATTGTCAAAAACACGAGATTTTAGTAATTTTAAATAAAAGGCGTAGAAAACTTGTTCGGCAAGAAACCTTATTTGAATTAAGTTGGTTCTGGTTTGCACCTCTAGAAAGAAAATACCTTTAAAGAAACCATACAAAATATTTTATCACTTTTACTAGTTTTAACTCTAAGAGAATTGTTGTTTTATTTTGAGAAGATAAACTAGTTATATACCAGATAATTTTTCATACATAAATCAAGAACTTGTATAGTAAAACTTATAGTTTTAAAACTTGGTCTTTTAGGGTTTAGCGAGGACGTGGACTTCGATTCCCAGTTTGACTTTTGAGCTTCACTTTTGGTGAGTGTCCTTGCTTGTTCTATGTTTATCTTGTTAAAGTGCTTTCTTGACTTGTTATGTGATAATCGGATAGTGGTTTTCCTGATCCATCGAAATGGGTAGTGTGTACTTTATCGCACTAACCCTTTCGAGTGGTGATTTGCTTGAAATGTTTTCTCGAATATTTTGCTCGCTCTAGTTAAGTACTGAGTAGGGGAATGTTTTCTCGAATATTTTGCTCGCTCTAGTTAAGTACTGAGTAGGGGAATGTACCACACCTGAGGGTGGGAGGGCCTCTTATCCTAACTCAAGTACTAAAAACCTTGCAACTGTTGACTGGAGCGTGGACTCGTCAACTAAACCACCAGGCAGGGGAATGTACCACACCTTATGGTGGGAGGGCCTCTTATCCTGACTTGGTAACCACTTGTTGTGACGTCGTTGGGTAAATCCCTTGACTAGGCTATAAAAAGGTATATTCGAGTAATACCAAACTTTCTCGTGAGAAGAATGGGCCCGGTGGGAGTAAGTTGGTCGGAGCATGTTAAGGAAAAAAATCTACTAGGACTTTAGATAGTGGGAGTTGACGGAGGGTCAACTGCGGTTAAATTTTGATCAAATTCGTGGAAAATGGCTCCTGAGAGCCCTGTATCCTACCCTATGCTGTTATACGCTTTCCTACTTGTTGAATTTTAGTTTGGAGTTATTATTTGCTACTTGTTTTATATGATTGCATGTTTGGGACACCACTGAGCTTTAGCTCAGCCCACGTTACTTGTTTTCCTGAACAGGTTCTGGCATTTGAGAGACCTGAAGTCTGCCTTTACCTTTTATGAATGTTGTTTTGAATCAGACAATGTATCTTTCATCTTGGGTTGCCACTTGAAGTTGGAAAAGTGCAAACCCTGAGTTGTTATTTGACTTGTATGAATGTATTTGGGTTTATGATTTCACTTTGTGGTTTGTAATGTATAAATGCAGTTATGTTTTAATCTGATTGGAGATGTACGTAAGAGTGGATGTTCAGTTGTCCAATGGTAATGTTATCTCTGAAGTTAATGTGTCCTTAGTATTTTTGGTCGTTTTAAAGATTGGCTTGTTCGGGTGACGAATTTTGTAATGGTTTAAGTTATACGTCGGAAGGGTTTAGCCAGTTTCCTTGCGTGAGTCCTGGCGAGAGTTAGGCAGGCGACCCACCAACCCTCTGGTTCGCCTTAGGGAGAAGTGGGGCCGCCACAGAAAAATCGGACTATAATGGATATGGTGAGATCAATGATGCATACCAAGAACATGCCTAAAGGTTTTTAGACATAAGCCGTTCCTTATGCTGTATATATTTCTAATAGGTCTCCCACACGATGCAATTTTGAAAATACACCACAGGAGTTATGGTTTGGTAAGAAACCAAATATTTTTCATTTAAAAGTATTTGGTTGTTTTGCCTATTCCCATGTTCCAGATGCTATCAAAAAAAAGTTGGATGATAAAGCAAAAAAATGCATCTTTCTTGGTTATAATCATGAAACCACAGGTTATAGACTTTTCAATCTAAATATAGGAAAGGTGATTATTAGCAGAGATGTCATATTTAATGAGCAAGGAGTTAGGGATTAGTGTGAAAAGTCACAGATTCTACATCAAAAAATCCATTAATGCCGTTTTATTTTGATGAAGGGAATTCTTTTAATCAACCAGTAGAGCAGTCTAGACAACATACTGGCAATCCTTCATCTTCCGGGATGCAGTCAAGTCCTATGCAGTTATTCAGTCGTCCACAATGAGAACATTGCATGCCAACTCACTTGGAGGATTATGTTGTTGGTAACGATAATGAATTGTCTGATGAAGATATTGCAAATTTTGCTTTATTTGCAGATTGTGATCCAGTTACCTTTGAGGAGGCTGTCAAAAATGAACATTGGAATCAAGCAATGGATGAGGAAATGCATGCAATTGATAAAAACAAGACATGTGAGTTGACTACACTTTCATATGGGAAGAAACCAATTGGTGTCAAGCAAGTCTACAAGACCAAGTACAAGCCAGCTGGAGAAATAGATCATTACAAAGTAAGATTGGTGGTTAAAGGGTACAAGCAAAAGATAGGTATTAATTATTCGGAAATTTATGCTCCAATTGCCAGGCTTGATAGTGTTCGCATGATTATATCAATTACTGCCAATAATTCTTGGAAGATTTATCAAATGGATATGAAATTTGTTTTGTTGAATGGAATTCTTGACGAGAAAGTGTATATTGAGCAACCAACAAATTATGTAAAGAAAAGTCAAGAAAATAAAGTCTACAGGTTAAAGAATGCTTTATATGGTTTGAAGCAAGCTTCTCGAGTTTGGTATACTCGTATCGACTCTTACTTTATTGGGAATGGTCTTCATAGATGTTCATATGAGCATACTTTATTTATCAAGTACAATCCTTGGGGTGATATTTTTAGTGTATGCTTATATGTGGATGATCTGATTTTTACTGGCAATAATCCCAAAGTGATTTCTAAATTCAAGGAGGCTATGATTAGTCATTTTGAAATGACTGACCTGGAATTAATGTCATATTTTTTTGGCATTGAGGTTTCTCAAACAGATCATGGCATATTTATTACACAGAAGAAATCTGCAGGTGACATATTGAAGAGGTTTAAGATGAATACGACCAAACTTGTGTTGATTCCAGTTAAAGAGAAGTTGAAATTGGTAAAAGATGGTGGTGGTGAATTTATTAATGCCATTAATTTTAGAAGATTGATTGGCAGCCTAAGATACTTGACGTCGACAAGGCCTGACATTACTTTTGGTATTGGGTTAATCAACAGGTTTTTGGAGTCTTCTCGCCAATCACATTGGCAGGACGCCAAAAGGATTTTAAGATACATTAGAGGTACACAATTTGATGGTATCTTTTATTCATATGCTAATAATTTTAATCTGGTTGGTTTTATAGACAGTGATTGGGTTGATGACATGATTCAAAGGAGAAGTAAGGTTATGCTTTTTATTTAGGCAGTGGTGTATTTTCATGATATTCTAAGAAACAACAAGTGGTAACATTATTTACAGTAGAAGCGTAGTATATGACAGTTGCACATAGTGCTACTCAAGCATTATGGTTGAGAAGAATGCTTGGCTTCCTACGGCATGAACAAGTTGGTCCTACCAAGATCTATTGTGATAGCAAGACTGCTATTGAATTGTTAAAGAATCCAGTATTTCGTGGAAGAAGCAAGCATATTGACATCAAATTTCACTTCATTCATGAACTAATTTAAAATTAGAAATTGCCATTGACTATTGTAAGAGTGAAGATCAAGTGGCGGACATTTTCACGAAACCATTGAAGGTGGAGCTATTTCTCAAGTTGAAGAAAATGCTTGGTATGAAGTGATTTGAAGACATTGATTTAAGGGAGACAATGTAGGATTATTAAACCAAATCCTTTTAGGATTTAGTTTATTGTTTAGTTATGATTTCCTATTACTAGTATATTTTGGTAGTTTAAATCACAATAGAATAGTTTGGTATTTGGTAGTCTATATAAAGACCATAGCTCTTGGTCTATCGGTATAGAAGAGAAAGAAAAGATTCGAAGAGATAATAAAAACTTCTAGTTCTCTTTCCTCTATTTCGTCTTCTGGTTTTGGAATTTATTTTGTCTTCTTGTAGTTTTATTCAATTGTGAAAGCCTTGTAGCTTATATTAATTATTTTTTGTGGGCCTACAGGGTCTCATGGGAACTTCCAGTCCAACCTATTTAAGAAAGAAAAAAATCTTTGAAAAGCAAAGAAAGAAAGTAGTAAGTTCCAAAAATTAAAAACAAGAAGGGAATCTTTAAGGTGATGCAACACGAAAATAACTAAGAGTTTTAAGTTACACAAACAGAGATATTGATTTCATTTGAAGGATCACATTTTTGGTGAAGTTTTGGTGAAGAATAGCATGTACAGCTGAATGATCCATTGACAATGAACATAAAAGTGTGCTAGATTGATCCGTGAAATTAAGTAGGGATACAAGACTAGCTTTTTAAGGATTATCAGCAAGAAGTTTTTGGGAACACCTTTGACAAAGAAGGAATAAGCATCCACCAGATTTATTTGTTACATAGGTTGTGTAGCCATTTTAAATATTGCTTATAGAACTATAAAAAATGAAAATTAATTTACATATTGTGTTCTAATCAATATTGAGAATGGTTTTCATATTGTTCAATGTTTCAGACAATGCACAATAACGTTATACACATTAGGTAATGATGTGTCTTTCTTTCTTTCTTTCTTTTTTTACCCTTCCATCTTTTTGAATATACTTTCCACCTCAACTAGTAGCATATTGGACTGACCCCAGTAGTTAAGTAATGACATGTCAACAACCTTATTGGTCTCCATAGATGTGTTAGAAAGTATTCATACATCCATATAAAGATTTTCGGTTCAAATTCTTTTGCTCCATCCCCACTTTTTAAGTCTCACCCCTCTCTTGTTCAAACAAAATTAAAGAAAAATTATTCATCGTTTATATATGACTCCTAATGAATAGTCGTACATTTTGTGTGCAATAAAAGGCGGTATAGTTGTGAAATACATTTCTTATCCGAAGTTAATAGAATAAGAAAATAATAAATAGTACTACTATTTTGTGCCATGAGAGGTAAGCCCTGTTTTTAATTGTATGTAAAAGTTTTATGGTTAATTACACTTTACCCTCCTGAACTTGGGCCCTTATAACACTTTTCCCCCCTAAACTCCAAATATATACACTTTACTCCTTGTGGTCAACTTTTTGACGGGATTAAAATGAAATTATATTTTTCATGACCAAAATATTGTTGATGAATTCTTAAACACACATAATAATTGTAACATAATAAATGCCAATTTCTTTAATATTTGCTAAATGCATTTAAACACAATTACACTATGCATTTCGATCTTTTAGTACCAAAATTCAAAAAAAAAAAAAAGAAATCTAAGCAACTCAATGTATTTATCTCAATGCTATAGGAATACTTATTTTAAATAAAATAAAATAAAATAAAATAAATAAATGCATTTGGAATGAAAATTATTTGTTTATATTTTTTATTGTAGCACTTTTTCATGTGTTTTATATGAGATAAAAACAAAAATGTATTGAAAAATATATTTAAAGGATTTTTATTTTTTTTAAATGTAGAATGCAAATAAAATACAAAACAAGGTATGAATGTGATATAAAATTACCAAATAGCATCTCATTGACTCGTGAAAATCTTGTGAAAGTTGCAAAGTAAATGAAAATCATCAAAACTAATCCATTTACAATTTAAAGGAATAAAGATAAGCGATAAAAAACTTGTGCAGATGCTTTAGAAAATTTTTAATTCTTTTCTTATCCACAAAACAAATTTTCAATTCTTTGATATTATATCATCTTTTATATTTTAATTTTTTAAATCATATGCTTTTGTGTTTTTTATAATAAAATGTTTCATATTCGAATTAAAAGTATAGCATTATGCTAGAACTATTATGTAAGGGCATTAATGTCATTTTGTTAAATTTTTGGATGGAGAATTCATCATTAATGTTTGACTTAGTCAATGAAGGGGGCATAGTGTATATATTTAAAGTTCAGGAGGCAAAGTGTTATAAAGGGTCAAGTTCAACGGGGCAAACTATAATTAACCCAAAGCTTTAATTTCTTTAGCTAAACTTTTTCCATTCATAGGTTGGAGGATGATGTCTGAATTTATATTGAGGCCACTTTTTAATAGGGGTGTACATCAAATTTGAATGCGGAAATTCAGATAACTCAATTCAGTTTTTATGGTATTTTAATTCTATTGTATCCGACCAAATTTGCTTTCGAATTCAGTCATTGACCGCAATGGCCAAAAAAAGGTTTCAACCTATGCATGTCAATTTCCAATTTCCAAATTTTGGATTTCAGCATTTCAGAGTATTCAATTTCCAAATGCCAAAACATGAAATTATAATCTGTGCACGTTAAATGTGAGCAAAAGAACTAAAGAACAGCCATTATTGACAAGGATTTGGCTTCATTGTAAGTTACAACTTAGTACTTACAAATACCAATACATAGGCAAGTCAAGCCAAATTCATGAAATTTAATAAATTGTCAATTCAAACACCAGATTGTCCACTGCCCAGCTTCAAACTGGGTTGTCCAAATATGAAAGAAAAGTTAAATTACTGTCTACAACATCAGGATTTTAGATTCAAAAGAATTAGGAAATTGTCCAGATATGAAATTTATGTTAACAGCAGTCCATAACTCCATATGATTCCAAAATTGAGCAAAAGTTGATTGGCAATGGCATCCCTTGACCAAACCCGCAATGCAAGAGCTTAAAAACGAAGTAATGATGCACTTTAAATTGCAAGATATCAATTGGAAAAATATCTCAGTTTTGAGAAAAGTAGTGATGATAGCTTACTAGATTCAAAGGCCTCAAGTTCTTCTAAGCTTTCTTCCACATTCAATTCTTCCATTGAGGATCGCAGCTAGTCTTGAGCACATATTAAAGCTTGAACAATTCTAGGAGTCAATCATACACAATCATATTGTTCAGTTTAAGTGTTGAATTTAACTTTAATCAATTGAAAGGTCAATGATGGAGGCTATTGGTACTCAACAGCATTGTTATTCCTTGCTCAATACAGATTGGGTGGATTTTTTTGTGTGGGAGGTTTTGAATCCAAAACCTTTCATTTACACTCCCTCCCTCTCATATCATTCAATTCATCTCTCTCCTCAAGTGGTTGGTTGGCTAGTTATTATTGAGATGAAATAGTTGAATCCAATTTGGCGGCACCCACTTACAAGATTTGTGCCTGACGCTTATTTAAAAAAAAAACATAAGAAACACAAAAAGAAAGGAAAATCCTACACTAAATGATATAAGACTTATGTGACAGTCATAGAGTAACAGATAGCTCACTTGCTGATTTTTAAGAGTTTCCATAATTGTATCCATAGCTCAGTCACATCGTATTTTTGAAGTCGCTTTTATATGTGAACTCACAAGAAAAATAAGAGGGATGAAAAGGGAAAATAAATTCACATAATAGGATTGACATATTCATCGTTTATATAACCGATGATGTATTGGTTAATTAGTTAAGGTTGAGATTTCAAGTATTAAAATTAAAAATATAATCATCATTTATATATGACTCCTTATGAATTGGTGGTACATTTTGTGTGCAATAAAAGGTGGTACAGTTGTGAAATACATTTCTTATCCAAAGTTAATAAGATAAGAAAATAGTAAATAGTACTGCTATTTTGTGCCATGAGAGGTAAGCTCGGCTTTAATTGTATGTAAAAGTTTTAATTTCTTTAGCTAAAGTGATTTTTCCATTCATAGGTTGGAGGATGATGTCCGAATTTATATTGAGCCCACCCTCTGATACTGTGTCCTTTATCCTGTGCTCTAATAACACACAATAAATATAAAAACCAATAAGCAATACTACAATACAATTGAATCATTTCCCAGCTTCCAAAGACGATCCGGAAACGGATACTTTCAAACTGAAGGACTGCAATTACCTCAATTGCATGCTAATATGTGCACGTAAAACCTGATTAACAATGTTTAAGAATAAAGAAAGTTTTCAAGAAGAATAGGTTTTCGGCTACAATTGGCAATCTTAAAATAAAAGATAGAAAAATGAAAAATAAATATTGATGACGAGAATATAAATTAAGCAGGTGAACCCTATGATAGCCCCCACAGTGGTGTAACAAAATGAAGAATTTAGAACCTAAAACAAGTTGGTCACCAGATAAAATATAAGTGGTTACGATCCTTTCCTATAGTTTAGGTAAGAGTAGTAGTGTAGATATTTTTCATTAACCAAAAAAAAAAAACGATAGCTAGTGGTTTCAGGCACAATTTTACATGATGCATTTTAATGCTTGAAATTTGCCCCAAATACAGAAAATGAAAAAAAAAATTACAACTAGAAAAAAAAAATTTCATATGGTTGGTAGGTAAAGAAATCGGTATTCATCCCCATCTTCAAACCATTTTCACTTCCAATTTTTAAGGAGAGGAACCATTACTTGGAGCAAAGGGATAAGATTCTGACAAACTTAAGACATGTTGTGCTTGCTTAGATGCCTAAAATTTGGTTGTTGAATATAACAATAAGTACTAAAGTTGTTCAAATTAATTGGTCTGCTATTTCTACCAGTTGGACATTGGGCGAGGCATGTCTACAAAAAGAAGATAAGAAATTGCGGCCTAAAACCTGAAAGCTTACAGATCTGAATTCTGAAGTAGCTTAGAAATTAACTAAAATGGTTGGGAACGCAGCCTTTGAAGCCATGCATCTATATCACGTTGTAAATTATCATTCTCTTTCATTTGTTTGAGATATCAGAAACCTTTAAACTTCGAGATTAAACGTTGAACTTGGTAGGAGTGGGCGAGTATCATCTGTTTGAGATATCAGAAACCTTTAATCAATAATTGGTTTAGCGGCTTTGTTAGAATGTTCGTTGCCTACTTCAGAATTAAAAACCTAGATTCATTCTCTTTTTTGATGAACATAGTCTTTTGTTATATGTAACATATATTAACTACTATAACAAGTTTTACATAGGTTGGTTGGAAGTATAAATAATTTTGCTTCCTGCTGTCCGTTGTGGTAGTTAGCAATTTTTTATTCTTCCTTATACTATATAAGAACGAGTTTAGGACAAATATGTCTTTGAATTTCAACCGCAAGGGTGGGGTTATTTTAGAAATGTGAGAGTGTTTGAAGTACAATTGGAGCATTGAGTACAAGTTATTATATCTAATTTGGTTTTGCTGTAATTACTTAGATGTCCTTCCAAACATTTAAATCTAGGGACAAGTTTGATATGTGATAATGTTCGATGTTCGGTTGAGCATTGGGTACAACTGGATTCAGCTTGTGTTCCCTTCTAATCATTTAATTGTATTAACATCCAAGTCTCTTAATTTTCTAAAGCCTTTCTCATTGGTTATTGGCAAACTTATGATATATAGAGATGTTAAGACACAATTAATGCTAATTAGTGGAGAAGTTTGGTTTCTTGGCCATTACCATAGTAACCCCAATTGTTAAAATTTATTTTATTTACTTACAACTTTGTTCCATCACAATCATGTAGCCTATTAAATTCCAATCTTACTACATTAGCTGCTCCTTTTCCATTTTGCAGTAGCTTTCTCAATAGGCATATTTTCTGTAGCAAATCTACTTTTTGGTTATGAGAAATTTGTAATCTTGCAGGTTGTATGTGGGATAATTTTTTAGTGTTTTAATTCAATTGTTCATGTAAGGTAGGCTTGATAGGGGGGAGATCACATTTATTAGTTGCTATTTGTGGTTTAAGGTAAGTTTATCATCATATATTTTCCCATTTATATTTTCCCATTTACAAATTGCATCTACTTCTTGTGTTATTTTAACTATTAGTTATAGTGGTGTTCAAATCATTTGCTACTTTATTGGGGATTCCATTTGGCCAATTTTTTCACTTCATTTGGTTTGCCAATAGGTTTAACCATTTACTTAAACCATTTCTTGACAAATCTAAATTACGTACTTCATTACTTTTAAATGTTTTCTTGAATTGAGTGGATTAAGATGCCTTAGTACCTTTTTTGAGGTGATTATTTATCTAAATTAGCAGGTTAGTTGTTGTATATCTTTGCAACTAACTCAAAAACTGATATTTCGTGATTGTAATCCCCTACCATGAAGGAGGTGATTTGCTATATCTCCTAAATCATATAGTAAATCATAATTGATTGATGGTCAATGTGGAGGCCTCATGATGATATGTTTTTGGAATCAATATAAATTCAAGAACTTGGCTTGCAAGAATCGAAATTCCGCTAGCAATGATTTCTTCAAGTATGCTAATTGTTCAAATCTTACTTATATGACAAGATAATGTGGTGGATTGCCCTCATATCAAGATCAAATTCAAACTTAACAACAGATTTTGATATCCTTAAAGTGCATGAATAGATATAAATAGGTCTTTTAATTTACTAGATTGGATGCAAAGTGGTTGATCATATCTTATAATTATGTGTCATTGCATATTATATGTTTGACTCAATATGTAACTTATGATTTTTCTATTGAATATCATATAATAAAATTGTCATACTTCAATTCTTATACTACAAAATACCAAATAATAATTATTAACCATCTTCAACCATAGCCATGAAACTCCCACACATGTGTGGACTTTTCCCCCAGTGTGTTCGTGTGCGTGCATGTGTGTAATATATATATATTGCATTCATACACTTTCCTTTTTGCAAGTCGTTTATAATGTAACATAGGGCGAAGCCCAAGGGTCACCCTAGCCACCCTAACTTTCATTCAAATACCACAAGAATTGCATCATTGTAACTAAGGAAAATTACCTTTTACTCTCCAGTGGTTTGGTACTTTATCACATAAGCTTCCTATGATTTAAAAACTTATACACAACTATCTCATGGTTTAGGTTGAAGTGTCACCATAAATTTTTTTGTTAAAACTAATGGTCAATAGTAAAAGTCAAAGTGTCACCCTTTCACTACTTTTTTTTCTTTTTTACTTTTCTTTATCTCTTTTTTGGGAAAAGAAGAGATGATTTTGAAAACCTATACTTTAGCTTGTAAAATTTTAATTTTCTCCAAATACAAAAGAAATGGAAGAGAAATAAAAAAGAAACAAAAAAGTTGGAAGCAAAATATAAAACAAATAAATAAGAAACAAAAATTACCAATTCTTTTTTGACTACACATATCATTATAGGTTTTTAAACCAAATCTTTAATGGTATTTTCTATTTCTTTTTTTCTTTTTTATTTCAACTTCCTCTTTTTATGTTTGGAGGAAAAAAGGAAGTAATGAAAGGATAAATTTATAAATTTATTGTTTCATTTTAATTTTTTATTATTAACCATTAGTTTTAACGGAAAAATTGATGGCGACACATTAACCCAAATCATGAAAGGGTTATATATACATTTTTAAATCATAGAGGGGTTATGGTAATACACCAAATCATAGGAGGGTAAAAGGTAATTTTCCCTTGTAACAAAGATCTAACTTTGATAGCCAAATCATGTGCACATGAGACAAGCTGCCTATCTAATTTGGTTGGTGTTAATGCCAGAGCAAAAATTCTCTAGCCAATGCAAATTTGCTCTATTTGACAAAATTACTCTCCCAAGTCAAATACTCCCTCCATCCCACTTTAATAGTCTTCTTTTTTTTCTCCCTATCCATTTCAAATTATAGTCCACTTTTCAAAAATATAGTTAACTTATAACTTCTCTAAAATGCCTTTATTTAAAGTACTTTATTATTAGTGATATAACCTTCCTTATTCATTAATTGTTTTGATTCATTGCCTTAAATGGTGCAACTTTCCATCAATATTGTTGTGATTAATGTAAAGATATAGTGGATCCTTATACTACTAATATTAATATAAGGGTATTTTAGGAAAATAGTAGATTAGATTTACTCTTCCAAAAAAATTAACTAAATTTTCTTAAATTGTGTGAAAATTTCAAAACAATCAAAATGGGATGGAGGGAGTAGACTTTTTCATGGGTTCTCTCAAGTCTCAACCCCTCTCTCTTGCTCCAATCCTCCCCAATCCTAACCTATTAAACCCTCGCTCTAATTCCTTTACTTCCAAGCTCCAGCCTTCTTAATTTCATATTCCCAACCCACAACTCCATGGCAACAAAATTTGACCATCAATTTTAGGATGTAATTGTTAATATGAGTTTCATTGGCTACTCCCTGAAAAATGAAGTTTTTTTCCCTTACCTTCTACTACCATCCCTCCTCTTCTACCCATGTATGTTATTTTTGTAAGCCCTCAAAATAATAATTAATCGAATAACTCACAAACAATGACATGAAACAAGCCTCAAGGTTTTGTGTCTTTGAATGAACAAAAACCACAAGACGACAAAAAAAATCTCGAGGTTAAAAAACGAAACAAAAGAAATGGAATTAGGAGGCCTTTTTCTAATTAACGCTCTAAAGCATTTCTCTCTCTTACATCGATAAACCAAAAGTTATGATTTTTATATAGATTACCAAGTACCAAAATCCTATTGAGATTTCAACTACCAAAACATACTGATAATAGGAAAACATAAGTAAACAACTAAACAAGTAGTTTCCTAAATAAATAAATCCTAAAAAGACTTGGTTTAATAATCCTACATTGCCTTCTTTAAACCAATGTCTTTAAACGGCATCATACCAAGCATCTTCTTAAACTTAAGAAACAGTTCCACCTTCAATGGTTTCGTGAAAATATCCGCCACTTGATCTTCACTCTTGCAATAATCAATAACAATCTCTTGATCTTGAACTGGTTCATGAATGAAGTGAAACTTGATATTAATGTGCTTGCTTCTCTTATGAAATACCGAATTCTTTGATAACTCAATAGCAGACTTGCTATCATAATAAATCTTGACAGGACCAACTTGTTCTTATTGTAGAAATCAAGCATTCTTCTCAATCATAATGCTTGAGTAGCATTATGTGCAGTTGCCATATACTCCGCTTTTACTGTAGATAATACCACTACTTGTTATTTTTTAGAAAACCAAAAAAATACACCATTACCCAAATAAAAGGCATAGCCTAATAAACTTCTTCTTTGAACCATGTCACCAACCCAATCACTATTTATAAAGCCAACAAGACTAGAATTGTTAGCATATGGATAAAAGATACCATTAGATTGTTTACCTCTAATGTATCTTAAAATCCTTTTGGCTAACTACCAATGGGTTTGGCATAAAGACCCCATAAACTTGCTAATTAACCCAACACCAAAAGTAATGTCAGGCCTTGTCGATGTCAAATTGTTGGTGTGTCAAACTAGCAAAAATAAAAAAAAAATCCTACTCTAATAATATGAATTCAAGTGTAGCGGTGAGTAGGGTCGTATCCATAGGGACTGGGTGATTTATTCCTTTGGGAAGACAATAAATAAAAAGGGTAGATTATGAGAAATTAGCTAAATAACTCACTTGAATGAAAATAAAGACAACAACACAAAATTAATTAAAACTAAACCAAGAAAAATAATTCTCTAGTCAAAGGTCTAATCTCCACTTTGATTCATTTAACTAATCATCGATGCAAAAGTAAAATAAATTATTTATAAATAAACTGGTTATGGTTGTCAACGAGTTCTGACGACCTGTCTCTCCTTACTATTTCAATAACCACAACAAGTTCTGTGACTATTTCTCTTGCCAGTTAAACAATCCTAAACAAGCTCTTAGGATTTAATCTATTGACAGCATTGCTAATTAGAGAAACTATCAATTCTAATCAACAAACACACAAGTTCGGTTAATTTAAGTTAGATTATATATCCCCGTGCTATAAATTTGAAAGTTTCTATACAATCAAATTATATCACTTGCCGCGAACACTAAAATCACCAAACAATTACAGATTTGGTATTTTAGATGGCAATAGACTATTCCGACAATTAAATAGCGATCAGGTATTTAACTGTAGAAAATAATCATAATCATGAATGAACAGGGAATAGATGAATACTTATAAATAAATGAAACAAAGAAATCAATTTAGATCTCACAGTGTTATTGAAACAAAGTTTCGATTAATCTTCAACTAGGAAAAAAAACTAGCCGCTCCTCATGATGGATTTGCAGGCAAAAATAAAATAGGTTTTTCTTTTTTTGTTTAAGAGAAAAGATAGATGAACGAAAAAGAACGATGTACAGGCCGAATGCTCCCGTGCCTTCTTTTTTTCCCTCCCGAAACTAGTCTGCCTCCCTACCAAAGAAAACGTCTCCTGCTTGAAAACTAATTAGAGTCCCTTTTTTCCTATACTTCTTCCAACTTCCAATAAGGAAAGAATTAAGACTCCTTTTCAACTAATATTACTAGATGGAAACAATAGATTATGTATTTCTAAAGACACCAACAGCCTTCCAATATACTAGCAAATCTTCAAACGGTGGCCCACTTCCAATCCCATAAGCATGGATTCCACAGCAAGTGAAGACGTGACCACGTCTTATAAAGTGTTGTCTTCTGGAAATTCGACTTTTAATGTACCTTTTACTTCATTCTCACCACAACTTCCTAAAAACTTCAAAGACCAAATATCAGTAGCATCTAGCAATTAACATCATCTTTTGGCAAAATAAATGGGGGAATATTCACAAATATAGTGCACAATTAGCCTTGTAACAAATTCCCCCACACTTTGACAATACTTGCCCTCAAACATTCACTACCCAAGAATCATAGTCAAGATGACAAACATGCATAGCATAACCCACTAGCACAATTATCACATCCCCTCACAATCTCATCAAGATCAAGATGTACAAGACTTAACAATCCTCACATGGATATTACTGTATACCCTCAGCACTCAAAGTGTTTAAGGGGACATTTAGGACTCGAATCAACACCATGAAAAGACATTTTCATAATCTTGCTAATATATCACATCTCCACCACTTACTTTGAATTTAATGCAAAAATCAAAGAGTCTTGATAAGGATTATAGTGAGGCTTCGGTAAAAGGTGGATGGAGTAGAAAATTTAGGATAAACATGTTAAAGGTAACATCAACCATTCATTGCATGAATTTCTTCATTCACATGTATAGCTCCCAAACATGTCAATAACTTCCCTGAACTTGGCAAGTGCAAATGTAATTAAGGCATTAGCCCAATAAACAACACATGTATACAAGAGTACTTCACAAAAAAAAAATTATTTTGCTTTTTTTTTCACTTTCTCTATTTTTTTCAGCATATAACTAACACACTTGCCAACGATAAACACACTTTTGTAACGCACTTGGAATTCTCATGCAAGAATATTAATGTATTCCTTTGACATAAGATTCAAATGAGGAGGTTCAAATAAAAATTTTAAGGTAACAAATTTGGCTATTAAATAAAGAAAAGGGTAAGGCTCAAACATGGTTAACTAAGGAAAAATATAATTAGGGAAGCCATTTAGATAGTTAAAAGGGGTTAAACCCAATTGCCCTTGTCATTTTAATGCATCAAATTCAAACGTGATCTCAACATGTATAACATAGCAAGTTCTAAAATGTCAAACCATGTGTGATAATCACTCAACCAAAAAAGATGGAGCAAAATATACTAAATTGCTCATAAATCCTAAAAGCTCACAAAGTGATTGAAATTATGTCAAATCTAGCACATCCATCATTTGAATCAGCAAGAAAATAGAATTCTCATACTAGTAACATTGCCTTACTCATATTTGCATTTTAACTGCATTTTTATCACAACTAAACTGCATTTTAATTGTCTAAAAATTAAAAATTTAGAATTTGCCACAAAAATTGCTTCCATAAAAATACCCCTCCCCTACACCTACACATTACATTGTCCCCAATGTAAGAAATAAAGAGCGAAAGAGAAGCAAAAGGGACGTCCTTGAACATGAAGATCAAGAATGTGGGACAAAAGGCGGTGTGAAACCCATATAAGTGAAGTAGGTCGCCAAGTTTTGTGCCATCCTAGAACTATGAAGCTCGATATTGGCAATTCGACTATCTAGCTGTTGTATCTATTCATGCAAACTCTAGAACTGAGTATCCCATTTAGATAGTGGAAGTGGCATGAATGTGGAAGGACCTGCTTCATCTGCAGATTAAGTAGTAGCGAAGACACCAAAAGGAGGCAAAGGGATACTAACCTGAGACCGAAGCCGTATCTCTCCCGGAGGTATGAACTGGTATTGCTCATTAACACGATGAATAACTCCCATTCACTCCAACCAAGCCAAATCTAAATATGCACTTCGAAGTCTACCTCAAATGAGTCACACATCTGTTGAGCTATATGGGTTATAATAGACCCCAAAATTAATGATTTGTGTGGTTTGGTGAGCACGGTCTGCAATTGAGAAACTAACCAACAGCCAAAATTAACCTTGACATTATTCACCTTACACCACAGAAAATAAAACTCAGCTTTAGTGATAATGTGAGATCCCAAAATTTTACTTGTCTATTTGAACTTACTTGCTTGAGATTCTTGGTTGAATGTGAGCCAAGAGAGTGAATTTTGTTAAAAAAAGTTTCATAATCTCAAGTTGTTAGAAAATCTAGAAATTTTCGCAGGAGGCTCTGCGCAGTTTTGGGAAATTGGCTATAACTTCGTATAGGAAAGTCGGAATTGAGTTCCGTTTCTTGCGTTTGAAACTAGACTCATAGGGCTTCCTACGGTGTAAAATCAGAGTTTGATTCAATCTCTATAAATTCTAGGAAATTGGAAAATTTGACTGAAAATTCTGCCCTGCACAAGTAACAATAGGAATGTTGTAGTAGATTATGGCTCAATTTGGACCAACTTATGAACTAAATTTCTTTGAGATGTCTTCTAAAGATTATTAGTATTTGAAGTCTAGTTTTTAACAGGCCAAGTTATATGAATTTTTGACAATTATAACTTAAGTTATGATTTTTCTAAAGGAATGGCATAAGTTAAGGTTTTTTGTGCATACTAGGGTTTTTGGTGTGTTTTTGGTGCATTTTGATAGTGTGATCACTTGGTGAGGTGTGTGTACTGAATTTGGTGGATAAGAACAAGTATTAAGTAAGAGAAAGTGTGTGATTAGAAGTGTTAATAATAAATTAGTTAATCATAAGTTAAAACACTAGTACGGGCGAATTAATGAAAAACGGTTCGAACCGATGTACACCGTTTACTACCGATTGAGTGCACCACTTGAACACTACTTTATTATCTTAATCTCCTTGTTATTATTTCAGAAATATCAGCCCTAAATATCTCCTCCAAACAGCCAAAATTATTGACTAAATAAAAGACAGAAAAAGAAAAAATTTGAGACTTAATCTTGCGGCGACACTTGGCGGCCATCCAACCAACTTTGACCAAACCAATTTCCTATCTTCTTAACTTTGTTTTGGACCAAAATTCCTGCACTTTTTCTTCATCTTGGCCGAGCTTGAGGAGAGGAAAAAAAACAAGAGAGCAAATTTCAACTTTCATCTTGAATCCACCATTGTTTGAGTGAAATCAACCAAACTAAACCGATTAAACTTCTCTTTTGGTGTTGGGAAAGCTTTGTGAGGTAAAAATTTTGGAAGAAAGGGGTTTAGTTTTCATTTATAAGTAGCCTTTGGAAGGTATAATGCTTGCCTTTCCTTTTCTCTTACTTATTCTTGTTAAATTTGGGAAAGAAGCTTATGTCCTTGGTTTACTATGGTTAATTATTTAGTTTTGGATGATATAGTGGAATGTTTAGCTAGGGTTTACATTGTTCAGCCTTGTTTATGGTTGTTATCTAGTAATTTATGGTATTAACCTAGTAATTGATAGTTTTGATGATATAATACTTGATAGTAGTGAGTTAGGATATATATTTTAGAGTAGAAGTGAATTTCCAGCTTTGATAGTGGAATCTGTCCTGTTTTTGCACTGCATTTTCATCCATGAGAGAGGCCAAATCAGGTCTTGCTCAAAACATGAAAGTTGTAGGGAATTGAGTTAACTAACTACTTGTAAATTTTCATCTCAATTGGAGCACTTTATCTTGTGAAATGACTAAAATACCCCTGACTGCCAAATGCTCAGTTTAACTGACAGTTTTTTATTTTCTCTGAGATTTCGCTTTTTGACCTTGAAAATGCAAGAACTGGATGTCGATTCTTCATAGGAAATGTACTTCTTAGGTTTGAAATGCCATAAAATTTACCCCAATCCGATAACCAAAGCATCAGTTGTGCAAAACGCTGGAAGATGTCAAACCTGTTACTTAGCCATTCGTCTTTAAAACTGGTTTCCAGTTTTGATTTTGATGGTTGCATTGCTAGAATTGTCTTGTGTTTGGATGACATTGAGCCTAGTTGAAGGGCTATTGTGTTAAGATTGCTTATGTGTGAATTTGGACTGTGTTGAGGAAAATAATGAAGCCATAAATTGCTGGAAAATAGCTAAATACAAAGGGCATGCCACCCAAATTTTCACTCGAGGGTTAGGCGTGTGTACTCGCGACTTGAGCAAAGATTTGAGGTCAAATTGAACTTGGATTGTTTATGGTATTCGAGTCTTCTTTCGTAGAGGTATATAAGCTGAAATTTGGCCGAAACTCGTACCCTTGGAAAAATGAAAGTAGCAACCATTTGGAATATGTTTTCCTCATCTTTTAGTCACTTTACGAACTTAAACGTTTTAACCGCTTCCTTACCGAAACTAAACGAGTGAACATGAGTTTTCTAGGGTGTAATAAGCAAAATGAATACTACTTAAATGAGTTGTATATATTTGATTTTCTTGAAGCGAAACTCCTATGTTTCGAACTCTAGAGAGTTTTACATTCTTAAATGATATTTGTCGCAGATTTGGACTCCAACCAAGGAGTTGGACCTGAACATGATTTTGAAAAGCACTAGACCTTTGGTGAGTGCTTCCAAATACATGATTGAACTTGATACTTGATTAAATTCTTTACCAACGTGATCGGATAAGATTTGCTTGGTTTGATCGGGCAAATGTGTACTAATCACTTGATATTTCATTCATGCTTATACAAATAACTTGATTTGCATTGACCTGTATTTGTATTTGTACTTGTGCTTGATTTGTAAGTGCTAAGCGGCGGTATGTACCACACTCGATACGAGTGGGAGGTACCTCTCATTCCCGTCTCCGTACTTTTCTCTTGACTAAGTCGATTGGTCATTGATTATAGTGACTACTTGGGAACCCAAACTCCATTGGCTAGTTAATCGAGTCGAGCCGATAAGGGTTTGGTCGATTAGATAACGAACCATGGGTCTCTTGTTTTGTCGAGTGGAGTGATATCTCCTCGCCTAATCGGTGTGCTCGAGTATTACCACTAGTGTTTAGTTGGTGTTCGGGCCTGGTAAGGAGGTTGAATGGTGAACGAATTGGTGTTAAGCGAAACACTACTGGATTGGTTACTTTACTTGAAGGTTGACGGAGTGTCAACTAATACTTGATCAAGTTTTGGTGAAGCAACGGAAAATTGGCTCCTGAGAGCTATCTGTATCCTTATACTTTGATTGTTATTCGTAGTGTTATTGTTTCTTTTAGAAAAGAATTTTACACTCGCTTATTTTGAGATTTGCTACTTGAAGTGTTATTGCTCACTTTTATGGACTGGTTATGTGTGACAGCCCCACCTTACCCTAAGGTGAACCAAAGGGTTCGGCGGACCGCCTGCCCAACTCTCGCTAGGACTAACGGTTCGGTATAGAACGAACTAATACATCCTGAAACTTACCAACGCGGGTAAACAAATCAAAATGTTAAAATTACAAAAATAAAATAAAATAAAATCGAAGTCGGCTATGAATAGTAACCGACCCGTCAGAACCCAACCAAATACCAAGCAAACATTCCCATCTTGAAATTTAGCATTTACAAGCCAAAGTGGCATACAAAAGTATTCAAAAGTGGATACATGTCTGGTTTGCCAAATCAAAAGGAAAACAGTTCCCAAAAGTACATTTAGGATTTTAATACATGAGCTATACAAAAGATATGTTCAACTAGCTCAATTTGGCAGCCATTTGTCAAATCCAGTCCAAAAGTATTTATTTTCCTGTAAGGAAAACAAAAAGGAACAGAAAGGGGTAAGCTTGCGCTCAATGAGATACCAAACATATAGCAGAAAAATCATGGCATTTCACACTTAACAAATCAGATACACATGCCAGATGTAAAGTAAAGTAACTAATGATTCACATAGGAAGGATACAGGTGGCTCTCAGGAGCCAGCTTTCCAGCGCAGTACTTGATCCAAGCCGGTTGACTCTCCGTCAACGTATATAGAACCAACGTCCGTAGACCCCACTTTACACCGAATCCCGTTCACCAAACACCCCTTTACCGGGCCCGCTCACCGCAAACGAACAGAAATGGTAATACTCGAGTATACCGGAATCAAGGGTCTCAATACCCAAAGATCCCAAAACAGACTACCGTGGTTCGTTATCTAATCGTCCAGGCCCTTGCCGGCCCGACTCGAATAACTTAGCCACAGGATTTGAGCTCATAGGTCACAGAAATCCGAACAGATGCAGACACAGATAACAGATTCAAATTTTACATAGTAAATTGGCATATGAACAGACAAGAGAACGAGTGTGATAAAGTACACCCTCGTCTCAAACAAATTAAACAGATTGCAGAGCAGAAATCAAGTTAAACAGCAATGGAGGGGAGTGGTACACTCACCGATTCAAGTACAGATACCTCAAAAGTTTTCACTTCGGATTGGCTTTAATCGCCAAGAAAGCCTAAAATAATCAAAATAAACCAATTGAAGGTTTCATATCCAAAATCGAGTGAACGGAATGCACAAGTGAGGCTCGACTACACGTCGTACGCCTTGCCAAATAAATAGTAATGCAAGGGTGGAAAACATGATTTTCTTGGAAACGAAAAGGTAACATGAAGACCTAAGCGCAAAGAACCCAAAAGCCCTTCGCTCAAATCACAAGTAAATCCAACTAGCCTTTAAGTAAAATTTCGGCAGCATATCCCTTGTGTTTACCTATTTTCCAGCCATCATGGCTTCATTAATTCCTCAAATCAGTCTCAACATCTCACACAAAATTCATCTCATTTCCCAAAAGCCGTTCACTAGGCTCAAAGTAGTACAAGTACAAAAGTTAGCTAGAAAATGACCGGAATGAAAACAATCCCTAAAACATGCAAACAAATACAAGGAGACTCGATAACGAGTCATAAATCAATGCCAAATATGACCCCAATAGGGTTCCATAAACATATACAAACATTAAAGAAACCAGAAAATTCGAACATGCAATTAACTTTGGCCCTGAAAAAAAATAGGTTTTGACTTTACTTTGCGGTAATAGCACCAAATGCACTACGATTATCGGATGGGAGTGCAATACCCACCATTTCTAAGCTAAAAGACAGGGCTACAACTTCACAGAAGGTCACTCAACCCAGTTTTGAGTGCAAACAGGTCAAAAATGCAAGATACTTCATCAACAACGTAAAACAGATTCACCAAAACGCATTCTAGCGGAAACATCATAACTCAGGCTCTACAAGTCCAAATCCAGAAATTCTAAAACCAGCTGAAAGCTAAGAAATAGGGATAACTTTCATCAGAAGGCCTCAACAACCAATTCGGAAGCAATTCCAGCCAAAACAACCAATTACAGTCGCAAATCCCAATTTCGGGTAAAACCAGAACAGCAATAGTAATTTCTACTTTTCTCACTTTACGCTACTCCGATTGACCTGAAATTTTGTAGGCACCTCTAAAATGTCATTCCCTATAACTTTAATGTTTTAAGCCAAGGCCAATTCGGCCTCTATCTAGGACCAAAAATTTCGGACAGAATGAAGAACCAAGAACCCTAATTTCCCGAATTTCTTCCAAAACAGAAATTGATTGCAATTGTCCATTTTTTCCACCTTCTAGATGCCTTATAAACCATTTCCAATCATCATATATAGCCACACAATCATGTTCATATTAAAACAGAAAAATCCTCAAAAATAATAAAAGTTCATTAATTCAACCACAACTCAAGATATAACCCATAAATTTGCATCTTATACAACCACTAAGCATGATTTAAGCATCAAATAAGGGAGGAGGGTGGTTCTTCATGACTTACCTTTAAAACAAGAGAGAGAGAGCTATGGGTCACCTCAACCTTCCAAATACCTTCACCAATCACCTCAAAATCACTAAGTGAAGAGGTTTTATGGAACAAAAGTAAGACTAAGTAGTTGTTTTGATGATTTGGAACAAGATGAAATCAAGAACTTGGAGAGTTTTTTTTTTTCTTCTTCTTGTCAAGAGAGGTTCGGCCACAAGCTTGGAAGAAAAGGAAGATTTTTAGTCAATTTTTGGGTTTATGTAATAAATGGTAAAAGGATAAATAGTAAGTCAAATTGAAGATGGAATCTCTAAGTGACACATGTCACTTTCATTAATTACTTGCCTAACTTTTGTCTCTCTCACACCAACCACTTGGTAACCTCTAAATATCTCATAACACCCGATAAAATAATTCCAGTATCCAAAACTTAACCTAGTTGGCCGAAATTTTCTGAACTTTTCGCACTAGTGGGTCCCACGTCCGGTATACGTTCTTAATTTCTCAAAATCTATTCGATACTAGAAAAATCATCTAAAAACTATATCTGCTCCTTAAAATTATATAAAAAAATTTTCTAATCACGAAAATGCAGAAAACAAGCCATGAAAAATTCTAAAACCTAGAAAATGAAAATTACGGGTTCTCACACTCTCTCCCCCTTAAAGAAATTTCGCCCTCGAAATTTTCTCACCAACGGAATTTTTTTAAAAATCTAGGATATCTAACGGATTGTACCTTCTCCGTCCTCAGACGAGTCAGGGACCTGATGCTACTCTAAAGAATATACTCGAGCTGGTGCCTTTGATCCGGTCCCTTCTCCTTTCGTCTGTCCAGGGTTGCTCTTGGCTGGTTGCTGAGAATTAGGCTTGGTTGGTGGCAGAGTCCATTTCCGCTCGCGTAGGCGAGCTGGACAGTTAGCAATCCGATGTTCGGCGCTTCCACAGCGCAAGCATTTTCCTTCTTTCTTCCAGCAATTGGTTTCAGTATGATTTGACCCTCCACAATATCCACAGGGACCACGAGTAGCGGAGACTGATCCCCCCTGTGGAACACCACCTGTCACCACCGGTAGCCGTACTTCCCCGTTTCCCTTTCGAACTTTAGGGATTGTACTATTATCCGCTTGTTCTGCGCTGCTCCCAGGAAAGCCCCTTTTCTTGGTTTGGAAATTTCTAACTTGTAGCCTCGCACTTTCAACCCGCTGGGCTTTCTCCACCGCATCGGAAAAAGTATTAAGTTGGGCTACCGCCAGATCCTTTTGAATTTCAACATTTAATCCCTGGATGAATCGCCTTATCCGTCTTTGTTCAGTTATAATCAGTTCGGGCGCAAACTTAGACAACCGAGTGAATTGACTCTCATACTCGGCTACGGTCTGAGTTCCTTGGCGAAGCCGAATAAATTCATCTTCCTTCTTTTCTTGGATTAGAGGAGGGAAAAACTTGGCATTAAATTCCCTCATAAAGTTCGCCCACGTCCTCGGGGTTTGTTCTCTTTCCCATTTCATTCGAATGACATTCCACCAGGAACGGGCGGCTCCCTCTAGTTGAAAGACAGCAAATGTTACCTGTCTCTCCTCGATAAAGTGTAAGGCAGCGAAAATATCGATCATCTTCTCCAGCCACTTCTCAGCCACGTCAGGATCAGGACCTCCAAGAAATTTGGGTGGAGAGAACTTCTGAAATCTCTCAAGGGCTCTATCCTCGCCCTCTATGTGATTACCAGGATTCCCAGGGTTGGGGTTAGGGTTTTGACCTTGTTGGTGCACCACTTGGGCTAGCAAATCAGTCATTTGCTGCATGGCAGCAGCTATTTGGACATTGGGGTCAACCCTAGGTTCAGGGTTTGGTTCATATGAGGTTTCTCCAGTGCGCCTCTCAGATATAGGTTGCCTAATTCCACGCCCGCGGCCCCGTCCACTACGAGTGCCTTCCATTGGTCTAATAAATCTAGGGTCGGAGCGGGAATATAATATTAAACATAGGTAAGCAAAAGCAAGTAGCAAAAGGTACGCACAAATCAAAAGTATACATATATAACATAGCTGTACCAAACAAGCCACACAGTAGCAATCAATTAGATACAAATATGAAAAAAAATCCATGAAAGTAGCGGGGTCATCCAGAGTACTATAGACAAACTAGGTCATAAGTACAACAATAACTAACGAAAATCTTTTCCCCTCTAAGGCTCCATCCCTAATCTCAATTCCACGAGAATGCCCCAATTTATATCTTAATCCAAGTTAATCATGCTTACTAACTTCCGAACAAACTACACGAAATTCCATAGAATCACATTTCTAGTTCGCCCAAGTCTTTTCTAACCTAGGCTCTCATCTTTTTCGTACCCGGGCGCAAGAATCCCATCTAAGATAATTCACAACTCGAGCCGGCCGGTCCCAAGAGTAAAGCATCCATATTAAGGATTCCTACCCGACATACATACCTAACTTCCTCAAATTTCATGAAAACAATTTTTACACTTATAACATGCCCAGTTCATATCTTACGCTCAAACGAGCACTTAGACATATTCACGAAATCAGGACCATAACACCACTGGCCCAAGCTCACTCCGCGCAGAGACCACGCGAAGTGGCTCTGATACCAACTGTGACAGCCCCACCTTACCCTAAGACGAACCAAAGGGTTCGGCGGACCGCCTGCCCAGCTCTCGCCAGGACTAACGGTTCGGTATAGAACGAACTAATACATCCCGAAACTTACAAACGCGGGTAAACAAATCAAAATGTTAAAATTACAAAAAAAATAAAATAAAATCGAAGTCGGCTATGAAATAGTAACCTACCCGTCAGAACCCAACCAAATACCAAGCAAACATTTCCATCTTGAAACTTAGCATTTACAAGCCAAAGTGGCATACAAAAGTATTCAAAAGTGGATACATGTCTGGTTTGCCAAATCAAAAGGAAAACAGTTCCCAAAAGTACATTTAGGATTTTAATACATGAGCTATACAAAAGATATGTTCAACTAGCTCAATTTGGCAGCCATTTGTCAAATCCAATCCAAAAGTATTTATTTTCCTGTAAGGAAAACAAAAAGGAACAGAAAGGGGTGAGCTTGCGCTCAATGAGGTACAAAACATATAGTAGAAAAATCATGGCATTTCACACTTAACAAATCAGATACACATGCCAGATGTAAAGTAAAGTAACTAATGATTCACATAGGAAGGATACAGGTGGCTCTCAGGAGCCAGCTTTCCAGCGCAGTACTTGATCCAAGCCGGTTGACTCTCCGTCAACGTATATAGAACCAACGTCCGTAGACCCCACTTTACACCGAATCCCGTTCACCAAACACCCCTTTATCGGGCCCGCTCACCGCAAACGAACAGAAATGGTAATACTCGAGTATACCGAAATCAAGGGTCTCAATACCCAAAGATCCCAAAACAGACTACCGTGGTTCGTTATCTAATCGTCCAGACCCTTGCCGGCCCGACTCGAATAACTTAGCCACAGGATTTGAGCTCATATGTCACAGAAATCCGAACAGATGCAGACACAGATAACAGATTCAAATTTTACATAGTAAATTGGCATATGAACAGACAAGAGAACGAGTGTGATAAAGTACACCCTCGTCTCAAACAAATTAAACAGATTGCAGAGCAGAAATCAAGTTAAACAGCAATGGAGGGGAGTGGTACACTCACCGATTCAAGTACAGATACCTCAAAAGTTTTCACTTCGGATTGGCTTTAATCGCCAAGAAAGCCTAAAATAATCAAAATAAACCAATTGAAGGTTTCATATCCAAAATCGAGTAAACGGAATGCACAAGTGAGGCTCGACTACACGTCGTACGCCTTGCCAAATAAATAGTAATGCAAGGGTGGAAAACATGATTTTCTTGGAAACGAAAAGGTAACATGAGGACCTAAGCGCAAACAACCCAAAAACCCTTCGTTCAAATCACAAGTAAATCCAACTAGCCTTTAAGTAAAATTTCGGCAGCATATCCCTTGTGTTTACCTATTTTCCAGCCATCATGGCTTCATTAATTCCTCAAATCAGTCTCAACATCTCACACAAAATTCATCTCATTTCCCAAAAGCCGTTCACTAGGCTCAAAGTAGTACAAGTACAAAAGTTAGCTAGGAAATGACCGGAATGAAAACAATCCCTAAAACATGCAAACAAATACAAGGAGACTCGATAACGAGTCATAAACCAATGCCAAATATGACCCCAATAGGGTTCCATAAACATATACAAACATTAAAGAAACCAGAAAATTCGAACATGCAATTAACTTTGGCCCTGAAAAAAAAACAGGTTTTGACTTTACTTTGCGGTAATAGCACCAAATGCACTACGATTATCGGATGAGGGTGCAAGACCCACCATTTAGAAGCTAAAAGACAGGGCTACAACTTCACAGAAGGTCACTCAACCCAGTTTTGAGTGCAAACAGGTCAAAAATGCAAGATACTTCATCAACAACGTAAAACAGATTCACCAAAATGCATTCTAGCGGAAACATCATAACTCAGGCTCTACAAGTCCAAATCCAGAAATTCTAAAACCAGCTGAAAGCTAAGAAACAGGGATAACTTTCATCAGAAGGCCTCAATAACCAATTCGGAAGCAATTCCAGCCAAAACAACCAATTACAGTCGCAAATCCCAATTTCGGGTAAAACCAGAACAGCAATAGTAATTTCGACTTTTCTCACTCTACGCTACTCCGATTGACCTGAAATTTTGTAGGCACCTCTAAAATGTCATTCCCTACAACTTTAATGTTTTAAGCCAAGGCCAATTCGGCCTCTATCTAGGACCAAAAATTTCGGACAGAATGAAGAACCAAGAACCCTAATTTCCCGAATTTCTTCCAAAACAGAAATTGATTGCAATTGTCCATTTTTTCCACCTTCTAGATGCCTTATAAACCATTTCCAATCATCATATATAGCCACACAATCATGTTCATATTAAAACAGAAAAATCCTCAAAAATAATAAAAGTTCATTAATTCAACCACAACTCAAGATATAACCCATAAATTTGCATCTTATACAACCACTAAGCATGATTTAAGCATCAAATAAGGGAGGAGGGTGGTTCTTCATGACTTACCTTTAAAACAAGAGAGAGAGAGCTATGGGTCACCTCAACCTTCCAAATACCTTCACCAATCACCTCAAAATCACTAAGTGAAGAGGTTTTATGGAACAAAAGTAAGACTAAGTAGTTGTTTTGATGATTTGGAACAAGATGAAATCAAGAACTTGGAGAGTTTTTTTTTTTCTTCTTCTTGTCAAGAGAGGTTCGGCCACAAGCTTGGAAGAAATGGAAGATTTTTAGTCAATTTTTGGGTTTATGTAATAAATGGTAAAAGGATAAATAGTAAGTCAAATTGAAGATGGAATCTCTAAGTGACACATGTCACTTTCATTAATTACTTGCCTAACTTTTGTCTCTCTCACACCAACCACTTGGTAACCTCTAAATATCTCATAACACCCGATAAAATAATTCCAGTATCCAAAACTTAACCTAGTTGGCCGAAATTTTTCGAACTTTTCGCACTAGTGGGTCCCACGTCCGGTATACGTTCTTAATTTCTCAAAATCAATTCGATACTAGGAAAATCATCTAAAAACTATATCTGCTCCTTAAAATTATATAAAAAAAATTTTCTAATCACGAAAATGCAGAAAACAAGCCATGAAAAATTCTAAAACCTAGAAAATGAAAATTACGGGTTCTCACACTCTCTCCCCCTTAAAGAAATTTCGCCCTCGAAATTTTCTCACTTACGGAATTTTTTTAAAAATCTAGGATATCTAACGGATTGTACCTTCTCCGTCCTCAGACGAGTCAGGGACCTGATGCTACTCTAAAGAATATACTCGAGCTGGTGCCTTTGATCCGGTCCCTTCTCCTTTCGTCTGTCCAGGGTTGCTCTTGGCTGGTTGCTGAGAATTAGGCTTGGTTGGTGGCAGAGTCCATTTCCGCTCGCGTAGGCGAGCTAGACAGTTAGCAATCCGATGTTCGGCGCTTCCACAGCGCAAGCATTTTCCTTCTTTCTTCCAGCAATTGGTTTCAGTATGATTTGACCCTCCACAATATCCACAGGGACCACGAGTAGCGGAGACTGATCCCCCCTGTGGAACACCACCTGTCACCACCGGTAGCCGTACTTCCCCGTTTCCCTTTCGAACTTTAGGGATTGTACTATTATCCGCTTGTTCTGAGCTGCTCCCAGGAAAGCCCCTTTTCTTGGTTTGGAAATTTCTAACTTGTAGCCTCGCACTTTCAACCCGCTGGGCTTTCTCCACCGCATCGCAAAAAGTATTAAGTTGGGCTACCGCCAGATCCTTTTGAATTTCAACATTTAATCCCTGGATGAATCGCCTTATCCGTCTTTGTTCAGTTATAATCAGTTCGGGCGCAAACTTAGACAACCGAGTGAATTGACTCTCATACTCGGCTACGGTCTGAGTTCCTTGGCGAAGCCGAATAAATTCATCTTCCTTCTTTTCTTGGATTAGAGGAGGGAAAAACTTGGCATTAAATTCCCTCATAAAGTTCGCCCACGTCCTCGGGGTTTGTTCTCTTTCCCATTTCATTCGAATGACATTCCACCAGGAACGGGCGGCTCCCTCTAGTTGAAAGACAGCAAATGTTACCTGTCTCTCCTCGATATAGTGTAAGGCAGCGAAAATATCGATCATCTTCTCCAGCCACTTCTCAGCCACGTCAGGATCAGGACCTCCAAGAAATTTGGGTGGAGAGAACTTCTGAAATCTCTCAAGGGCTCTATCCTCGCCCTCTATGTGATTACCAGGATTCCCAGGGTTGGGGTTAGGGTTTTGACCTTGTTGGTGCACCACTTGGGCTAGCAAATCAGTCATTTGCTGCATGGCAGCAGCTATTTGGACATTGGGGTCAACCCTAGGTTCAGGGTTTGGTTCATATGAGGTTTCTCCAGTGCGCCTCTCAGATATAGGTTGCCTAATTCCACGCCCGCGGCCCCGTCCACTACGAGTGCCTTCCATTGGTCTAATAAATCTAGGGTCGGAGCGGGAATATAATATTAAACATAGGTAAGCAAAAGCAAGTAGCAAAAGGTACGCACAAATCAAAAGTATACATATATAACATAGCTGTACCAAACAAGCCACACAGTAGCAATCAATTAGATACAAATATGAAAAAAAATCCATGAAAGTAGCGGGGTCATCCAGAGTACTATAGACAAACTAGGTCATAAGTACAACAATAACTAACGAAAATCTTTTCCCCTCTAAGGCTCCATCCCTAATCTCAATTCCACGAGAATGCCCCAATTTATATCTTAATCCAAGTTAATCATGCTTACTAACTTCCGAACAAACTACACGAAATTCCATAGAATCACATTTCTAGTTCGCCCAAGTCTTTTCTAACCTAGGCTCTCCTCTTTTTCGTACCCGGGCGCAAGAATCCCATCTAAGATAATTCACAACTCGAGCCGGCCGGTCCCAAGAGTAAAGCATCCATATTAAGGATTCCTACCCGACATACATACCTAACTTCCTCAAATTTCATGAAAACAATTTTTACACTTATAACATGCCCAGTTCATATCTTACGCTCAAACGAGCACTTAGACATATTCACGAAATCAGGACCATAACACCACTGGCCCAAGCTCACTCCGCGCAGAGACCACGCGAAGTGGCTCTGATACCAACTGTGACAGCCCCACCTTACCCTAAGACGAACCAAAGGGTTCGGCGGACCGCCTGCCCAGCTCTCGCCAGGACTAACGGTTCGGTATAGAACGAACTAATACATCCCGAAACTTACAAACGCGGGTAAACAAATCAAAATGTTAAAATTACAAAAAAAATAAAATAAAATCGAAGTCGGCTATGAATAGTAACCGACCCGTCAGAACCCAACCAAATACCAAGCAAACATTTCCATCTTGAAACTTAGCATTTACAAGCCAAAGTGGCATACAAAAGTATTCAAAAGTGGATACATGTCTGGTTTGCCAAATCAAAAGGAAAACAGTTCCCAAAAGTACATTTAGGATTTTAATACATGAGTTATACAAAAGATATGTTCAACTAGCTCAATTTGGCAGCCATTTGTCAAATCCAATCCAAAAGTATTTATTTTCCTGTAAGGAAAACAAAAAGGAACAGAAAGGGGTGAGCTTGCGCTCAATGAGGTACAAAACATATAGTAGAAAAATCATGGCATTTCACACTTAACAAATCAGATACACATGCCAGATGTAAAGTAAAGTAACTAATGATTCACATAGGAAGGATACAGGTGGCTCTCAGGAGCCAGCTTTCCAGCGCAGTACTTGATCCAAGCCGGTTGACTCTCCGTCAACGTATATAGAACCAACGTCCGTAGACCCCACTTTACACCGAATCCCGTTCACCAAACACCCCTTTATCGGGCCCGCTCACCGCAAACGAACAGAAATGGTAATACTCGAGTATACCGAAATCAAGGGTCTCAATACCCAAAGATCCCAAAACAGACTACCGTGGTTCGTTATCTAATCGTCCAGACCCTTGCCGGCCCGACTCGAATAACTTAGCCACAGGATTTGAGCTCATATGTCACAGAAATCCGAACAGATGCAGACACAGATAACAGATTCAAATTTTACATAGTAAATTGGCATATGAACAGACAAGAGAACGAGTGTGATAAAGTACACCCTCGTCTCAAACAAATTAAACAGATTGCAGAGCAGAAATCAAGTTAAACAGCAATGGAGGGGAGTGGTACACTCACCGATTCAAGTACAGATACCTCAAAAGTTTTCACTTCGGATTGGCTTTAATCGCCAAGAAAGCCTAAAATAATCAAAATAAACCAATTGAAGGTTTCATATCCAAAATCGAGTAAACGGAATGCACAAGTGAGGCTCGACTACACGTCGTACGCCTTGCCAAATAAATAGTAATGCAAGGGTGGAAAACATGATTTTCTTGGAAACGAAAAGGTAACATGAGGACCTAAGCGCAAACAACCCAAAAACCCTTCGTTCAAATCACAAGTAAATCCAACTAGCCTTTAAGTAAAATTTCGGCAGCATATCCCTTGTGTTTACCTATTTTCCAGCCATCATGGCTTCATTAATTCCTCAAATCAGTCTCAACATCTCACACAAAATTCATCTCATTTCCCAAAAGCCGTTCACTAGGCTCAAAGTAGTACAAGTACAAAAGTTAGCTAGGAAATGACCGGAATGAAAACAATCCCTAAAACATGCAAACAAATACAAGGAGACTCGATAACGAGTCATAAACCAATGCCAAATATGACCCCAATAGGGTTCCATAAACATATACAAACATTAAAGAAACCAGAAAATTCGAACATGCAATTAACTTTGGCCCTGAAAAAAAAACAGGTTTTGACTTTACTTTGCGGTAATAGCACCAAATGCACTACGATTATCGGATGAGGGTGCAAGACCCACCATTTAGAAGCTAAAAGACAGGGCTACAACTTCACAGAAGGTCACTCAACCCAGTTTTGAGTGCAAACAGGTCAAAAATGCAAGATACTTCATCAACAACGTAAAACAGATTCACCAAAATGCATTCTAGCGGAAACATCATAACTCAGGCTCTACAAGTCCAAATCCAGAAATTCTAAAACCAGCTGAAAGCTAAGAAACAGGGATAACTTTCATCAGAAGGCCTCAACAACCAATTCGGAAGCAATTCCAGCCAAAACAACCAATTACAGTCGCAAATCCCAATTTCGGGTAAAACCAGAACAGCAATAGTAATTTCGACTTTTCTCACTCTACGCTACTCCGATTGACCTGAAATTTTGTAGGCACCTCTAAAATGTCATTCCCTACAACTTTAATGTTTTAAGCCAAGGCCAATTCGGCCTCTATCTAGGACCAAAAATTTCGGACAGAATGAAGAACCAAGAACCCTAATTTCCCGAATTTCTTCCAAAACAGAAATTGATTGCAATTGTCCATTTTTTCCACCTTCTAGATGCCTTATAAACCATTTCCAATCATCATATATAGCCACACAATCATGTTCATATTAAAACAGAAAAATCCTCAAAAATAATAAAAGTTCATCAATTCAACCACAACTCAAGATATAACCCATAAATTTGCATCTTATACAACCACTAAGCATGATTTAAGCATCAAATAAGGGAGGAGGGTGGTTCTTCATGACTTACCTTTAAAACAAGAGAGAGAGAGCTATGGGTCACCTCAACCTTCCAAATACCTTCACCAATCACCTCAAAATCACTAAGTGAAGAGGTTTTATGGAACAAAAGTAAGACTAAGTAGTTGTTTTGATGATTTGGAACAAGATGAAATCAAGAACTTGGAGAGTTTTTTTTTTTCTTCTTCTTGTCAAGAGAGGTTCGGCCACAAGCTTGGAAGAAATGGAAGATTTTTAGTCAATTTTTGGGTTTATGTAATAAATGGTAAAAGGATAAATAGTAAGTCAAATTGAAGATGGAATCTCTAAGTGACACATGTCACTTTCATTAATTACTTGCCTAACTTTTGTCTCTCTCACACCAACCACTTGGTAACCTCTAAATATCTCATAACACCCGATAAAATAATTCCAGTATCCAAAACTTAACCTAGTTGGCCGAAATTTTCCGAACTTTTCGCACTAGTGGGTCCCACGTCCGGTATACGTTCTTAATTTCTCAAAATCAATTCGATACTAGAAAAATCATCTAAAAACTATATCTGCTCCTTAAAATTATATAAAAAAAATTTTCTAATCACGAAAATGCAGAAAACAAGCCATGAAAAATTCTAAAACCTAGAAAATGAAAATTACGGGTTCTCACACTCTCTCCCCCTTAAAGAAATTTCGCCCTCGAAATTTTCTCACTTACGGAATTTTTTTAAAAATCTAGGATATCTAACGGATTGTACCTTCTCCGTCCTCAGACGAGTCAGGGACCTGATGCTACTCTAAAGAATATACTCGAGCTGGTGCCTTTGATCCGGTCCCTTCTCCTTTCGTCTGTCCAGGGTTGCTCTTGGCTGGTTGCTGAGAATTAGGCTTGGTTGGTGGCAGAGTCCATTTCCGCTCGCGTAGGCGAGCTAGACAGTTAGCAATCCGATGTTCGGCGCTTCCACAGCGCAAGCATTTTCCTTCTTTCTTCCAGCAATTGGTTTCAGTATGATTTGACCCTCCACAATATCCACAGGGACCACGAGTAGCGGAGACTGATCCCCCCTGTGGAACACCACCTGTCACCACCGGTAGCCGTACTTCCCCGTTTCCCTTTCGAACTTTAGGGATTGTACTATTATCCGCTTGTTCTGAGCTGCTCCCAGGAAAGCCCCTTTTCTTGGTTTGGAAATTTCTAACTTGTAGCCTCGCACTTTCAACCCGCTGGGCTTTCTCCACCGCATCGCAAAAAGTATTAAGTTGGGCTACCGCCAGATCCTTTTGAATTTCAACATTTAATCCCTGGATGAATCGCCTTATCCGTCTTTGTTCAGTTATAATCAGTTCGGGCGCAAACTTAGACAACCGAGTGAATTGACTCTCATACTCGGCTACGGTCTGAGTTCCTTGGCGAAGCCGAATAAATTCATCTTCCTTCTTTTCTTGGATTAGAGGAGGGAAAAACTTGGCATTAAATTCCCTCATAAAGTTCGCCCACGTCCTCGGGGTTTGTTCTCTTTCCCATTTCATTCGAATGACATTCCACCAGGAACGGGCGGCTCCCTCTAGTTGAAAGACAGCAAATGTTACCTGTCTCTCCTCGATAAAGTGTAAGGCAGCGAAAATATCGATCATCTTCTCCAGCCACTTCTCAGCCACGTCAGGATCAGGACCTCTAAGAAATTTGGGTGGAGAGAACTTCTGAAATCTCTCAAGGGCTCTATCCTCGCCCTCTATGTGATTACCAGGATTCCCAGGGTTGGGGTTAGGGTTTTGACCTTGTTGGTGCACCACTTGGGCTAGCAAATCAGTCATTTGCTGCATGGCAGCAGCTATTTGGACATTGGGGTCAACCCTAGGTTCAGGGTTTGGTTCATATGAGGTTTCTCCAGTGCGCCTCTCAGATATAGGTTGCCTAATTCCACGCCCGCGGCCCCGTCCACTACGAGTGCCTTCCATTGGTCTAATAAATCTAGGGTCGGAGCGGGAATATAATATTAAACATAGGTAAGCAAAAGCAAGTAGCAAAAGGTACGCACAAATCAAAAGTATACATATATAACATAGCTGTACCAAACAAGCCACACAGTAGCAATCAATTAGATACAAATATGAAAAAAAATCCATGAAAGTAGCGGGGTCATCCAGAGTACTATAGACAAACTAGGTCATAAGTACAACAATAACTAACGAAAATCTTTTCCCCTCTAAGGCTCCATCCCTAATCTCAATTCCACGAGAATGCCCCAATTTATATCTTAATCCAAGTTAATCATGCTTACTAACTTCCGAACAAACTACACGAAATTCCATAGAATCACATTTCTAGTTCGCCCAAGTCTTTTCTAACCTAGGCTCTCCTCTTTTTCGTACCCGGGCGCAAGAATCCCATCTAAGATAATTCACAACTCGAGCCGGCCGGTCCCAAGAGTAAAGCATCCATATTAAGGATTCCTACCCGACATACATACCTAACTTCCTCAAATTTCATGAAAACAATTTTTACACTTATAACATGCCCAGTTCATATCTTACGCTCAAACGAGCACTTAGACATATTCACGAAATCAGGACCATAACACCACTGGCCCAAGCTCACTCCGCGCAGAGACCACGCGAAGTGGCTCTGATACCAACTGTGACAGCCCCACCTTACCCTAAGACGAACCAAAGGGTTCGGCGGACCGCCTGCCCAGCTCTCGCCAGGACTAACGGTTCGGTATAGAACGAACTAATACATCCCGAAACTTACCAACGCGGGTAAACAAATCAAAATGTTAAAATTACAAAAAAAATAAAATAAAATCGAAGTCGGCTATGAATAGTAACCGACCCGTCAGAAGCCAACCAAATACCAAGCAAACATTTCCATCTTGAAACTTAGCATTTACAAGCCAAAGTGGCATACAAAAGTATTCAAAAGTGGATACATGTCTGGTTTGCCAAATCAAAAGGAAAACAGTTCCCAAAAGTACATTTAGGATTTTAATACATGAGCTATACAAAAGATATGTTCAACTAGCTCAATTTGGCAGCCATTTGTCAAATCCAATCCAAAAGTATTTATTTTCCTGTAAGGAAAACAAAAAGGAACAGAAAGGGGTGAGCTTGCGCTCAATGAGGTACAAAACATATAGTAGAAAAATCATGGCATTTCACACTTAACAAATCAGATACACATGCCAGATGTAAAGTAAAGTAACTAATGATTCACATAGGAAGGATACAGGTGGCTCTCAGGAGCCAGCTTTCCAGCGCAGTACTTGATCCAAGCCGGTTGACTCTCCGTCAACGTATATAGAACCAACGTCCGTAGACCCCACTTTACACCGAATCCCGTTCACCAAACACCCCTTTATCGGGCCCGCTCACCGCAAACGAACAGAAATGGTAATACTCGAGTATACCGAAATCAAGGGTCTCAATACCCAAAGATCCCAAAACAGACTACCGTGGTTCGTTATCTAATCGTCCAGACCCTTGCCGGCCCGACTCGAATAACTTAGCCACAGGATTTGAGCTCATATGTCACAGAAATCCGAACAGATGCAGACACAGATAACAGATTCAAATTTTACATAGTAAATTGGCATATGAACAGACAAGAGAACGAGTGTGATAAAGTACACCCTCGTCTCAAACAAATTAAACAGATTGCAGAGCAGAAATCAAGTTAAACAGCAATGGAGGGGAGTGGTACACTCACCGATTCAAGTACAGATACCTCAAAAGTTTTCACTTCGGATTGGCTTTAATCGCCAAGAAAGCCTAAAATAATCAAAATAAATCAATTGAAGGTTTCATATCCAAAATCGAGTAAACGGAATGCACAAGTGAGGCTCGACTACACGTCGTACGCCTTGCCAAATAAATAGTAATGCAAGGGTGGAAAACATGATTTTCTTGGAAACGAAAAGGTAACATGAGGACCTAAGCGCAAACAACCCAAAAACCCTTCGTTCAAATCACAAGTAAATCCAACTAGCCTTTAAGTAAAATTTCGGCAGCATATCCCTTGTGTTTACCTATTTTCCAGCCATCATGGCTTCATTAATTCCTCAAATCAGTCTCAACATCTCACACAAAATTCATCTCATTTCCCAAAAGCCGTTCACTATGTGACGACCCCACTTCCCCCTAAGGCGAACCAGAGGGTTGGCGGGCCATCTGCCCAGCTCTCGCCAGGACTCACGCACGCACACTAACCCGGATCCTTCCGAAGAATAACCTAATCTATTACAAAACAACTCTTCCCAGATAGAATCATCCTTAAATCTACAATAACTTCAGAGGTAGCAGTAAAGAAGATAGCCAGACGACGGCTCTTATACATCTCACACGTTACCTCTAAGGTATAAGGTCGCACCAATCCGGATATGTACTTCCACACACCACAATTACATCCATACAAGCCAAACATAATAATTAGGGTTTACACATTTTTCCAGCCTCAAGTGGCAATCCAAAATAACCAATACGTTTTTCAATTCAGAATACAATACAACGGTAAACTACAGTCTTAAGATTCAAGTATAAATTAAAAAGAGATCAGCACTGCTCAGATTTCTCAAACTTCGAGACCTGTCAAGGAAAACAATTAAACGTGGGGTGAGCTAAAGCTCAGTGGTGCCCCAAAACATGCAATCAAGTAAAACAATTAACACGTATTGATTCGACTGAAGTAAACAAATAGGGAGGCGATAATTCCCAAGTGTACCTTAGACTGGTCGAGGGATTCACCCAACGACGTTACGTCCTGAACTTACATTATTATTATAGACTCGTCGAGGGATTCACCCAACGACTTTACGTCTAGCACTTGATTTATTATTATTGACTCGTCGAGGGATTCACCCAACGACTTTTCGTCTAGCACTTGATTCATTATTATTGACTCGTCGAGGGATTCACCCAACGACTTTTCGTCTCGCACTTGATTCATTATTATTGACTCGTCGAGGGATTCACCCAACGACTTTTCGTCTAGCACTTGATTCATTATTATTGACTCGTCGAGGGATTCACCCAACGACTTTTCGTCTAGCACTTGATTCATTATTATTGACTCGTCGAGGGATTCACCCAACGACTTTACGTCTAGCACTTGATTCATTATTATTGACTCGTCGAGGGATTCACCCAACGACTTTTCGTCTAGCACTTGGATTCACAAACAAACAAAAAAAATGCTTTACACAAGTCACCACTCGAACGACTAGTGTGGTAAAGTACACACCGCTCACTTCGATGGATCAAAACCAATTTTTGCGATTATCACACTTAAATTCAAGGAAGCACTTAATCATGTAAGAATAGAACAAACAGGGACACTCACCAAGAGTGAAGTTCAGATGTCAAATTGGGAATCGAATTCCGCTTCCTCGCAATATCCTAACATATCAGAATTTAAGCCATAAGTTTTCTATTGGAACTTTCGGCTTGCACATGTAGAGTTTATCTAGCGTGTAGCTAGCTTACTTTTCTCAAAATATTTACTTAGTCAAGCGTTTACTTGGAGTCACAAGGTCGGTACAACTTCTCACATTTTCGATTCCAATCCAAAATCACATTCTCTCAATATTGCACAATTAGAATTTAAACAGTAATAACACTAGAGCTCGTCAATTTTTAGCCCTGTGTTCCAACAAATTTATATCTAAGCATAAGCAGGAAAATTTACCAGGGCTTCGTCGATACTTAGCACTCGGTAATCAGTACTTATATCAACTCACAGTTTCACAAAATAGTAGCACCGATTTCTAAACAATTTCAGCAATTCAGTTATCCATTCAGGGTGGGAATTCATAGAGCCCACTATCTACCATTTCAACAATTGCATTTCTTAATAAAGTAAAATAAACAACCAAGGCTTCATCAAGCACTTGGTTTCAGCAAACCCATTATAAGCAAGTACAATAAAAGTAAAGCCTCCAAGGCGTTCCAGCAATTAACTTTTATTACCCAGTAGTACTTATAAAGTCATTCAAATGGCCAAGGGCTTCATCAATTATTAGCCCTTGACAACATCTATTACTTCCAGCCACAATCCAGTCAGGAATTTAAACCACAAGTAAGCTAAAGTCTCAATCCAATTCCAAGTTTAGATTCACAAAGAAACAGAACATTCATGCAAAACAGTCTACTATGAGGAATCACGGACAGCAGTACACATGGAGGAAAAATATGAAATTTCTACAAAACAAAGGCCCATGCCTCTAGTTTCAAATGCCACTGACGGCACCTCAATCGGATTTTCCTACACCAAGATATAAGTATTTTACTGAGACTGGTCAGAGAAATCCGAAAATCTGGAATTTCATTTTCCACTTGTGAAAAACTCCTTTTTCTCTTTTTGCACCAAAATGTTTTTATTCAAACCATCCATACATTTCTTATATAATTCCAAAACAACATATTCCAGGCGTTTCCATCCTTCATGATTCGAAGAAAATTTCGAAACTAAGTTGAGCTTCCAACTCAACCTTCGGCCATCACAAAGGAAATTCCAGCATTTGTATACTAACCTCTTTAATTCAATCCTTCAATATATTAAATATTTCCTCGCCCAACAACTTAAATTTTGCATCTCTTATGTAGCTCAAGACCATCATAGTCCAAGGAGACAATAAAATAAATGTTCAGAAACCAATTAAACTTTCTAAAGGCAAACTGAAATTTCTGGTTCAACCTTGCTTGCGGCTTCAAAGATTTTCCAGCAAACCATTCAACTTTAGTTCAAATTTGTCATGCATTAACTTATCTTAGCCCATTAACACTTCCAGTTCGGAATTAATTTCAAACAATGGTCATAAACCTCAAAATTTCCAGGTTCAACCCTCACGGCAGTTCACGAAATTTTCCAGCAATTGTATGTTCTTATTACAACTTTTTCCTTGGCTAAAACAGAGTATTAAGGTACTCAAAATGCACATGCAGATGTTTAACCAACTGGTCAACATTTCTAGCACAACAGTTAAGTTCATCACGGAGTAATTATCCCCAAAAGTTTCAGAAATTTTCCAGCTATTGTCGAATGATCATTCATGCACCAGATTTCTGTTTTGTTTAATTTCTCTTCTGGTTTAACTAATTGATTAACCACATGCAGAGCTTACTTAACTAGCCATTAACTAGCTAATCATGGTCTGAGGCTCAAAACATCAAAATTTAAACCAATTGAAGCTGCATACTTCCAAACCAACTCACGGCAGAACATATAACCGAAACAGAGATTTTCTAGTGACTTAAATCCATCAACCACCTGCACAAACATCACATGCAATCTCTGATAAGACTTCCTCTGCTAATGCTTAACTTAATTAGCCTAGAAATTACCTCAGTTAAGAGCTCAGCTCACACGATGGTTTGCTGCAACATTTTCCTCTCGGCTGGCTATGGAAGTAAAGTATGGCTGGCTGAGTTTGGTTTGCGTAGGCTGTGAGGTTGGTGGGTGTGGTTGAGCTCAGCTGGTGGAGGTCTTGGAAGTGCAGAGTGGTGTCCGATTCTCTCCCCTCAGCTCACGGACAGAACAGAAACGAAGAGCTCGCAGTTACCTTTCCTTCCTCTCGGCTGTAAGTGCAGCTCTCTCTCCTTCCCCTCGGTCGATGATTACAAGGTGGGTAAATGGGGTTGTGGTTTTGGGGAATGATGGTGTAGAGAGTAAATGGAAATTGTGTGTGGTATTGAGGAGGTTGGAGTCGCGGTTTTCTTCTGACGAATGGTGAAGTGGAGAATGTTTTCATTCGTCCAAATGGAATGCTGGTGCTATAAGGTTGTCCGAGAATTGGTTTTGTAATTGCATGGTGATTTTGGAATAGTTCAAGGGTAGTTTAGTCCTTTCACATTTTCACCAGATATCTCCTTGGGTCCTTAGTTCTAATTAAATTCCAAAAATTATCCCCAGGTGTGATTTAAATGTCGAATTATACACTAGTCCTACAAGACCTTAATTATCGCAAATCTTACGTCCTAAGTATATCTAGGATACTTATATCGTTCTTGCCCAAAATTTATCGATTGCATCTTAATACTAAGGTTTCTGTATACCCTTAATCTTATTCGTAATAAAGTTAGCTATTGCAAATTAAGGAATTTATTTTTAGAGAGTAAACTTGATATCGCTCAAGAATTATTACATTTAGTATAACAAAACTGAATAATTCAATATTGGTTACAATTATATTATTTATTACAAAAACATTATCTTTATACTCTACTTCAAAACAATTAATTACAATACTAGAGTTCAGAGAGATTAATTGTTAGGTCAAAGAAATAGTTTACCATTGAAATATGAATTTAAAGTAGCAAAACTAAAAAATTTAATAGCTTAGCACAATTATTTTATTTTGCACATAAAATTTATTGGTTCTGGTCTTAACGTGAAAATTCTTACTAGTATTTAACGCTATTTACTAATTAGGATTAATTATTGAAATTCAAGAAATTTTATATAATTAATCTACTCAGGTAGCGTTAATTTTTAACATAAAGAAAACTAAGTATTTTAGCATTTTATTTTAAGGCGATAAATTATTCTAACTCCGGATGTATTAATTAAGTCTAGCAAAATCAAGAAAATTCATAACTTGTGAAAATTATATTATTTCTCACACAAAATTATTTTTACGGACCTATATGCAGACAAGGAAAATTAATGCTAAAATTTATTAAAGAGTTAAAAGAAATGTAAATGATCTACAAAATGGTATTTATATATATATTTTTCAGGGTTCTCACACACTAGGCTCAAAGTAGTACAAGTACAAAAGTTAGCTAGAAAATGACCGGAATGAAAACAATCCCTAAAACATGCAAACAAATACAAGGAGACTCGATAACGAGTCATAAACCAATGCCAAATATGACCCCAATAGGGTTCCATAAACATATACAAACATTAAAGAAACCAGAAAATTCGAACATGCAATTAACTTTGGCCCTGAAAAAAAAACAGGTTTTGACTTTACTTTGCGGTAATAGCACCAAATGCACTACGATTATCGGATGAGGGTGCAAGACCCACCATTTAGAAGCTAAAAGACAGGGCTACAACTTCACAGAAGGTCACTCAACCCAGTTTTGAGTGCAAACAGGTCAAAAATGCAAGATACTTCATCAACAACGTAAAACAGATTCACCAAAATGCATTCTAGCGGAAACATCATAACTCAGGCGCTACAAGTCCAAATCCAGAAATTCTAAAACCAGCTGAAAGCTAAGAAACAGGGATAACTTTCATCAGAAGGCCTCAACAACCAATTCGGAAGCAATTCCAGCCAAAACAACCAATTACAGTCGCAAATCCCAATTTCGGGTAAAACCAGAACAGCAATAGTAATTTCGACTTTTCTCACTCTACGCTACTCCGATTGACCTGAAATTTTGTAGGCACCTCTAAAATGTCATTCCCTACAACTTTAATGTTTTAAGCCAAGGCCAATTCGGCCTCTATCTAGGACCAAAAATTTCGGACAGAATGAAGAACCAAGAACCCTAATTTCCCGAATTTCTTCCAAAACAGAAATTGATTGCAATTGTCCATTTTTTCCACCTTCTAGATGCCTTATAAACCATTTCCAATCATCATATATAGCCACACAATCATGTTCATATTAAAACAGAAAAATCCTCAAAAATAATAAAAGTTCATCAATTCAACCACAACTCAAGATATAACCCATAAATTTGCATCTTATACAACCACTAAGCATGATTTAAGCATCAAATAAGGGAGGAGGGTGGTTCTTCATGACTTACCTTTAAAACAAGAGAGAGAGAGCTATGGGTCACCTCAACCTTCCAAATACCTTCACCAATCACCTCAAAATCACTAAGTGAAGAGGTTTTATGGAACAAAAGTAAGACTAAGTAGTTGTTTTGATGATTTGGAACAAGATGAAATCAAGAACTTGGAGAGTTTTTTTTTTCTTCTTCTTGTCAAGAGAGGTTCGGCCACAAGCTTGGAAGAAATGGAAGATTTTTAGTCAATTTTTGGGTTTATGTAATAAATGGTAAAAGGATAAATAGTAAGTCAAATTGAAGATGGAATCTCTAAGTGACACATGTCACTTTCATTAATTACTTGCCTAACTTTTGTCTCTCTCACACCAACCACTTGGTAACCTCTAAATATCTCATAACACCCGATAAAATAATTCCAGTATCCAAAACTTAACCTAGTTGGCCGAAATTTTCCGAACTTTTCGCACTAGTGGGTCCCACGTCCGGTATACGTTCTTAATTTCTCAAAATCTATTCGATGCTAGAAAAATCATCTAAAAACTATATCTGCTCCTTAAAATTAAATAAAAAAAATTTTCTAATCACGAAAATGCAGAAAACAAGCCATGAAAAATTCTAAAACCTAGAAAATGAAAATTACGGGTTCTCACATTATGCTCGTTACTTTGCTACTTTGATACGTATACTTTTAAATAATGGCCAATTTACTATTTGGAACCTCACTGGATTTTTAGCTCATTCCACGTCATTTGTTTTCCTTACAGGGGGTACGAGCGAGGCGTGAGACTGGTACAAGCTAGCATAGTCTCATTTTTGAAAATTTTGCGATTGTACTCGCACTAGTCGCTCAATTAAGGTTGAATGCATTGAGAACTTAAATCTTGTGATATATTTGGGATTATATGGATGATTAAAATAGAAATGAATGTGTTTGTACGTTCCAAGTTTGGAAACTGTTATTTCCTTTACTCGTGAGGTTGTAACCTATTTTATTTAAAGTGAGTGAGTGAGTCCTGACGAGAGCTGGACAGGCAGTCCGCTAAACCCTGAGGTACGCCCTAGGGGGAGGTGGGGTCGTCACAGATAACACTAAACGCATTCTTCCGTCCAGAAAAATTAAAAGCCAAGAACTTGTGAATGTATCTTAAAACTGGATCTTTCAAGTAGGAGCTCTTGGACTTGCTAGGATTATAGGTGAACTTATCAACAAATCACTCTCGCCAAAATGTCAATATAATCCCTAGAAAATAGTTGTCCATAATCACATGCACTATTCATGTACTCTGTAGACATAATGTCATCAGGATCAATAAAACCCAAAAGTATATTAAACTCATTGATGGACAGACTCATCTCAACACCCAACAACCTAAACTTCACCACGTCGGGAGTACTCAATGTTAAGTTGTTTAGTTTTTTAAAGCTACATGTAGTATAAAACTCCCAAGACAACTCACTATAAGAAGGATAATCAATCGTTAAATACCGTTGCCAACCACTTGCAGCAAATAACCGATCCACCTCACTAGCAATATTTAAGTGATCAACTGTAGGGCAATGGACAGATTTACAAGCAACAAATGGTCTAACTTGCAACTTTTGAAGCCTTTCTTGTTGCCTGGGACTAAATCCATCAAGTGAACCTCCCAAATTGTTATCTCCAGGTGGTAGAATACTTCTGCGAATTCCCAAACGTGACCTCTTCTTCTGTTGGATAGGAGCTCTTCGTTCAGGAATAGGATTAAGTGGCTCAGAAGAAATTTTACTTTGGTTCTTTGATGTTGTCCTTTTCTTTGCCATAGTTCAACAATTCAAATTCACTAACAAAGGTCAATAACCAATGATCAATTTTGAACCAATCAACGAAAGAGACCAAAGTTAATCACCAGTAGAAGTCTAAACTTTAGTTTGAACCCACTATAACCTTTCTAGAAGCAATAGAAGACAAGAAATTGTAAACAACCATGCACTTGGCAATCTATGTTTACAGATTCATGAGTAACCAAACTTCCCAAAACCAACAATGGAGGGATCAACAAACTATTGATGCAACCAAACTTGAGAAACTAGAACAAAGACATTTGATCAATTGACCACCGACAATTATTTGGACAAGCACGATTGACCAATAACCAAGAGCCAAATATCAACCAAGTGTCCACAATTGTATACTCAAGAAATCAAGCACTGCTACAACAATTAACTTGAGTAAAACAAGAGATTAGCAGCAAATATTCTGGACTTTCGAAATTTAACCACCAGAATTGGATGATTGAAGAGATGAGCAGCCTAGATAATACCCGTTTATTGCTGGAATATGGTAGAAAATCTAAACGAGCAACTAGCGGAAGCATATTTGCCGACAACAACAAGCAACAGCAACCAGAGGTAAAAAGGTTCTGCCCATTATGAGAATGAAGTGCTTGATCGCACACAAATAAAGAGATTGCTAGCACAACTATTTGTGTTGGTGGATTATGTTTGCCCAACTATGCTTCAATGGCAGCGGTTTGAGGCTTTGATCAAGACTGTAGCATGAAGAAGGAAAAGTGAAAGAATGAATTAGGATTGTTTAATTGGTAAAAAGGAAAAGAAAGAAAAATAAATAAAATAACAGGAATCAATAAGTTATAAGTCGTACACTAACTAATATGAGTTATGTCCAAATCGAAACCGAATTCGTATTCTTCTTTTTTTGGTTTTTTTTTAAAATAAAGTCAAGACTTATGTTATAAGGCGTGGTCACACTTTATAAGAAAAAGGCTTCTGCCCATCCAATTTAAAACAAACAACTCCCTCTTGACATGGAGTGCGGGCACGTCTTGTAACAAATAGTTTTCTGCCCAAAAATTGCACCCCGTCAAAAACTTCACCAAGCGTTCCCATGGACTGCAACAAAAAAAATCATCTGTCAAATAAAAATAGAATAGTCTTAACTCCACACATAATCATAAAATAAATTAAAAATACAAAGTGACAAAATATGAAATCCTTTGAATTGCCTCCCATGTAGTGCCTTTCTTTAATATCTTTGGCTAGACAAAGTTGTACTTCGATCGGAATAAGTAGGCTCTTCAAGAGCCATCTCCTCGACGTTTTATGCCTGAAATCCTTCATAAAAAGGTTTGAGACGATGACCATTGACCTTGAAAATTTTGTTGGTTTTTGGACTTTGAATTTCTACTGCACCATGAGGAAAAACATTAGTGACAATAAAAGGTCCTATCCTACGTGAATGCAACTTAGCAGGAAAAAATTTGAGTCTAGAATGAAAAAGTAGAACTTTTTGGCCAACACAAAAATTCTTCCTGGAAATCATTTTATCATGAAATGCCTTTGTCTTCTTGTGACGTCCCCATCTTCTTCTAGGGCATACCCTAGAAATTAGTGGACCGCCTGCCTGGCTCTCGCCAGGACTCATTAACTAACATTAACTTCAAAGATAACATTTTACACTAAGCATCCAAACATCCATTCTTAATACTACACCAAACTCAAAATAAAAGATTCGACCATTTCAAGGTACAAAAGAAACCACGACTACAATATATACACACTAACGGATCTTCCAAAAATTAACTTTCTAATTCAACTCGATCATTCTTCAAACTCCAACCCCTGTAAGGAAAACAAAGCTAAATGGTTGAGCTAAAGCTCAGTGAGGTTCAAAAGTATAAATACAATATCTTTGCAAGACATTTCTTAAATCATAACCAATCAGAAAGACAAATCAATAACATAAACAATCATTAAAAGGAGACAATTCTTCTTGCTCCACCATTTCCCCTTATGTCCTCCAAAACAATAAACAATCCCTGACATTCAATATACAGTTCATTATTCTCCAATCTTCTAGTAAACTCGAGTATACCACTCAATTGCTCATGGTAGCTAACCTAATCGACCAATTCCTATACCGGCTCGACTAGATCAACTGGCCAAGGCTTAGGGCCCAATTCGACCGATGTGATAAAGTACACAACGGCCTACATTCATTCATGTACAATTCGATCAACATTCACTATCGTATTCTTTTCAATTCAATAAGGCAGTAGCGGTTAAGTACGCTCTAGCATTTTATCAATAAAACTTCAAAATAAGCAAAGTCATCAAATAAGCATGTACAATCAACTTAAGAGCACTCACCCTAATCAATACAAGTTATGCTTGAATGTCGGAGTTTCTTCCTGGCTCGCTGCCGTCCCCTGAGACAAGTTTAGGATCCTAAGGTGAATATACAATTCGTATGTAGCTACTCATCACTTACCAATTTAAGGTTTAAATTACTAAAACCCAAGTTCCTGGGTTATAAAACAAAACAAAAATTCCAACAAGCCTTCTTACATCCCCCTTCAAGATTTACCAAGTTTGGTAATTCAAAACAAGGAAAATATACATAAATACCAAATTTAAGATGTTGTGAAGCGTTTGAGTTAAGGCTAAATCATTTTCAATCCAAACTTAAAATTAAAACTGGTAAAACTTTTCATTTCTTCCTTTTCGGCTAAATCAGATTCTAGTTCACTTATGGTTTAAATTTGCTCAATTTCATCAGCCCTCCAAGTTTTAGAATCAAAAAAATGTACACGAGAGGCAAGGTTAAGATGTTATAAGATGTTTTGTATAAGATTACAATCAATTATCCTAGAATTTTCAAAAATAACATGAGAGCTTCAACCCCTCACTCTCTCGGCCAGCAAAGCAAATTTCCAGCAACATTACTTCATAATTTTCAACAAAGTTCCATCTTTTACTTTCTTAAAACACTAAACACTTAGTATACATTCTGTCCAACCTAAACTAAAACAAATAACATGTAATTTCAGCAAATAATTCCACCAAAAGCCACAAATAATTCTGTCCTCTGCTAATTGTAACTTCCAGCAGCTCGGCAGTTTAAGTACAAAACTATTTTCCTCCATTTCTTCATTTTCCTCACTCCCAACTTAACATGCAGAGAGTAATTATCAAGCTACAGAGTATCTTAAGCAATAATATAAAGTTTACATCCAAGGAATCAAAGAGCATAGCTGAACCAAGTCTTAATCTCCCTCTCGGCCAAATTGACAAAAAACTCTAGCAGCAGCCAGTTTTAAGACACAAAATTTCTCCAATAATTTCTTCATTTATACTCAAATCTTTCATGCATGCTAAGAATAAAGTATTATACAACGAATCAAGCCTTAATGTAACAGTTTGGAACCAGAATTCATGAGGAAACCGGAAAAATTCTTTATTCCTTCTCTCGGCTGAAGCTGGAAAAATTCCAGCGGCTGTCTCTCAACATTTCCAGCTCAATCTTCCAGTTTTTCATGGGTTTTTCCAGCGAAGCATCTTAAAAAACTTAAGCTAAACCTTTTTCATGCATTCCTAACATCATTCTCCAAAGACAACTCTGGTACTTAAGCTAAAATTCCAGCTTCATCCTCGGTTGTCACAGTTTCCTTTCCAGCTCTCATTCAGTCACTAAACAGAATTTTCCCTCAGCTAAAACTCATTTTTCCTAACTAAAATTTAACATGCAGCTTAAGTATTCAATTATACCAGATAATTAAAAGATTGTTGCAGCATTTTACCTCTTTTTTTTCCTCAGAATCGACAATTACAGACTACTCTAGTTTCTTGCTTCGGTTCATCAATTTTCTCCACCAAGCTCTCTCTTTCTCCTATCTTGCTTCACTCTCTCACTTGGTTGAAGCTGGTAGTGAAGAATGGAACCAGAGCTCCCTCACTCTCACTCTTTCTCTCAGCCTTTTGAAATAAAGACACTAGATAGCCTAGTATTCTGTTTTCTCTCTTGTTTTTGCCCTCGGTTGAAGTCTAAAATGGCAGAGCTCTTTCTTTCTCTTGGTCATTACTTAAGAAACTAGATTTCTAATAGGTTGCATGGTAGTTTGATCAAGTCCTATGGTTAGAAGGGTCTTTTAGTGTTAGCTTATTTACTTGTTAAGGAGTTGTATTTATATTCTCTTCAAGTATTGCTTCAAACTTTATCTTATTTTAGTTGGTATATCCCTATAAGAATTTTCTTACACTAATTTAGGGTATTCTATACATTCAATTTATAAGAAATCAATTAACATATAATTTGATGATTATTTGGTGTATGCAATGCTTTTGGTAACATATGAAAATAAAATAAATTAAAAAATATATAATGTGTACATATGTATATATATAATTTCTCAAGCTCTCACACTTCTCCTTATAAATTCTTGAGTTCTCATAGGCATCATTTCGAATTTTCTCCAATTCTTGTAACTGCAATTTTTTTTGCTCTACCGCATCATCCATCCGCATGTTGCAATGTTTTACCGCCCAATACGCCCTATGTTCCATCTCAACAGGAAGGTGACAGGATTTACTAATCATTAAACGATAAGGGGACATAACTATGGGAGTTTTATAGACTGTTCGATAGGTCCAAAGTGCATTATCAAAACACAGACTCCAATCTTTCCTATTTGGATTTACCGTCTTTTCAAGTATAGATTTGATTTCTTTATTGGAAATCTCAGCCTGCTCACTGGTTTGCAGATGATATGAAGTAGAAACACGATGAGTGACACCATATTTTTTCATCAATGCCTTCACTATGCGATTACAAAAGTGCTTCCCACGATCACTAATAATTGCTCTTGGCGTACCAAACCTAACAAAATGTTAGATTTGACAAAATCTACCACAACCTTAGCGTTATCAGTCCAAGTGGCCTTAGCTTCGACCCATTTTGAAATGTAATCTACAGCAAGAAGAATATAAACATGGCCAAAAGACGAGGGGAATGGATCCATAAAATTGTTACCCTATATGTCAAATATTTCACAAACAAGTATCGGAACAAGGGGCAATTGGTCTCTATGTCCTAGATTACCTGTCTTTTGATAATTTCCACAAGTTTTACAAAACATGTAAGAGTCATGAAACAAAGTTGGCCAAAATAAGCCACATTCTAAAACTTTAAGTGCAGTTCTCTTAGGATCAAAATGTCCTCCACAAGCATTTGAGTGACAAAAAGAGAAAATAGAAGGAATCTCCTCTTCAGAAACACACTCGTGACTAACTTGGTCTGAACAATATTTTCAGAAGTATGGTTCATCCCACACATAATACTTAGCATCACTTTTTATTTTATCTTTCTGAACTTCAGATAAATCATTAGGTAGTGTCTTAGTAACTAAATAATTAACTATATCAGCATACCATGGAGTTAGCTTATGAATGGCAAGGAGATGCTCCTCTGGAAAATTATCTTGCAAAGATATGGGTTTCTCACTTGTGACCAATTGACTGAAGTCATCTGCAACTAAATTCTCAGCACCTCTTTTATCCCGAATTTCTAAATCAAATTCTTGGAGTAGAAGAATCCACTTGGTGAGTAAGTACTTAAGTGCTGCATGATCATAATAGACAATTACTTTAGCGCCAAGTAAGTACGAACGGAATCTCTCTAAAGTAAAAACTATAGCTAAAAGTTCTTTTTCCATTGTCAAATAATTGCACTGAGCACTGTCCAGGATTCTTGAAGCATAATAAATGACATGAGATGCTCTCCCATCTTTTTGGCCAAGTACAACACTAACAGTATAATTACTTGCATCACACATAATTTTGAAAGGTAGACTCCAATTTGGTGGTTGGACAACTGGTGCTGAGATCAGTGATTCCTTGAGTGTATCAAAAGGAACTTTACATGCTTCATCAAAATTAAAATCTACATCCTTTTGAAGTAGTTGGCACAGAGAATGAGATATTTTCGAAAAATCTCTAATAAAGCGTTGGTAGATACCTACATGACTAAGAAAAGAATGAACTTCTCGCACACTTGCAGGGTAAGGTAAGCACTTAATAACTTCTACCTTTGCTTTATCTATTTCAATTCCTTTAGAGGACACCACATGTCCCAAAATTATACCCTGATCTACCATAAAATGACATTTGTCATAATTTAAAACAAGAGTTGTGTCGATACACCGTTCAAGTACTTTAGTGAGGTTAACTAGACATGCATCAAAAGAATCACCATAGACCGTAAAATCATCCATAAACACTTCTATAATTTTTCTACATAGTTAGAAAATATATTAACCATACACCTCTGAAATGTAGCAGGGGCATTGCAAAAATCGAAGGGCATTCGTCGATATGCATATGTACCAAATGGACAAATGAATGTGGTTTTTCTCTTGGTCCTCAGGTGCAACTGGAATTTGAAGAAAACCCGAAAAACCATCAATGTGACGCCCCCACTTCTCCCTAAGGCGAATCAAAGGGTATCCGCGGGACGCCTGCCCAACTCTCGCCAGGACTCACTACAATCCATCATTCAAAAGCTCGAAATACTTTAAGTAACTTCAATACATAATTAAAGTATTCTAAATATCTCACACTTATAATTATGCAGCTTTCAAGCTTAAATACAACCCAACAGAAAAGGGTACAATAGCCATCCGTTATAATATAACTTAAAATCTTCAAAAGAAAACAATCTAATACTACTCACGAGCACCCTTGGTCTCGAACCCTGTAAAAGAAAACCACAACGTGGGATGAGCTACACAGCCCAGTGAGGTTCCAAGACACTCTAACAGTTAAAATAAATCAAGTAAGTTGGGCATATCATATGCATGGTTCAAGGTTACACAATGGCATGTTATCATAAGGTGATAATCATTGTACGGGTAATTTAAGACATTTATCATGAGACAGTCATCATGGTTCAAGACATTGGCATGTATAGTTCACAAGTGATTGGAGCTTATTACAGGTGCGAGTAATTAAGCATGTTACAGGTATGGAACATTAACATGAAACAGGTATCATGATATGAGTACATTGGACAGGTAACAGGTATGGAGCATATCACAGGCATAGCTCAGGATTTCATGTTGGCATTTTAGCATGAAACAATTATCATGATACAAGGTAAACATATACTGTAGGATACGGTGTTCCAGTGGAACTCTGTCGGTCATCTGCACCTTATGACTTCCGGATCCCCTCGGTTTGACTGGCCATCACCTTATCCCTCCAGTGGTAATACTCGAGTATACCGAAACGGTGTCCCAAGGTTCCAACCTACCCGACCGAGCCCAGTCCTGGCTCGAGTAGGTTAGTAACCATGAGCAGGGCCCAGTTCAGCTTAGAGCTTACAACATGCACAAGTAATCAAGTAATTCGGCAAAAGGTAAAATTCATCATTTGAGTAGGTCGAGTGAGGTAAAGTACACACTCGCCTAACAATGATGGACAGCTTCATATAACATGCGATTCATGATAATCAAGTGATCAAGTGGATACTTAGCACGTAAGCACGTAAGCAATACAAGTTGATTTCATGGGAGCATGTAATTCACGGATATCACATATTCATGTAAATTGGAAATCGAGTAAACAGATAATCAAGTAATCAGGTAGTCATGTGATTTGATAAACGGTTCACGGTTGACGGGTAACGGTTGAGTAGTGACGGTTAATTGACAGGCATTTGTCATATTAATAGGCCATCATTGGCCGTTATCCCATTTTTACCATGTGAGAGTCGAGGAGATTCACTCCAACGACGTATGCAACCATAGCATACCAAGTCATGTTATTTGAGCATTTCCAAGCATGAGTTATTCATCTCAAAAGAGAACGAGTGCGATAAAATACACACTCGACTCCATTTTTCAAAATCGAGTAGGCTAAGCAAGCAATCTAGCAAGTTAAGCATGTATCGAGTTCATATGGTCATTTGATATGGTTAATCATTTAACCAATTCATGTAGATATGCAATGCAAGTATACATTCCTTAAATAGGCATGAGTATGGTAAATACTTAACACATAATACTTAACACTTAATAATCATGAAATAAGCATGTCCTAGACTTATTCAATTACGTATCCCTATATGGAACACTCACCTAGTCAAAACAAGCGAGTAGTTCTCAAACAAGCGTTTTAGGTGTCCGCTCCGAGTTCATCTTGGAGATTCCCTCGAGTGCCTGAGCAAACAATAATCAAGTACCACTCAATATCACTACGAATCTCTAATTATCGAGGAAGATTGTACGCTAGTGCAATCTAAGGAAATCTTATGAAAATGAACCTCAATTACTAGTAAATCGAGGTTCAAGTGGAGTTTTTTAAAGTACATGAGCAATCGAGTTTTCATTTTAGAAATCAAGTATAAAATGTTCAAGCAATATCGAAGGAATAAGGAGTATTTGAAAACTCCCTTCCCTTGGAATTCGGAAAATTTTCAGGTTTGATACGATACTTTGAAAAATCGTATCTCACATTCTACATGTCAAAAATTGGAAAACTTGGTACCATTGGAAATCTCTTTGAAATTACTAAAAGTTCTCAGAAGACACTTTTCCACGAATGTAAGTGAAAGGCACTCAAAATTTGGTTCAAAGTTGGTAACTTGAATTACCAAGACAGATTTAAGTTGGTTTTTGGCCAACTTTGGAAATTCGGAAAAATTCACTTGTTTTGAACTAACCTTTGAAATTTGGAAATCAAATTAGTGTTTCAATCCAAGAGTATAACAAAACAAGCAGAACGAGAAACGGAGTTTCGAGCACCAAGATATAGTAGCTCCAAGTTGCTGAAAAAGTTAAGACTGTTGGGCTATTTTTCAGGTTTGAAGACTAGATTCGAAGTATCATTTGGTCATCGAGTTGGCATTGGAAATACATCAAACTTGGTACACTAAATCTTCCATGTGTGAACAACATTTCTACCAAGTTTCATACAAAAACTCTCACGGTAAGGCAGTCATTAAAACAACCAAAGTTTATGAAGATTTGCAAGGCTAAACTACCTTCTCACTTTTCTTTTGTTTACAAACTTTTTGTACCATGAAATCAGTTCCAAATCTCTCCATTATTGAAACCAAGAGTTCATAACATCCACTGAGCAATTTAAAGACCATTGACATCCAAATTTTCGAAATAAAACTCTCCAAATCAGATTTGACCATTTGGCTAAGAGAAAACGAAAAGTTTTCCAGATTCGATGAGCGAATTTTGTGACTCATTTGCATATCAAAATAGTTTTAGAATATTACCAAATTTCGCACAATTAAACCTACATATGAGGATTACTCTTCTATCAAATTTTATTTGAAAATTCACACGGGAAGGTAGTTAACTAAACCATCAAAGTTCAAGAAATTTCTCAAGGTAAAACTGTCTTCTAGCTCTTCTTTCCTTTTTAAACATTTTGTCCAAAGCAACCAACCCAAATCTGGTTTATTTGTGAAACAAAGTCCAAGGAACATCTAATATAAAGTTTGGTAGATGTTGGACATCAAAGTTTCCAAAACAACAAGTCCCAAATCATTGTTAGTTACAAATCTGTCCAAGTGGAAAATTCTATCACTGTAGCAGTTTCAAACTTTGGCCACAACTCACTCAATTCAACTTGGAATTGGGCGTGGTTGATGGCGTTGGAAAGCTCTCTCATAAAGCTGAATTTTCTCAGAAGAAACCATTTTCAAATTCTATCCACAAACAGCTCGTTTTTGAGCATCAAGAAGTAATTTCTGTCCTGTCTCCTGGAGAGCAACGAAACAGGGCAGTGATTTTCAAACGAATGGTGTGGCTCACTCGAGTGGAACTAGGTCGTGTCTTTTATACCAATGGAAAGCTGGGAATGTCTAGTTTCCAGTGCCACAAACGGCACTTAATTTCGACATCAGAAGCAAAGAGTTATGGCCGATACAAAATGACTGCCTGGGCAATACGGGATTCATTTTCCAGTTTTGCTAACTTTGGAAATCAACTCATTTGACCAACCAAATCATGTTATTTTTCAATGAAACTTTCTACACAACTCATATAACATGTATACATCATAAACAAGTCATTAGAACCTCAAAAATTCCGCAGAAATAGGTACGTTCAAAGCAGGGGCAGAATCGAACTTTTACCCCATGCATCTCTTGAAGTTCATACTAATAATACACCATTAATCTACCATTTTGAGCACTAAACCAACATTAAATTCATCATCAATCATCACATCAGCCATCAAGACAAGGGTGGGAGTTCATAGAGCCCACCTTCCAAATTTTCCAACAATAACAACCACCCATATGAATACAAGAGCTTAAAGGTGTTAATCAACCTCCATAAAACAAGATTTCGGTAGTTGATCGTTACCTACTTGTGTGGTGAGCAAAGTCAGAATTTTTGGCCTTCCTTAGCACAAGAAAAACCGTGAATAACAGCTCCTTTTCTTAGCTCAATGGGATCTCTAAATGTTTAGTTAAGTGTAGTTCGAATTTGGAGTGAATTGGAAGAGGTATGATGAAGATTTGATGAAGGAATTTGGTGAAGTAAACTTGGTCCTTTTCTATCTTGATGTTGCACGGCTGGAATGGAAGCAAAAGAGGCAGCAATTGAGGTAAGTATATGGAGGGTTTTAATCTAGTGTGATGCTCCCATGTGAAACTAAAATGTGTGGCTCTCATTGATTCAAAGGTCAACTCTTTTTCCCGCGTTTCGTGCTCGATTCCTCTCGAGTTTGTTTCACTAGTGCACTAAACCTCTAATGCACTTATATTCATATAAATATTATTCACTCTCAATTGTCCCAAAATAAGGGTCTAACGTTCCTCAATTTAAATCGCGCGTGTGAAAACGCGTATCTCCAATTTAAGCGCGATAACGCGAAACTTCCGAGAAATTCTTATAACGATAGTACTAATAACTATCACTTGAGTATTTAAACATTAAAATACCTAATTTAGGTCCATTGTACATGTCTCCAATATTCCAAACTTATTGTACTCTCAATCGGTCAAGATTTCCAAAGACGTGTTCACTATTTTCACTAAACGAGCTTTCGAAAATTAATTTTTGAAACAAGTCACTTTAAAAATATAATGAAACTATATTTCCATGTAATTAGGTCTCAAGAGCTTAGAAAATAATATTCGGGGTAAAAGGTCAAATAAATAATTAAATAAGCTAGAAATAGGAGATTAAATAAGTAAATTTTGCGAGTCCTCACAACCTCCCCTCCTTAAAAGAATTTCGTCCTCGAAATTCATACCTTCTGTAATCTTCAGACAACTCTGAACCGTGTGGTGTGTTCATGTCATGCGTTCTTTCAGATGCCACTGATCGGTTTCTCCTTCCATTGACTTGTCGAGGGACAGTTCCATTTCCTTGTTGAGTAGTAGTTTCTCATGGATATCTCCTTGGACAGTCATGAACTTTATGGTTGGTACTCCCACACCCCATACACTTTCGTCCCTTTAGCCAACAGTTTTCTTCAGTGTGATTCGTCCTTCCACAATATCCACAAGTCGGACGAGGTGTTGTGACCTGACTTGTGTGGTGACCCCACTTCCCCCTGAGGCGAACCAAAGGGTTGGCGGGCCGTCTGCCCAGCTCTCGCCAGGACTCACGCGAGCATTCTAACCCAAAACCTTTCGAATAAAAATCTAATCTATTACAAAACAATTTCCTCGAATAGTCTCATCACGAAACCACACTAACTACACAGATAACAGTAATTAAAATTTCCAACCTACTGCTCTTAAACTTCTCACGCATTACAACCAAGGAATAGGATCGCACAATCCCAAATACATATAAAACTATACAACCAAATATCGAACTAGGGTTTACACATTTTCCAGCTTCAAGTGGCAATCCAAAATAAAAAGTACATTATCCGAATCAAACACAATACAGCCCACAACATAAGTCATAGTATTCAGTACATTCAAGAAGGGAAATATAAGCAAGTATTCCAGCTTTCAAACTTCCCATCCTGTAAGGAAAACAAATAAACGTGGGGTGAGCTAAAGCTCAGTGGTGCCCCAAAACATGCAGTCACGTAATTCAAACAGCGGTTAATAACTTAAACAAGTTAAACAATTAAGAAAGCGTATAACAACACAAGGTAGGATACAGGGGCTCTCGGGAGCCATTCTCCTCGCTTGATCAGATACCCTCGTAGTTGACCCTCCGTCAACTTTCACTACTTATAATCCATGTAGATCCACTTATTTTAATCCTAACCCGTCACCGTTCATACCTCCGCTTCGGGCCCGAACTTCGTCTACCGACGCAGTATACTCGAGATATACCCGTAATAGAATTAGTCGAGAGATTCACGAATCGACGTTTTTGTAGTTGATTCAGGTGTCGAGGGATTCACCCAACGACGTAACTACTTTTAGATTCAAGGATTATTGTAGTTGATTCAGGTGCCGAGGGATTCACCCAACGACATAACTACTCTTAGATTAAGGATTCACGAGAGAAATGATTCACGCAAGTCACCACTCGAACGGCTAGTGCGATAAAGTACACACTGCTCACTTCGATGGATCAAAAACTCATTTTTACAATTCATCACATATCGAGTCAAGAAAGCACTTAATTCAAGTAGGAAAAGAACAGGCAGGGACACTCACCAAGAGTGGAGTTCAGTTATCAAGTTGGGAATCGAATTCCGCATCCTCGCAATATCCTAAAAACCAAATTTTGAAACTATAAGTTTCTACTCAGCTTTTAAGCTTATAGACATCGGGGTATATTTAATATACTACTAGTCTACTTTTCTTAGAAGAATCAAGAGTCCCTTAGGTTAAAACTTGACAAAAATAGAAGAAATGTTTATTATAGTTTTCCTTAAGATACTTATCCTTATAAAAGGGTAACTAATATTATTTTCTTGAAATAAGTCGACAAACCTCTTAATATCCACGTTAGGAAGTTACTTTGAACATTTCTTTAAAGTTACGGCTTTTGCAAAAATTATCCTTAAAACTATTTTTCCTAAAATAGGGTTTCTTGCCGAGCAAGTTTCCCAAGCTTTTCACTAAGATTAGTAAAACTCGTATTTTGGAACTTTTCCTATAGTTAACTATCCAAGTGCAAAGCTTAAGAAAAGAAAAGGAATTAAAATAAGACTTAGAGTTTTCAAAAGTTATAGAACTTATTTACTATAGCTATCAAGGCTAGTTTGAGCTAAAGGAAATTATCGAGTTGGAAAGTCTTAGGCAAAACACTAGATATGGAGTTTTATAATATAATACTAGCTGGAAAAATATTTTTGATTGATTTGACCACAGGTACTCGATTTCTCAAGGTCGATACAACTTCCACCGCTCCGATTCCGTTTCGAAGTCATAACATGGTTCAAAATATGGTACAAATCATAAAGCAAGTTACTAGGGCTTCGTCAATCATTAGCCCCAGATTTCAACAAGTGCATCTCTGAATAAAATAAAATAGTCAACCAAGGCTTCATCAATCATTAGCACTTGGTTTCAGCAAGCCCATCATAAACAATTAAAAATAAAAGTAAAGCCTCCAAGACATTCCAGCAATTAACTTTCATCACCCTGTAGTACTTATAAAATCATTCAAATGGCCAAGGGCTTCATCAATCATTAGCCCTTGACAACACCAATTACTTCCAACCACAATTCAATCAAGAATTTAAACCACAAGTAAGCTAAAATCTCAATCCAAATCCAAGTTCAGTTTCACGAAGAAACAGGACATTCATACAAAACAGTCCACTTTGAGGATTCACAGACAGCAGTACACATGGCGGAAAAATATAAAATTTCTACAGAACAAAGGCCCATGAGTCTATTTTCATATGCCACTGACGGCACCTCAATCGGACTTTCCTACACCAAGATATATGCATTTTACCTGGACTGGTCAGTAAGTTCCGAAAATCTGGAAGTTCTTGATCCCATGTAGAAAAGCTCCTTTTTCTCTTTTTTAAAACCACAAGGCTTTTAGTCTAACCATCCATACGACTCTAGTAGAGTTTTAGCACCACATTTTCTAGACAATTTCAACCATTATGAATTCAAAGAAAGTTTCACACTCAAGCTGGAATTTTTAACTCAAACTTTGGCGATCACAAGGAAAATTTCCAGCAGTTGTATATTCATGTTTTTGGTTAAATCTTTCAAGACATCAAATGACTCATTGCCAAATAGCTTTCACAGATTACATGTACATTTTGTCATGCATTTCGAGTTCCTAACACCCCAAGGAAAAACTCCAGGAACCATTTAAAAATTTCCAAAGTCAAACTGAAATTTCTGGTTCATCCCCTCGACTATCACTACTCTTCCAGCACTTAGAGTTTTATAAATGCAACTTTTCCTTGGTTAAAACATGGTTTCTAGATTCTCAGATTCAACACGTGAACCTTCGGCCACTACTTAGCATTTCTGGTTCCATAATCAAATTCGAGCAACAGGATTAAGCATCCCAAAAGAAATTCAAGAATCTGTCCAGCAAGCTACGGATGAATCATGCATGAAGAAACTTTCTGCTTTCATTTTATTTTCTTGATTAGCCAAGTTACAAGACCTCATGCAAACTTTAATTAACACATTGTTAACTAGTTAATCACACAGATTAACTCATAACATCACTGTAAGACAGGTTGCGCAATTAGAATCAAGTTCAAGGTCTCGGAGATTTTCAGTTCATAGGGATTCCAATTCACAAAACCAGAATTTTCCAAGTTCTTAGCTTCATTGTCCAATCGTGCAGCTCAACATGCAGGTCCTTAAGCATTTTATTTTTACTTGGATAGTTAGGATTATAACCACAATTTGTCACAATTAAGCAAATTAAGCAATTCATTTCTTCATCAATCTCGGCAGTGGATTTTCATCAAACCAGAATTTCCTCAATTCCTTAATTCATCAATCAACTTCATAGAATTAACATGCAGAGTCCTAAGCATCTTAATCATTAAGTTTCACTCGGCTAATTACACTTGAGTGCTCAGGTTATCACATGAAAACAGAATTACAGCTACCCTTCCAAATCATTTCCTCGGCAGAAACATTTACATCAAAACAGATTTTTCTGAAACTTTTCCTCTTCCGATTGCACAACCAAAGCATGCATGGTTAGATTAACTGATTAGCTATCAATTTAATTTCCAAAATCAGATTCTAATTCAGCATCAAGTTCGGACAGATTCAAGAGAAAGAAAAACAGGTCATCAATTGATCCAAAATTTCCCACTCAACTCTCGGCAGAAACATGCATGTAGCAGATTTGGTTTCTTTTTATTTTATTTCTCTTGCTTAGCCGGTCTGATAATTTCATGCAAAGCTTAACTTTCTGATTTTAATTAGTCAAGCACCTACCCAAGTGAAAGACAACCATTCTCCAGCAAATTTCCGGAAACAAGCTGCAATTCCAGCTTCAATCTTTCGACAGCTTAAATTCTTATCCAAGTCAGATTTCTTAAGTCATAAATCCTCATCTAACCTCACAAGCACCACATGCAAGTCCGTAGCTGACCTCACTTGCCTATAACCAACTAATTTCAGCTCAGAAGTTACCTCAAATGGAGCTCACACACACGGTTAGCAGCAGAAATAATCCTCCTCCCTTCGGCAGCCCAGAAAATGCAGACCACTAGCTCTCCCTCTCCCTTGCTCTGGTGGTGGCTGGAATGGAGAAAGTTCAGCCCTCAGTCCCTTCACCAGCTCACGGTTAGAAGGCAGAATGGATCGCAAGTCCCTCTCTTCCCTCTCTAGCTTACGGACAGAAAGAAAGGAAACAAGAAGCTCGGCTCTCCCTCACTCTCACTCTCGGCTTGCAGAGTGTAGATCTCTCTCTCACTCCTGGTCGATGATCACGAGGTGAGGAATGGATATGGGGTGGAGTGGTTCACCGTAGTGGAGTGATTAAGGGAATGTATATATTGGGTATTGTGAGTGGGGTTGGGTCGGTATTTAGAAGTGGAATGTGCTGGAATGCTAAGTAGGAATTGGGGCTGGCAGTAATTGGAAATGTTTGGAGTTGAAAGCTGGCCAATGCAGCTCGGTCTCTCCCTCTCTATCTCTGGCGATGATAACAAAGTGAGGCAGAGTGTTATCTGGGTAGGAAGTGTGCAGGAAGGTGGAGTGTGAAGTGGTGCTGCGGTTTTGAGGGTAGGAAGAGGTTGTGTATTGAAGTGGTGAAAATTTGCATTGGCCGAGTAAGGAGGTGGCCTATGATATTGTCCGAAATCTGCTTTGAATTGCATGGTAATTTGTGGGGTAGTGGAGGGTGTTTTAGTCTTTTCACGCTTCATCCAGAATTCCACTTAAGCCCTTAGTTCTAACTTAATTCCAAGAATTATCCCAAGTATGATTTGATCGCCTAATTATACGCTAATACACCTAAACCATTTTTATCGAATAATAATCAATTAAACTTGAATGTTAAGGTTCCTAGTAATTCCTAACATTATTTAGCGATTAAATTAGTTATCAAAATTTCCAATTATTTATTCCCAAGAAATAGAGTTAGTTAACTCGAAATTTATCGTTTTAGTAATATAAAGTCAAGTGAAACAATAATTTAATCCAAGGGTGTCAGATTGCACATAAAAATTATTTTTACGCACTTATTGTGAAAACAGAGAAGGATAAGACTATAATTATCGAAATTTTCACGCCTTAAGTATGTTTAGTATATTATTATCATATTTATCTAAAATTCATTGGTTTTCATCTTAACGCGGAAATTCCTATTAACATTTAACATTATTAATGATTAAAACTAGTTATCGAAAATCAAAGGATTTATTTTAAAGTAATAGAATTAATCCAACTCAAGAAATATTAATTTAGTATGGCAAACCGAATAATTCAATATTGGCACAATTATATTATTTATTACATAGAAATTATCTTTATACTTTTATTGCAAAACAATTAATTACAATACTAGAATTCAAAGAAATTAATTATTAGATCAATGAAATAGTTTACCATAGAAATATGAAGTTAATGTAACAAAACTAAGAAGTTTAGTAGTTTAGCACAATTCTTTTATTTTGCACCTAACGTTTATTTCTACGTACTCATTTAAAAACAATTGGACTTCGTGCTAAAATTTATTAAAGAATTAAAATGCAAATAAAATATGCACTGATATTTATATGTCTATTTTCAGGGTTCTCACAACTTGCTTGCGAGATTTTCTTTGATCGTGTCTGTTCTACTGAAGTCCCTCGCGACATAGTTCCTTTTGGTTCCTTTATCATGAGTAGTGCAGGAAATAACTGTCCTACTCCATCCACTTCTTTTCTAACTTTGGGTGGTGGTCCATTTTCTCCTAGTGTACTGTCAGATGCATCTCTTTTTCTTGCTTGAAAAGCTCTTAGTTGAGATTTTGTGCTTTCTACGCTTTGCGCTTTTTCGAGAGTATCACTAAATGTTTCAACATGTGCTGCGGCAAGGGCATCTTGGATTTCCAAATCTAATCCTTGGATAAACCGTCTTATTCTCTTCCGTTCAATAGCCACCAATTCTGGGGCATATGTAGATAAGTTCGTAAAGCGTGTTTCATACTCAGCTACGCTTAAAGTTCCTTGACGAAACTTTATAAAATCATCTTCTCTCTTTTCTTGGACAAGTGGAGGAAGAAATTTCTCATTAAATTCACGTACAAAGTTTATCCAAGTCCTTAGGGTTTGATCCCTTTCCCACTTGTTTCTTATAACATTCCACCATGCTCGGGCTTCTCCTTCAAGTTGAAATACAGCAAAGGTGACTTCTCTCTCCTCTGTGTAATCCAAGGCATCGAATATATTTCTTATATTCTCTAACCAATTCTCAGCCACCACTAGATCAGGTCCACCAGCAAACTTGGGCGGAAAAAATTTTTGAAACCGCTCTAAAGCTCGATCCTCCCCTATTTCTTGGTTTTTCCGTTGGTTTCCTTGTCCAACACCTTGACCTTGTTGAGCTACTAAGAGCTCTAGGATATCCATCATGCGAGTTAAAACTTGTTCCATTTGGTCATTTCCTCTCCAAGCACTTAGCTTGGCATTTTGGTCAATATCAGATCCATTATCTACTCTTTCATTTCGGGGTTGTCTAAGTTGACGTCCCTTTCGTTGTCCTCTAATTTTCATGTTCACAGCTAGTCTATACACATATGTATAAACCTCACACTAAACCATAGTCGAACTACACACATATGCCAGTAACAACCTTTAAAGGAAAAGAAATCACATATACAAATATCATTATCACTATGCAAGTAAACACAAACTAGAGTTCATTAAATCATAACACAAATTATGACCAAGTAAAGTTCATGCCAAGTCAAAATCAATAACAAAAATAAACAAGTGATTATCACAAGTACATTCATCTCCAAGGCGCAAACTCTTAAGTTCTACTCCCATTGTCTCACTATGAAAGATCACAAGTAGAGATTCACTAGATTAATTGGAACTAGACGATTCTCGTTCCCTAACATGCTCGATTTCAATCCCAACACAAGGATCTTTTGGGTTACGATATTTTCCATCTTCCACTCTTAATTATTGTACCATCTTAACCAAACAATTAGTGGTTTCCTGTAACCATTCCCATGAAATATCAATTCATTCCTATTCCCCACAAATGGAGATATCAAGTCCTTAGGGTTGCTTTCCACTCTCAAGTACTCTGGTACAAGAATCCGAAATAAGATAATTCACAACTCGAGCCGCCGGTCCCAAGAGTAAATCACCACATTCGAGATTCCTACCCAACATACATATCAAATTCCCTCCAAATATCAAGATAAAGGTTTTACAACCTATAACATTCATGATTCACAGCTTACATTTCTAGAAGGGCACTTAAGCCTTTACTCAATCACATAGTAAGGACCATAACACCACTTGGCCCTATCTTGCTCCTTTGTAGAGACCACGTGAAGTGGCTCTAAATTTCATCGCTACAAGCAATCATTTAACTTTCAGACCAGTCCCATAGTCCGGCATCCTAAACATTTAAGCCTAGAATACACTACAAAGATTTGAAACCTAAGCTCTGATACCAACTGTGACGCCCCCACTTCTCCCTAAGGCGAACCAAAGGGTATCCGCGGGACGCCTGCCCAGCTCTCGCCAGGACTCACTACAATCCATCATTCAAAAGCTTCGAAATACTTTAAGTAACTTCAATACATAATTAAAGTACTCCAAATATCTCACACTTACAATTATGCAGCTTTCAAGCTTAAATACAACCCAACGGAAAAGGGTACAATAGCCATCCGTTATAATATAACTTAAAGTCTTCAAAAGAAAACAATCTAGTACTACTCACGAGCACCCTTGGTCTCGAACCCTGTAAAAGAAAACCACAATGTGGGATGAGCTACACAGCCCAGTGAGGTTCCAAGACACTCTAACAGTTCAAATAAATCAAGTAAGTTGGGCATATCATATGCATGGTTCAAGGTTACACAATGGCATGTTATCATGAGGTGATAATCATTGTACGGGTAATTTGAGACATTTATCATGCTATGAGACATTTATCATGAGACAGTCATCATGGTTCAAGACATTGGCATGTATAGTTCACGAGTGATTGGAGCTTATTACAGGTGCGAGTAATTAAGCATGTTACAGGTATGGAACATTAACATGAAACAGGTATCATGATATGAGTACATTGGACAGGTAACAGGTATGGAGCATATCACAGGCATAGCTCAGGATTTCATGTTGGCATTTTAGCATGAAACAATTATCATGATACAAGGTAAACATATACTGTAGGATACGGTGTTCCAGTGGAACTCTGTCGGTCATCTGCACCTTATGACTTCCGGATCCCCTCGGTTTGACTGGCCATCACCTTATCCCTCCAGTGGTAATACTCGAGTATACCGAAACGGTGTCCCAAGGTTCCAACCTACCCGACCGAGCCCAGTCCTGGCTCGAGTAGGTTAGTAACCATGAGCAGGGCCCAGTTCAGCTTAGAGCTTACAACATGCACAAGTAATCAAGTAATTCGGCAAAAGGTAAAATTCATCATTTGAGTAGGTCGAGTGAGGTAAAGTACACACTCGCCTAACAATGATGGACAGCTTCATATAACATGCGATTCATGATAATCAAGTGTGGAAGCACGTAAGCACGTAAGCAATACAAGTTGATTTCATGGGAGCATGTAATTCACGGATATCACATATTCATGTAAATTGGAAATCGAGTAAACAGATAATCAAGTAATCAGGCAGTCATGTGATTTGATAAACGGTTCACGGTTGACGGGTAACGGTTGAGTAGTGACGGTTAATTGACAGGCATTTGTCATATTAATAGGCCATCATTGGCCGTTATCCCATTTTTACCATGTGAGAGTCGAGGAGATTCACTCCAACGACGTATGCAACCATAGCATACCAAGTCATGTTATTTGAGCATTTCCAAGCATGAGTTATTCATCTCAAAAGAGAACGAGTGCGATAAAATACACACTCGACTCCATTTTTCAAAACCGAGTAGGCTAAGCAAGCAATCTAGCAAGTTAAGCATGTATCGAGTTCATATGGTCATTTGATATGGTTAATCATTTAACCAATTCATGTAGATATGCAATGCAAGTATACATTCCTTAAATAGGCATGAGTATGGTAAATACTTAACACATAATACTTAACACTTAATAATCATGAAATAAGCATGTCCTAGACTTATTCAATTACGTATCCCTATATGGAACACTCACCTAGTCAAAACAAGCGAGTAGTTCTCAAACAAGCGTTTTAGGTGTCCGCTCCGAGTTCCTCTTGGAGATTCCCTCGAGTGCCTGAGCAAACAATAATCAAGTACCACTCAATATCACTACGAATCTCTAATTATCGAGGAAGATTGTACGCTAGTGCAATCTAAGGAAATCTTATGAAAATGAACCTCAATTACTCGTAAATCGAGGTTCAAGTGGAGTTTCTTAAAGTAAAGTACATGAGCAATCGAGTTTTCATTTTGGAAATCAAGTATAAAATGTTCAAGCAATATCGAAGGAATAAGGAGTATTTGAAAACTCCCTTCCCTTGGAATTCGGAAAATTTTCAGGTTTGATACGATACTTTGAAAAATCGTATCTCACATTCTACATGTCAAAAATTGGAAAAACTTGGTACCATTGGAAATCTCTTTGAAAGTACTAAAAGTTCTCAGAAGACACTTTTCCACGAATGTAAGTGAAAGGCACTCAAATTTTGGCTCAAAGTTGGTAACTTGAATTACCAAGACAGATTTAAGTTGGTTTTTGGCCAACTTTGAAAATTCGGCAAAAATTCACTTGTTTTGAACTAACCTTTGAAATTTGGAAATCAATTAGTGTTTACAATCCAAGAGTATAACAAAACAAGCAGAACGAGAAACGGAGTTTCGAGCACCAAGATATAGTAGCTCCAAGTTGCTGAAAAAGTTAAGACTGTTGGGCTATTTTCCAGGTTTGAAGACTAGATTCGAAGTATCATTTGGTCATCGAGTTGGCATTGGAAATACATCAAACTTGGTACACTAAATCTTCCATGTGTGAACAACATTTCTACCAAGTTTCATACAAAAACTCTCACGGTAAGGCAGTCATTAAAACAACCAAAGTTTATGAAGATTTGCAAGGCTAAACTACCTTCTCACTTTTCTTTTGTTTACAAACTTTTTGTACCATGAAATCAGTTCCAAATCTCTCCATTATTGAAACCAAGAGTTCATAACATCCACTGAGCAATTTAAAGACCATTGACATCCAAATTTTTGAAATAAAACTCTCCAAATCAGATTTGACCATTTGGCTAAGAGAAAACGAAAAGTTTTCCAAATTCGATGAGCGAATTTTGTGACATCATTTGCATAACAAAATGGTTTTAGAATATTACCAAATTTTGTACAATTAAACCTCCATATGAGGATTACTCTTATATCAAATTTTATTTGAAAATTCACACGGGAAGGTAGTTAACTAAACCATCAAAGTTCAAGAAATTTCTCAAGGTAAAACTGTCTTCTAGCTCTTCTTTCCTTTTTAAACATTTTGTCCAAAGGAACCAACCCAAATCTGGTTTATTTGTGAAACAAAGTCCAAGGAACATCTAATATAAAGTTTGGTAGATGTTGGACATCAAAGTTTCCAAAACAACAAGTCCCAAATCATTGTTAGTTACAAATCTGTCCAAGTGGAAAATTCTATCACTGTAGCAGTTTCAAACTTTGGCCACAACTCACTCAATTCAACTTGGAATTGGGAGTGGTTGATGGCGTTGGAAAGCTCTCTCATAAATCTGAATTTTTTCAGAAGAAACCATTTTCAAATTCTATCCATAAACAGCTCGTTTTTGAGCATCAAGAAGTAATTTCTGTCCTGTCTCCTGGAGAGCAACGAAACAGGGCAGTGATTTTCAAACGAATGGTGTAGCTCACTCGAGTGGAACTAGGTCGTGTCTTTTATACCAATGGAAAGCTGGGAATGTCTAGTTTCCAGTGCCACAAATAACACTTAATTTCGACATCAGAGCAAAGAGTTATGGCCAATACAAAATGACTGCATGGGCAATACGGGATTCATTTTCCAGTTTTGCTAACTTTGGAAATCAACTCATTTGACCAACCAAATCATGTTATTTTTCAATGAAACTTTCTACACAACTCATATAACATGTATACATCATAAACAAGTCATTAGAATCTCAAAAATTCTGCAGAAATAGGTACGTTCAAAGCAGGGGCAGAATCGGAACTTTTACCCCATGCATCTCTTGAAGTTCATACTAATAATACACCATTAATCTACCATTTTGAGCACTAAACCAACATTAAATTCATCATCAATCATCACATCAGCCATCAAGACACGGGTGGGAGTTCATAGAGCCCACCTTCCAAATTTTCCAACAATAACAACCACCCATATGAATACAAGAGTTTAAAGGTGTTAATCAACCTCCATAAAACAAGATTTCGGTAGTTGATCGTTACCTACTTGTGTGGTGATCAAAGTCAGAATTTTTGGCCTTCCTTAGCACAAGAAAAACCGTGAATAACAGCTCCTTTTCTTAGCTCAATGGGATCTCTAAATGTTTAGTTAAGTGTAGTTCGAATTTGGAGTGAATTGGAAGAGGTATGATGAAGATTTGATGAAGGAATTTGGTGAAGTAAACTTGGTCCTTTTTTATCTTGATGTTGCACGGCTGGAATGGAAGCAAAAGAGGCAGCAATTGAGGTAAGTATATGGAGGGTTTTAATCTAGTGTGATGCTCCCATGTGAAACTAAAATGTGTGGCTCTCATTGATTCAAAGGTCAACTCTTTTTCCCTCGTTTCGTGCTCGATTCCTCTCGAGTTTGTTTCACTAGTGCACTAAATCTCTAATGCACTTATATTCATATAAATATTATTCACTCTCAATTGTCCCAAAATAAGGGTCTAACGTTCCTCAATTTAAATCGCGCGTGTGAAAACGCGTATCTCCAATTTAAGCGCGATAACGCGAAACTTCCGAGAAATTCTTATAACGATAGTACTAATAACTATCACTTGAGTATTTAAACATTAAAATACCTAATTTAGATCCATTGTACATGTCTCCAATATTCCAAACTTATTGTACTCTCAATCGGTCAAGATTTCCAAAGACGTGTTCACTATTTTCACTAAACGAGCTTTCGAAAATTAATTTTTGAAACAAGTCACTTTAAAAATATAATGAAACTATATTTCCATGTAATTAGGTCTCAAGAGCTTAGAAAATAATATTCGGGGTAAAAGGCCAAATAAATAATTAAATAATCTAGAAATAGGAGATTAAATAAGTAAATTTTGCGAGTCCTCACAATCAAGGCAACAATAGTGAGATTTTCCTACCAACCTTTCTAGCATTTTATCAATAAAGGGTAGTGAAAAATGGTCTTTTTGAGTTAATGCATTTAATTTTCTAAAATTTATACAAACTCGCCATCCATTTTGAATGCGGGTAGGCATCAACTCACCATTTGGATTTTCAACAACTGTTATTCCTGTCTTTTTAGGAACTACTTGTGTAGGACTTACCCACTTACTATCCGAAATTGGATAAATTATACCTGCATCAAGAAGTTTTAAATCTTCTTTTTTACTACCTCAATTATTGGTGGGTTTAGTCTACGTTGAGCCTCTTTTGAAGGTTTAGCATCTTCTTCCAATAAGATTTAGTGCATGCAAGTGGTTGGACTTAGTCTTTTGATATCTGCCAAAGTCCATCCCATTGCCTCCTTGTGATCTTTTAGCACCCGAATTAGCTTTTCTTCTTCTAAAGTAGTTAGCTTGCAAGAAATAATCACTGGACGTGTGCCTCCTTCCCTGAGAAATACGTATTTTAGATGACTTGGTAATTAATTCAATTCCAACTTCGGGACCTGTACAATAGATAGTAAAAGTTTTGAATGAGACCGTAGCAATTCAACATAAGGCACATCATAGCCTACAGTTTTAAGAGAATCTAATTCAAAACTAGTTTCTTGCAATTCAAGGAAAAAGTCAAACTTTCCTCTTATCTTTTGAATATACTTTCGATCAAGACCACTGGTAATAGTGGCTTTCGAAACATCATCATCAGTTAGTTCAAAAGTTTGCTGCGTCAAAAAGTCAATTACATCTATAACAAAGACTGAATGAGATTCATTAGGATATTTCATGGCATCATAAATATTGAATTTTATAATATCGCCATCAAATTCCATAGTCAGTGTTCCAGAGTAAACATCAATGTTAGTTCTAGATGTTCTCAAAAATGGCCTTTCTAACAAAATTGGAGGTGAATTAGTAGAATTATCTTCCTTCATATCAAACACATAAAAATTTACAGGAAAAATCAATTTGTCTACTTGAACTAATATGTCCTCCAAAACCTCATCAGGATAAGCGTTTGACCTATTAGCAAGTTGAATTATTATACCCATCTCTTTTAAAGGACCAAGATTCAATATATTATAAATAGAACGAGGCATAACATTTATAGAAGCACTCAAATCCAACATTGCTTTCTCAATCCTAATATTTTCAATTTTGTAAGGAATAGTAAACATACCTGGATCCTTACATTTTGGAGGCAACTTTTTCTGAAGCACTGCTGAGACTTTCTCCCCTAGATGCACTTTTTCATTTCCTTTCAATTTTTTTTGAGTAGTGCATAATTCTTTAAGAAACTTTTCATATCTAAGAATTTGCTTAATTGCATCTAAAAGGGGAATATTTACCTCAACCTTGCGAAAAGTTTTTAGAATCTCTTGCTCTTGCTTCTCTTTCTTTGACATTGCAAATTGACTGGGAAATGGAGGAGGAGCTGTCACCACTATTGGAGGTTCATCTCTGGATTTTTGATGTGGCATATCTTTAGGTTAGGGTGCCACTTCTTCTTTCTCAATAGCTTGCTCAGAAATTCTCTTACTAGGTTCTGGCAACTTTTTGCCACTCTTCAATGTGATTGCACTTGCATTTTGTTTTCGATTGATAACAGTCTGTAAAGGCAACTTTCCTGAAACTTGAGACTCCAATCGATTAACTGTAGACGCCAGTTGGATAATTTGATTCTCCAAATTTTGAATACTGGTTCTTGTCTCCTATTGAATTGTTGTGTATTGGTAGCTAAAGATTTAACAATTTCTTCCAAGGGCGTACCTGATTTCGAAACTGGTTGCTGTTGTGAAATTGGAGGCCTAGGCTGATATTGCTGTTGGTGAAATCCCGATTGCCTTGCAGTATAACTAAAATTCGGATGATCCTTCCACCTCGGATTATGGGTGTTTGAATAAGGATCATAGCGCCTTTGAGGTGGGCCAGGAAATTCGTCAACTGCATTTGCATGTTCATTCGGATTATCTTGTAGTGTGACACACATCAGTCTGATGACTCGAAGCATAGCAAATTCCACATGTTCTGGCCTGCTGAACCTGTCCTATAACCAACCTTTCCACCAAAGAGGTTAGAGAATCTAATCGTTATTCAATCGAAGAAGTACTTACCTCATTGACTTTTCTAAGGACATATTCCTGTCTCTCACCAAATTGTTGACCATTGGTTGCCATACTTGAAATTATTCTTCTCTCTTCCATTGGTGTTTTATTTACCAATGCTCATCCACTAGCTGCATCAATGATTTTCCTATCTGTTGCTGATAATCTCTTATAAAAATATTGAATGAGAAGTTGATCAGGGATTTGATGATGAGGACAACTTGCACATAAGTGTTTGAACCTTTCCTAATACTCGTGCAACGTCTCTCCATTAAATTGTCTAATCCCACATATATCTTTCCTAATGCTTGTAGCCCAGGAGGCTGGAAAGAATTTTTTAAGGAACTGTGTCTTCATCTCAGCCCAAGTAGTGATTGATCCAGATGGCAGATAATAGAGCAAGTCCTTTGCTTTATCAGCTAAAGAAAAGGGAAAAGCTCTTAATTTTATTTGCTTCTCAATGACTCCTTGGGGCTTCATGGTCGAACATACCATATGAAATTCCTTTAGATGTTTGTGAGGATCTTCACCTGGAAGCCCATGAAAAGAGAAGTAAATGAATTAAACCAAATTTTAACTCAAATAGTACATCTAAAGCAGGGTATGTGATGCAAAGAGGTTGTTGATTTAAATAAGAAGCAGCTAATTCTCTCAAAGTTCTCTTATCTGCCATGGTTTCAATCTCCTCTTCAAATTCATTGAAAGATTCAACCAAATTAGAAGCCAATTTTAACCCAATGAATAAAGATGATGGCTTTGCCCGTTGCTTAGTTTCCTTTTTTAATCAATGTGTCGTCTTCTCTATCTCAAGATTGTGATGCAATTTACTTGTATGAGCAGAGCGAGGCATAAACTAGCAATGAAATAAAACAAAAAGAAAAAATAAAAATAAAAATCCAAAGAGACTAAATCAACAAAGACACCAATCCCCGACAGCGGCGTCAAAATTTGTTGGCGTGTCAAACCAGCAAAAATAAAAAAATTCCTACTCTAATAATATGAATTTGAGTGTAGCAGTGAATAGGGTTGTATCCATAGGGATTGGGTGATTTATTCCTTTGGAAAGACAATAAATAAAAAGGGTGGATTATGAGAAATTAGCTAAAAAGCTCACTTGAATAAAAATAAAGACAATAACACAAAATTAATTAAAACTAAACCAAGAAAAATAATTCTCTAGTCAAAGGTCTAATCTCCACTTTGATTCATTTTAACTGATTATTGATGCAAAAGTAAAATTAATTATTTATAAATAAACTGGTTATGGTTGTCAACGAGTTCTGATGACCTGTCTCTCCTTAATGTTTCGATAACCACACAAGCTCTGTGATTATTTTTCTTATCACATCAACAACCCTAAACAAGCTCTTAGGATTTAACCTATTGACAGCATTGCTAATTAGAGAAACTACCAATTCTAATTAATAAACACACAAGCTCGATTAATTTAAGTTAGATTATATATCCTTGTGATATAAATTCGAAAGTTTCTATACAATCAAATTATATCACTGCCTGCAAACACTAAAACTACCAAACAATTACAGATTTGGTATTTTAGATGACAATAGACTATTCTGACAATTAAATAGCGATAAGGTATTTAATTGTAGAAAATAAACATAATCATGAATGAATAGGGTGTAGACACCAAATTTTTAATTTAGTTTTATTTGCTATTATTTTTATTTTTCATTGGTTAGATGTTAATTATTATTCATTTCTAGTCTCTTAGTTTTTATTTTAGACATTTTTAGTATTAAAATTCAGAAAAAGAAAATTACCCAAAAAAAAAAGAAAAAAGAAAAAAAAGTTGTTTTAATCATTTGTTTGTTTACTTAAATTAAATTTTGGAGGAAAAAAATATAATGTGTGAATAGGTGGAATCTTGCATGTGGGACAAATGTCCTCATTATAGGTTGACAACACAACACCTAAGGGGTTAGGTGTCTAGACACTTGGTTGGCTTAGGTTTTTGAGAGGGGAGTGAGGACCGAAAAAAGGAGACAACGGGAGAAAAGAGGGGAGGATAGTAGAGTTGACGGCTGGATGAGGGAGACTAGGAGAAATTGACAGAAAAAAAATAGAGAGCTTCGTTTGGGGGGCGAGAGAAAAGAAAACAGAGAAAGAAAAAACAGAGGGAGAGGCTCTCGGTTGAGGGCTAAGGAGAAAAAGGCAGAGAAAAGAAAAAGAAAAGGGCGAGGGAGAGAGCAACGGCGGATAGGGTTTTGAAGAAGGAAAAGAAGCAAAAGAAAGAATAGAGGGGCCGGCTGAGTGGGAGGAGAGAAAAAAACTGAAAAAAAAAAAAGAAATAGAGAGCAAGAAAGGCTTCGGCCGAAAGAGGAAAAGAAAATGAGGAAGAGGACGCTTCCACGGTTTCTTATGCTCGTGCGGCCATAACCCTTCGCACGCCGCCGTCCCTTCGCTCCGCACGCCGAAGCCCACCATCGCTCGCACCGCCTTTTGCCGCTCTCCTCAGTCACGCGCGACGCCAGCTTCATCGCCTCTCCCCCCATAGCTCAGGCTCCACCCTCTGCCGGCACAAGCAATTGGCCAACCGTCGGCCCAAGCAATCGAATCCGATCAGCACTGGCGAAGTTTCACCAAGAAACAAACTGTAAGCCGTCTTCCCACTTCAAATTTTAGTCTTCCTTCAAACACGAACGCATGAAACGCTCAAAGCATATTTTCTGATTTTGTTCATTATTTTGCTGATTATACACGATTTTGGAACGCCTGTTTCATGTATGAATGGGATTGAAATCTCGTGTGTTTTCTGATGATTTTTGGGGCTAGTTATAGAATCGTTTGAGCAAAAACTTGCTGGAATTTTTTCATGCCCATTTGCTGTTTGTTAAAATGCCTGAGTGAAATTTCTACTTGAAAGATGATTCATCCACATATTACGTATGAAGAAAACAAGTGGACAGTAAGATTCAATGCTTGTCATGACTTTTATGGAGGAAAAATAGAGTTCCGGAAGCTTATGATGTGCTCATTTTTGCATTTTTCTGTTTTAATCTTCCTTTTATATAAACTCGAATTAATGTCATGAACTTGTACGAGAGGGAGTTTGTGTGAGTTTTTTTTCTTTTTGGGGAGTGGCCAGAGTTGAATTTTTCTGGTATTCTCCATCCACGAAGGAAGACAGAAATCGAAACTGATGCCGAATCTGTTTGGAGAGGATGATTGCTTGTTTGGATTTATAATTTCAGCCCCTTTAGTCTTATTGTCTTTGTGGTTTCACCCCAGAAATTTAGAACTTCATATTTGACCCCAAGACTTTTACAAGTGCTTTCAATTGGGTCCCTGTTGCAATTTCAAATTAGGCCCTGAACTTTATCTTTTCTTCAATTTTGGCCCTAGAGTTCTGAAAATCATGATCAGGCCCTAAAAATTTTCCTAATATTTACAATTGGGTCCTTGCCAGCTCTAATGTTGCAACTCCATTGCTTGTTTTCTTCAATTAGCCACCATGCCTTGTCTAAATTGCACTTAATTCATAATTTTAAGGGCTTTATGGCCAAGTGAGTTTGTGTTTGCATATTTTCTTTAATTTTCTCAATTAAATTGGTACATTGACATTTTTATTCTTTTGGAGGGTAAATAAGTAATTCATGTCCTTAGAGCCCCAACTCAAGGGAGGTACACCCTATCCCATATTTCTTACTTTATTTGATCCTATGTGCCCTTATGTGACTTTATGTGCTTAATTTCATGCCTTTTGAATATTCTCATTTTATTTATTCATTTAGTTACTTTATTTGGTTACTTTTGTATATTTATTTTAGTTCAATGTTGATTATTTGAAAGGCATTCAAATGCCAAATTGTAATAGTTAGGTATTTATTTTAATTATTTATTTTCACTTCCCCCTTTAGATTGTAGTAGGACTTCCCGAATATAATAGTTAGGACTTATTGTTTTTATTTTGTTTTGTGTGGTTTGCATGCTTACGTGCTATGTGTTACCGTTTTCCTAGGATTTAGCATCTAGATATGCATGCTTATGTGTTATGTGAATTACGTGCTCACATGCCTACTTGCTTTAACTATGCCCATTTACTTGTGTATATATGGTGAATGCAAATGTACGATATAACCGTGGCTAGTCCAATGCTAGTCATGGTTACTTATTCCCGATCGCTCACAAGTCCAATGCTTGTGAGAAAGCGTTAGTAAAGGGCTAGTCCAATGCTAGACCCAATAGGGCCGTCCCTCGCTAGTACATACTCGCATGCCTTCACTACATTTTCATGCATTTTTCTTAGTATTTTTTACGTTTTTGCATGATCCTTTACCCTTTTCCCACATTCAAAGTATGATCTTTAGGATTTTGCATTTCACTCTAGTCATTAGGGTCATTTGCCTGATTAGCTTAGGGAGTTACTCTTTTGGTAAGGGGGATGGACGAGTTTGGCTACACATAGCCTTAGCACGCTCATTCTTTTTCTAACCAACAGGAAAAGCAAAAGTCACGATTTAGGCTCTCCCCGTACCCGTCTTGCTTGCATTCCTCTAGGGTTCTCACTATCACTTTGCACTCTCACTTCATATACTATTACTTTTTCCACATATTCACTTCACATGACTCTTATCTTACACATTCTCACTCTACCACTAGCACTTTACATACTACCATTGAGCACACATGCACTTCACACTATCACTTTACATACCTCACCTTGCACCACCATTTGCACACTCCCCACTTACACACTATTATTTTTATTATTACTTTTTTCACTTCACACAAGCTCATGTTTTCACATTGTATAAATTCATTTCATTCATTTTTTCGTCATTAGCATTACTCGTGACCTCTTGGAAGGCTTATCCTTGGCTATCACAACTCATGTGATTTAGTCCGATCGAGCCTCTAAGAGATATTTGTCCCTTTCGATTCCTCATTAGGTTTAGGATTACATTCATATTAGTTACATCCAAATGCGATACATCTTTTGGTTAGAAATTAGGAAAATCATGACTAAATCATGCAACTAGCTTAAGCTAGGTTGAGAGGGTGCCTTAAACATTGTCTTTGTCTTCCCTCTCTTCAACTATGACCCCCGAACCATTTTTCTCTGATTTATCCTAAATTTTGGAGTCAATCTAAAAAGATTTTACATTTAAATCCACATTTTTTGGGTGACTTGGTACACCTTAACTCAATACCAAGTGGCGACTCCTACATTTTATCAAAACCTTTTTAGATTACTATTTTTGGCCAAACCGTCGCATTTCAAAGCCCCATGGTCTTTTTCTTTCATTTGCATTTTCACACACCTCACTAATTTTCAAACCATACTTCACATATGTTTATTAAAAAATGGGGCGCGACAGCTTGGCGACTCCACTGGGGATTTCCTAAGTGGGTCCAAGCACTTGATTTAGTTATTCTTTTCCTCTTCTACCCTTTTCATGTATCGCATTTGGATGTTTAGTGTTGCATTTTTCCTTTTTTAGGATTTTTGCATTTCGCGTATATCAACTCACTCTCTCACCCATTTGCGTACGTTTGATTTGAATGATGGATGGTTCATTTATGTTATCCCGCGCTTTGCATTGCATTTGGGTGGGGGGATTTTACCCTAGAACCTTCGATTGCATTTGATGGTATAATCCCTCCTCTCAAAAGAAAAGCACTTCATACGTGTATGCATAGTTTTATTTACCCTATTTTTTCTTTATCGTGGGCGCTATCCCACATCTCCCTATAGGATTAGGATCGATTTCCTTAGGTAGGCGGATGGTGTGCACTGAGCCCATAGCGATGCCTAAGGGATCACTCGAGCCACCGACCGAAGGCCTTGGGAGTGATGACCCTTCGCCTTTAGGTCTGAAGGCTTGGGAGCCGAAACCTTATCGAGTCTAGATGCATTAGTGAACCAAACCTCATGCATCCATAATAGAATTGCCTAGGGTAGAGTCGACCTTATCCTGAATTAGGGACACTAGGCACGAAGGGAGGGATTCCAACCCTCTTTCCTTATTTTTGCTTTCTATATTTTATTATTTGATTGCCACAACGTGTTATGTGTTGAACTAACTGTCCTTGTTTCTTGTCTTTTGCATTCACAAACGTTAGAAAATAAGAGGTTTGGCATGATCTTTTTTTTAGAACCTTACCTTTTAGATAAGTTATTGCACGTTTAAAGATTTTGGTATATTGCATATATAGATTAATAATTGCATATCATTCTAGGCCCACCCTGGAGTATAAAGGGTCCCTTTAGGTCATGATATCGTTTAAATTGTATATTTTATTGCTTTGATAAAATGACATCATGCATAAACCGTAAAAGGGAATGCCATTTAGGGAATCCCACGATAGGAATAAACTACCTTATGTCTCGGACAAGTAGTCCAATGAGACTTGCATGTTTATGTTTCTTGTACCTTCCAAAGGGGTAGTGCACAAGGTAAGGTAGGATCCGATTTTCTTCCATAATCGTAGAACAAATTTTGCATATTAGAATATGAACATCTAACAATCATTTTTTGGCCATTTATCAAGAACTGGTAAAAATCTCTTGCGTAAAGGACATTAATTTGAATAAATTTACAAATGATCCTTCTTTGTTGAGACGATAAATATATTGAGGCCAAATCTTGATTTTAGAAGACTCATAAACTAATGCATCACAATGATTTTTTGAAACCACCAATAGGTAGACAATTCAATAAGCCATCATTTCCATTCAATTCATTTGATCAAATTATCCATCAAATTCATCCAATCTATTTGGTCAATTCATTCATCTTTAGGACAATCTAGTCAATTTTGGAATAAATCATCAGTTTCATTCCATTCATTTGACCAATTTACCCATTTTTAGGATGATCCGGTCAATTTTGAATAAATCATCAATTTCATTCGACCAATTTACCCTTTTTAGGGTGATCTGATCAATTTTGAATAAATCATCAACTCCATTCAATTCATTGGCTAGTTTATCTATTTTTAGGGTGATCTAGTCAATTTTGAATAAATTATCACTTTCATCCTATTCATTTGACCCACTTATTCCCTTTAGGGTTTAATTCTAAGGTTAACTGAATAAATTAGTCGAGACATTACAATCTTTTCAAGAGTAGGTTCTTTTACACATCATTTTATGTGTTAATCAAAGCAAGCAATTCCTTCGGACTTTGTTCTCATTTTTAGGACAAATGTCTCTTCTCACTCCAATTGGCCAAATTTTTCAAATTATTTTTCACTCAATAAGTTGGTCGGATTCATTAGGTATTGTATAGTGCCTACCCCAGAGGATTGCATTTTCATACTAGGCTTACCCTTGGCATAAAAGGGCTCCTCCATAGGACATGCATACCGATTTTACAAATTTGCTTACTAATTCTGGGTATTTTTTTCTTTTTATTTTTTCCCCCTCCCCTGCATTTATGAAAGATGTTTCAAGAAGGTGGAAATATTTTTCTATACCTGATAACGATTTTTATCGAATAAATCTTGAAAATTACAATTATCACTTGATTCTTGGGCAGACCCTACAATTTAAAGAATCTATCTGGAGGCGCTAGGCTAAAGCACCTAAGAGACTTCATAATTGTTTGTCAAAGAGAAAATTTTGTTTATTTGATTTGTTAATACATTTTTGTTTCAAAAGAAAAAGAGTCAAAAAGTGTGTATATGTGGAGCTCTTTAGAAGTTTTTCTTGTCTCATTTGTATTATAATTTTGTCTTAAACTTTTTCAGCAATAAAGTTTTTATTTAGACAATTATTGTTTGTATATAATCATGTATATTTCATTCTTTATTGGCTATTTGAGGGATTTCATGATGAATTTTAAGAAATAAGACTAAATTGAGATTTTTTCAACCTCTAGCCTGACAATTCACAAGTGCATGCTTTCTAAAATCTTTACATACACTAGATTTGTGATCCGAGCTATACAATAAGAGTGTTCAGAATTAAAAGAGATCACTCAAAAGACCCAATGCAATACCCTTTTTTCTCCTTCACTGTACAATTCATATTTTGCCCACTTTTATTAACCTCAAAATAAAATCAGTCACATTGATTGATAAATTATAAATTGGGGAAATCTTTGTTTGAAAATGCCCACTGTGTCTAATCAGATTCAATCCACATTTAAGTGAAAGTAAAAATGTACATTATTCTTATTTGTTTTGAAAATTTGGAATGATACTTCAAGCGTTCATTTCCCTATCTATACAAATTTTATCATTTGCTCTCCCATTTGAGCCTTTAAAAAAAAGAGAGAGAGAAAGAATAATTTCACTTCAAATAAGAGCCTTAATAATCACTACCCTACATTGAAAGATTTTCAAATATCAAAAGGGAATGGATTTTCAATAAGCTATTTGTTACTTTGGTTGTCATGAGGGGTAAGAATGATGCTTTGGCCATCGTTTCTACAATCTAAATACTATTTATCCCGTGCATCCTCATTTGAGCTAAAATGGGTGATTCTTGTCAAAAGTACTTATAATCGCACCACGCATTAAGGAAAGAGATTGGAGAATTTTTGCAAGAAAAAGAGAAAAGGCAAAATGCTGAAACAGAAAAAGAAGAGAGGGAATTACAAATTGGGGAAATTTGATTCTATCTGGGATTCAATTTTGAAAAAAAAGGAAGAGTTTTGTCCGGCGGATCACTTATGTTTCACAGATATGGATGAACAGAAGTCTTCCTCAATCAATTAATTCATATACATGCAAGAAATTTCGCATTAATGAAAGTTTCCTTTCAGAGCTATTGTAAGGAACGGAATAAAAAGTCAGACCCTCTTCTTTTCCAATCAAATATTCTATCCCTAATTATCCCTTTCGAGCCTTCAAAATAAAATACGTCGTTTGGCAACCACTGAGAATCACAAACCCCACACTGGGGCAAGTTTGAGTTGCAAAGGAAAAGAAAAGTTTCAAGAGGTGAAAAGTGATAAAGTAACAAAAGAAAAAGTAGAGAATCTCAGTTAAGCATAAATTGGGGCAAATTTTGAAAAGTTCAAAAGAATGGCAGAAGGCCAAAAAGAAAAGAGAGAGAAGCAAATGAAAGAGAAAAGAGCCTCAGTTAAGAATAAATTGGGGCAGGTTTTGATTTAACCCTAAAAATAGGGTTGGCGCAACAATGCGATTTCAGATCATTTAAACCACTTTTGAAATCCGCTTTCAAGTCTTAATTTTTCTAAACACCCCACTAGACCCCATTACAAAAGTCGAAAGTCCTGACTTCTGTTCTTTGCAATATCTCTGTCAAGAAATTTTCTAATTGGCAAGTGATGCTCATATACTGATGCTAAGGAATTTTTAAATATATTTGAATTGATTAGGTGTGAGGTTGACACTGCTCTTCATGTGAAAACCCGCAAGGGCACTTTTGAAAAAAAAAAGAAAAATAGAAAAGCTAGCGAAATAAATGCAAAAAAAAATGCAAAAAGATTCGATGCTGAAAGTCCCTGTTGAGTGATTATAAAAACCAAACAGAGGTCGAGATCTTTGAGCCCAAAATTGGGGCAATTTTTGGGAGGAAATGCGATCTTCAGTGCAATGTCCTTAAAAATTTTATTTATTTAACTATCGTTTTCAAGCCACATTACAAGCTAATAAAGTCAATCGTTGACTTATCCTTCATGACAATTCGAAGTAAGGATCATATTTCTAAGGAATCTATCAATCATTCGTGATCATAAGGCTATAACCTGTTTTCACATGTTTAGCTATCGTTTCTACCCATATGTTACAAGTTTATAAAACTTATATGTTGACTAAGTTTTCTTAAAAAATAAGGGTGACAAAATATTTGCTTTCACTAAGATGTGATATTGAAGGGATTACATACAATTTGGGCACAAGAATAAGACAAATCCTGACCTCTCATTTCCCTTAGCCCTTTCAAAATCAGAATAAGATCACTTGATTGGCCCTGAAAGACGAGCTAGCAAGAAGTGATGACCCATTACCCTAAGCATCGATGCTAAAGTGAGGAAGAAATCTTTTGTAATTTGGTATTATTTCGAGAAATTCATCATGAAATTTGCTGTATAAGTTTAAGCAAGACTTTTTCTTCACATTATATGTGATTATTTCCTAGATTTTAGGAAATGAAATTTGTTTTGTTCAAATAAATGGAGAGCCATCCAAATAATTTTTTTTTGCAAATCAAGTGGGCTCACATTGGGGCAAATTTTTATTTGTGAGATTTCGCAAAATAGGTCCATACTGGGGCAAATTTTTGTAACACGTTTCAGAATTTTGTCCAAGAGTCGAGCAAGATATTTTTGAATTAATCATGCTGCTCTTTACATGAGTAGTAGGTGCATCAATTTTAAAATAAAATAAGAAAGTTAAGTGCATGTTGTATTTTGGTAAGCTCCCTGTGCAGGTATTCATGACTGAAATCAATGAAGAAGCACCTAGCAATGTGGAAGGCCGATGCCAGGGAAAAGAGAAGAAAGAAGAAAAAAAAGGGCCCTACATTGGGGCAAATTATTTTTGAAAAGATTCAATCGATCAAAAAAATGAAAAAAATCCAAAATCCAAAATTTAAAAAATCAAAAAGTCAAAAAAAAAAAAAACAAAACAAAACAAAAGGGTGAGGGCGACCTTAGCGAAAACCCGAAAGGGCACTAAGATAGGATTTTCTCAAGAGCAGACATGAGTGAAAACAGATGGTGACTCGGTTCATTTGGACGTCTCCTCATCTTTACAGTGCTTTCGCCAACATAGAAACTCCGGAGCAGAGATATTCAAAAGGGCCAAGGATGACGTTTCATGCCAAGGCCACTTTATTTTGATTCACTTTACAACGATAATTTGCAATATTTTTTGCAATCATTTGTTCAATAAAGTGTATGACCATAATCATTGGATTTGGCCAAGTGACAATCCCTTGATTTGCTAAAAGAGCATTTGGATTTGTTCATCCATGCGAAAGCACAATGGAACAACGAACAGTTGACAATCTTAATTCCAGACAAAGAAGTTCGTCTCAATGGAATGTCAGAAATTGAAAGTCTCAAAAGGACTTGATGACAAAACAGCTTGTCGAACAAAAATGGACATCATAGATGATAAGATTGGGAAAGGAAAGTTTCAAATGAAGATGACAACACATCACACTGGGGCAAATCTTTGGATAATTGTTCAAGTAAGTCTTGTACAGTTTCTTCATACATACTAGCACTTCATTCACATTGCCACTAAACATGGATTAGTCCCACTAGTGAGCATTTCATTCATCACTGCCACTAAACATGGGTTAGTTCCACTAGTGAGCAATTCATTTACACTGCCACTAAACATGGGTTTGTCCCACTAGTGAGCATTGTCATTCACACTGCCACTAAACATGGGTTAGTTCCACTAGTGAGTATTTCATTTACACTGCCACTAAACATGGGTCAGTCCCACTAGTGAGCACTTCATTTACATCGCCACTAAACATGGATCAGTCCCACTAGTGAGCATTTCATTTACACCGCCATTAAACATGGGTCAGTCCCACTAGTGAGCATTTCATTTACGTTGCCACTAAACATGGGTTAGTCCCACTAGTGAACATTTCATTTTCATTGCCACTAAACATGGGTTAGTCCCACTAGTGAGTACTTCATTCATCTTATCGTTAGACATGGGTCAGTCCCACTAACACTTTATTTCACTTCATTTCATCCAGTTGGACTTGAATTTTGTACCACCAAGCTCGACAGGCTTGGGTTGTATCCCACTGACCAATGTCATGGCAGTTTCGGGTCAGTCCCGTATTAAATTTTCTATTCGGGTCAGTCCCGTTTTAAATTCCTGTTCGGGTCAGTCCCGTTTTAAATTTCCTGTTCGAGTCAGTTCCGTTTTAAATTTCCTGTTCGGATCAATCCCGTTTTTAAATTTCTGATCGGGTCAGTCCCGTTTTAATTTCCTGTTCGGGTCAGTTCCGTTTTAAATTTCTTGTTCGGGTCAGTCCCGTTTTACATTTTTCGTTCGAGTCAGTCCCGTTTTAAATTTCTCGTCTGGGTCAGTCCCATTTTGAAATTTTTTGTTAAAGGGATCAGTCCTCATTTCAAAAGCGTCAGTCGTTCGAGTAGTTTGCAGCAGAATAACCACAGGTGAGTATTTGGTGTCTACGTCTTTGTCTCGAGTTTCTTCAAAACTCAGACAAAGAGGGCAAACTGTAGACACCAAATTTTTAATTTAGTTTTATGTGCTATTATTTTTATTTTTCATTGGTTAAATGTTAATTATTATTCATTTCTAGTCTCTTAGTTTTTATTTTAGACATTTTTAGTATTAAATTTCAGAGAAAGAAAATTTTCAAAAAAAAAAAGAAAAAAGAAAAAAAGTTGTTTTTTTTTTTTTTTTTTAGCAAAACCCCATACACGGGGAGGGGATGCCAGCCCAAAATATTATTAGAAACGAAAGCTTACAACAAGGGGAGACGCCTCCCCAAAGAAAAGACTAGGCAAACATAACCTAACCCCCCTCGCTAATCCAACGAACCCCAGGCACACTCCGTGAGTCCAGGACAACCGAGGCCCGGACGATTGCCGGCAGCTCCTGGAACTGGTCATACTCCGTAACTCCTATTGTTCCCATATCCGCTAGCCTGTCTGCCGGCGAGTTGGCCTCACGGAAAACATGCGCGATAGTAGCTGAAAAACCCTCCAGAAGACTCCTAATCTTCCTCAAGCAATTACATAAAGGCCACTTAGCAAGTACCCCAGAGACAACCAACTGCACCAAGGCTTTAGAATCTACTTCTACCAGCGAAGGGCGAAGCCCCCGTTGTGAACACAACTGCAAACCAAACAGTAAAGCCAGACCTTCTGCCTCCAACACATTGTAGTCCCCGAATTCCTTGTAAAAAGCAAAAATCATTTTTCCCTGATAATCCCGGACTAGCCCCCCACCCGTGGCCCTGCCATGCTTCACACTGGCATCCGAGTTCAATTTAAGCAAACCAAAAGGCGGCTTTTCCCACATAATCGCCCTAGGGATCCTCCGCCGCGGAGGCGTAGTGACCAAACAAAGCAAGTCACAATCACCATCTCCGTTGAAGTGCGACCGACGGAACAAATTGGCCTTCCCAAGCCCCTCCAAGAAATGGTCTATCTCGCAGATGATCTTGTCACCCCCCCAACGGACACCGCAGAAACGCTCCTGATTCCTGGCAGACCAAAGAAACCAGCACACTACAACTGGCATAAACGTCCGAATATGGTCCTTCGAAGGATCTGCTGCCGTCCAATACCACGCTTTAAAAACTGACGCCATGCCCAAGCAATTGGACAATCGAAAACCAAAACGGCCAGACATCCTCCGCCACACCTCGGAGGCAACCGGGCCCGTAAAGAAAACATGCAAAAGGTCTTCCTCCTCCCGATAACAGCACCCACATCTAGAGGGAGAAGACAAACCTCGCGACCGTAAGGTCACATCCAAAGGAAGGAAATTGCGCATCACTCTCCAAGCGAGAAACGACATTTTCATTGGCAACACCGAAGACCATAACAGTGAGTCAACCAAGGAATACTGCCTCCTTTGACGGAGCAACTCCCATGCCGACTTAACCGAGAAGCAACCCGTCGGTGAAGGTAGCCAAACCATCCTATCTTTCTGAGATACGTCGAATGGCGTGTCCATGATAGCCTGGATGACAAAACTCGGGACCCATTGGGCAAGCCACAATTCATCCCAACCATGCAAAGTAATAAATTCGGAGACAAGGAAGTGTTTTAATCATTTATTTGTTTACTTAAATTAATTTTTGGAGAAAAAAAATATAATGTGTGAATAGGTGGAATCTTGCATGTGGGACAAATGTGCTCATTATAGGTTGACAACACAACAACTAAGGGGTTAGGTGTCTAGACACTTGGTTGGCTTAGGTTTTTGAGAGGGGAGTGAGGATCGAAAAAGGGAGACAACGGGAGAAAAGAGGGGAGGATAGTAGAGTTGACGGCTGGATGAGGGAGACTAGGAGAAATTGACAGAAAAAAAATAGAGAGCTTCGTTTGGGGGGCGAGAGAAAAGAAAACAGAGAAAGAAAAAACAGAGGGAGAGGCTCTCGATTGAGGGCTAAGGAGAAAAAGGCAGAGAAAAGAAAAAGAAAAGGGCGAGGGAGAGAGCAACGGCGGATAGGGTTTTGAAGAAGGAAAGGAAGCAAAAGAAAGAATAGAGGGGCCGGCTGAGTGGGAGGAGAGAAAAAAACTGAAAAAAAAAAAAGAAATAGAGAGCAAGAAAGGCTTCGGCCGAAAGAGGAAAAGAAAATGAGGAAGAGGACGCTTCCACGGTTTCTTATGCTCGTGCGGCCATAACCCTTCGCACGCCGCCGTCCCTTCGCTCCGCACGCCGAAGCCCACCATCGCTCGCACCGCCTTTTGCCGCTCTCCTCAGTCACGCGCGACGCCAGCTTCATCGCCTCTCCCCCCATAGCTCAGGCTCCACCCTCTGCCGGCACAAGCAATTGGCCAACCGTCGGACCAAGCAATCGAATCCGACATCAGCACTGGCGAAGTTTCACCAAGAAACAAACTGTAAGCCGTCTTCCCACTTCAAATTTCAGTCTTCCTTCAAACACGAACACATGAAACGCTCAAAGCATATTTTCTGATTTTGTTAATTATTTTACTGATTATACACGATTTTGGAACACCTGTTTCATGTATGAATGGGACTGAAATCTCGTGTGTTTTCTGATGATTTTTTGGGCTAGTTATAGCATCGTTTTAGCAAAAACTTGCTGGAATTCTTTCATGCCCATTTGCTGTTTGTTAAAATGCCTGAGTGAAATTTCGACTTGAAAGATGATTCATCCGCATATTACGTATGAAGAAAACAAGTGGACAGTAAGATTCAATGCTTGTCATGACTTTTATGGAGGAAAAATAGAGTTCCGGAAGCTTATGATGTGCTCATTTTTGCATTTTTCTGTTTTAATCTTCCTTTTATATAAACTCGAATTAATGTCATGAACTTGTACGAGAGGGAGTTTGTGTGAGTTTTTTTTCTTTTTGGGGAGTGGCCAGAGTTGAATTTTTCTGGTATTCTCCATCCACGAAGGAAGACGGAAATCGAAACTGATGCCGAATCTGTTTGGAGAGGATGATTGCTTGTTTGGATTTATAATTTCAGCCCCTTTAGTCTTATTGTCTTTGTGGTTTAACCCCAGAATTTTACGACTTCATATTTGACCCCAAGACTTTTCCAAGTGCTTTCAATTGGGTCCCTGTTGCAATTTCAAATTAGGCCCTGAACTTTATCTTTTCTTCAATTTTGGCCCTAGAGTTCTGGAAATCATGATCAGGCCCTAAAAATTTTCCTAATATTTACAATTGGGTCCTTGCCAGCTCTAATGTTGCAACTCCATTGCTTGTTTTCTTCAATTAGCCACCATGCCTTGTCTAAATTGCACTTAATTCATAATTTTAAGGGCTTTATGGCCAAGTGAGTTTGTGTTTGCATATTTTCTTTAATTTTCTCAATTAAATTGGTACATTGACATTTTTATTCTTTTGGAGGGTAAATAAGTAATTCATGTCCTTAGAGCCCCAACTCAAGGGAGGTACACCCTATCCCTTATTTCTTACTTTATTTGATCCTATGTGCCCTTATGTGACTTTATGTGCTTAATTGCATGCCTTTTGAATATTCTCATTTTATTTATTCATTTAGTTACTTTATTTGGTTACTTTTGTATATTTATTTTATTTCAATGTTGATTATTTGAAAGGCATTCAAATGCCAAATTGTAATAGTTAGGTATTTATTTTAATTAATTATTTTCACTTCCCCCTTTAGATTGTAGTAGGACTTCCCGAATATAATAGTTAGGACTTATTGTTTTTATTTTGTTTTGTGTGGTTTGCATGCTTACGTGCTATGTGTTACCGTTTTCCTAGGATTTAGCATCTAGATATGCATGCTTATGTGTTATGTGAATTACGTGCTCACATGTCTACTTGCTTTAACTATGCCCATTTACTTGTGTATATATGGTGAATGCAAATGTACCATATAACCGTGGCTAGTCCAATGCTAGTCATGGTTACTTATTCCCGATCGCTCACAAGTCCAATGCTTGTGAGAGAGCGTTAGTAAAGGGCTAGTCCAATACTCGACCCAATAGGGCCGTCCCTCGCTAGTACATACTCGCATGCCTTCACTACATTTTCATGCATTTTTCTTAGTATTTTTTACGTTTTTGCATGATTCTTTACCCTTTTCCCACATTCAAAATATGATCTTTAGGATTTTGCATTTCACTCTAGTCATTAGGGTCATTTGCCTAATTAGCTTAGGGAGTTACTCTTTTGGTAAAGGGGATGGACGAGTTTGGCTACACATAACCTTAGCACGCTCATTCTTTTTCTAACCAAAAGGAAAAGCAAAAGTCAAGATTTAGGGTCTCCCCGTACCCGTCTTGCTTGCATTCTTCTAGGGTTTATGCATTTCATTTACTCACTATCACTTTGCACTCTCACTTCGTATACTATTACTTTTTTCATATGTTCACTTCACATGACTTTTATCTTACACATTCTCACTCTACCACTAGCACTTTACATACTACCACTGAGCACACATGCACTTCACACTATCACTTTACATACCTCACCTTGCACCCCCATTTGCACACTCCCACTTACACACTATTATTTTTATTATTACTTTTTTCACTTCACACAAGCTCATGTTTTCACATTGCATAAATTCATTTCATTCATTTTTTTGTCATTAGCATTACTCGTGACCTCTTGGAAAGCTTATCCTTGGCTATCACAACTCATGTGATTTAGTCCAATCGAGCCTCTAAGAGATATTTGTCCCTTTCGATTCCTCATTAGGTTTAGGATTGCATTCATATTAGTTACATCCAAATGCGATACATCTTTTGGTTAGAAATTAGGAAAATCATGACTAAATCATGCAACTAACTTAGGCTAAGTTGAGAGGGTGCCTTAGACATTGTCTTTGCCTTCCCTCTCTTCAACTGTGACTCCCGAACCATTTTTCTCTTATTTATCGTAGATTTTGGAGTCAATCTAAAAAGGTTTCACATTTAAATCCACATTTTTTGGGTGACTTGGTACACCCTAGCTCAATACCAAGTGGTGACTCCTACATTTTATCAAAACCTTTTTAGATTACTATTTTTGGCCAAACCGTCACATTTCAAAGCCCCATGACCTTTTTCTTTCATTTGCATTTTCACACACCTCACCAATTTTCAAACCATACTTCACATATCTTTATTTAAAATGTGACGGCTTGGATCCAAAATAATAATCTAAAAAGGATTTTTTAGGAAAAATAGGAGTTGCCATTTGGTATTGAATTTAGGTATACCAAGTCATCCAAAACATATTTTTAAATAACTAATAAATAAAACAACTTTTAGACGACTCCAGATTTTTGAAAACAAGAGAAGAGAGTTTGGGAGTCACGGTTGAAAAAAGGGAAGGCAAAGATTTGATAGTTTCAAACCTAAGATACCCTTTCAATCCAGCCAAAACTAGTTGCGAAATTCAGTCGAAAATTTTCTTAGTCTAACCTATGCAACTTATTACATTAGGATACTTCTATATGAATGCGAGTCTAGACCTAGGGGGTATCAGAAGGGTCGGAATGTTTCTTCAAAATTTAATTGGTGCAAATCAAATTAATTGCGATGCCCAAAAATGATTTTTAGAAGAGGTCATGAATATGCAAAATATGAGACTCAAAAAAGAAGTTATAACATATAGATAAATATACATGATCTAAAAAAAAAGAGAATGCAACATAACGGGTACGGGATGTTAAAATTTGTGATTCAAATTTTTCTTCTTATAAAGGGAAAAAGAGCGTGTTAAGGCTAAGAAGCCATACTCGTTCACTTTTCATATTTGAAAGGTGACTTTTCTAATCTAATCAAGCAAATAAACTAACTTATTTCTATTTTTCTAAATGGAATGCAAGTCTAAATGTCATGTTTTACGCACATAGGGATAAGGGAGATAATATATAGAGGAAAGATCATACAAGATGAGAAAAAGACCCTAAAAATAAAAATATGCATGAAATGCAATAAATGTCATACAAACATGTAATTTTAGCACGTAGGTGGCCTTAACCGTCTAGCATTGGACTAATCCATGTCTATAAGTTCTCACTAGTATTGGACTAGTGAGAAAACGAAAAAAATGCCATAACTAGCGTTGGACTAGTGTCGTGACGTTATGTATTTTTTATAAATAAATAAAATATAATTAAATCAAGTAAACACATAAAACACATAGAGTACATAACACATAAGCATAATATCTAGATATAAAAACTCTAAAGAAATCGAATAAATACATAAGCACACAAGCATGCAAGCACATAAACAAATAAACGCACATAAAGATGTAACTATTACATTTGGAGTCCTAACTACAATCTAAAGGGAAAATTTTGAAAAATATTAACCTAACTATCATATTCATCTAACTAATTACATTTTTCACAAAAATAAAATCTATCTATTACATAGCCTAGTTAAATACATCTCTTGAGCATCTGTCCATTACAATTTGGCATTTAAATGCAGTCCAAATAATCATCAAAAATTAAATATAATAAATAAAAATTTTAAAAGAATAAAATGAGTAAATACAAGAAAAAAAACCCTCAAAACATGCAATCACACATAAAAAGCACATAGGAGTACATAAGAGAATTTAAAATAATACTAGAAAACACCTCTCTTGAATTAGTGGTTAAATAAGGTTGGATTTGCACCATTTATACTCCAAAATCAACAAAATGGTCAAGACACCAATTTAATTAACAAATAAATTATAAAAAATGGAAATAACTATGAAATCTACCAATTAAAAGCATTTAAATGAAATATAATTAATAATTAAAGAAGATAGGCAAATTATACTTAAGAAATCAAAGCTGTTAGGGATCTAATTACAAAAATTAAAAAAGTTTTTGGGGTTAAATTATAATTATTACAAAGATCAGTGTCAACATTAAAGAAAAATAAAGTTCAGGAATCAAATTATAATTAAATTAAGGATCTAATTGAAAGAAAATCAAGTTTTAGGGCCACACTAAAATTACTCAAAAGTATAGGGACCAGATTGCAATTTTCGTATCAAATTTTGTAAGCCAAAGGGCTATGGGCCTTTTATTATTTCATTGGGTCTAAAACTTCCCCCGGCCCAACGAAAATTCAAAGAAAAACACGGACCAGCCTACTCTTTTTACCCAAGCAAACCCAACCGAAATGTATGGGTTTTATCCCCCAACTCCATGCCATAACCCAATCAAAATAAACCAAAACTTCTATCAAAATCGAAACAAAATAACTCTTAACCCAAAATCCTACTTATTTAACTAAAACCCACAAGATATTAAATCTATCAAAAATTATTAAGTCTTAATTTTGACCTAAAATTTGGAAATAATTTGTTCAAAAACATAGTTAAAATATGCAAAAGAAGATTAAAACTTAAAGGGGGGAAATTGATTCAATTTTTCCAGGTATTGGGCCATAGTGGGATTAGATGAAAGTTGGGAGGCCAAAATGCAAATTCCAAATCTCCCATGCAAAGCTGTTCGAAGTATTCTGATGCTTTGAAAGTTTGGCAACCCAGAAAGCATGCGACAATCTAAAACAAAACTCCGGTTCCAAATACTCGCTAGATTTCACAAAACCCATCATCAAAATGCAAGATTGAACAAAACAAACAAAAAAAGGGAAAATCTAGACTGGGGGGCTGCAAAAGAAAGGGGAAGACAGTCAAAGCAGAAGAGAAAGAGGTAACAAACAAATGCAACAAATCTTGATACATATGGCGCAGATCTAGACGTATATGAAAAGAAAGAGATGAACCAGGTTAGCTTTGAAGCTTAATCGAGCCAGATAAACATGGAGGATCCGAAAATAATGCAATCAAATGAAGGAACCGGGTCACCAACCTTTTGATGAAGAATTGTCCAAGTGCTGACAACCCTGCTATTTTGGGGTTCGATATGATGGTCTTCTAGATGTTTTTTCTGAAAGTTTTCTGAAGAGAAGTTTCTCCTTGACAAGTATAGATAGTGCAGAAACAAACAATACACCTAAAAGACTAAGACTAAGATCAAATTTCGGCCAGGAAGGAGGCTTATTCACCAACTCTGGCTCAAAGTTATTTTCTCAGAAAAATTCTGTTGTATCCTTTTCTTTCTCTCTCTCCGTTCTTCTCTTTTTTTCTTTGTGTTTCCGCCACCCTTTCTCCTTTTCTTACCCCTAATCCTTGTGTTTTGTTGGTATTTATACGAAATAAAGGCTTCCAAACCCTGACCTCAAAGGTGAGGATGAAACCTAGATTTGTTGGGCATTTTAGAGCCATTAGATGGTTTTGATTCTAAAACTCTCTTGATAAAAATCAATGGATGAGGTGGCTAAAGATTGGGGGGAAAAACGAGTGGAATTGGATGAAATCCGAGCTACAACTTCCGATACTATGCTTTCGTTCATGGCCATGTACGAAATAATGAAGATGACGCGCGTGTATGCTGTTTTCCTTTTTTTTTTTCAAAATCTGATTTTGATTTTTCTTCTTCTCTTCTCTCTTTTTTTTTTCTTTTTCTGTCCTTCCTTTTATTTTCATTCTAATTTTTCTAAAAATGAATTGAAATGATTTTCTTTAGAATAAGTAAGAAATAAAAATAAAATACCATGAAATAAAATAAAATGAATAAATAATAAATAATAAATGAAATAAAAATATAAATAATAAATATAAATTACTTGCTACTCTTTGTCTGAGTTTCGGAAAAATTCAAAACAAAAATGTAGACACCAAATTACTTACCTGTCTGCTCGAATTGAATCAAATCAAACAAAGTGAGTTTCAAATAAAGTGAGTAAGCATTTAAATTGATTAGTGGGATCTAACTACAGTCCAAACAATCAGTAAATCCTAACGAATTGGAAAATATAAACCTAGTAAATAAAAAGTTGGTGTGACCGAATCTGAGCCTAACAAAGCAAAAGGCTGTTGGAATAAAATCCAAACCTAACAAAATAACGGTTAGTAGCATAAAAATTCAAACCGAACAAAATAAAGTTGGTGGAATAAAATCTAAACCCAACAAAATAATGGTTGATTGGATAAAACGTAAATCCAACAAAATAAATGTTAGTGAGATAAAATCCAAACCCATCAAAATAACAGTCGGTGGGATAAAACTCAAACCCAACAAAATAACAATCGGTAGGATAAAACTCAAATCCAACAAAATAACTAGTTGGTGGGATAAAATTCAAACCTAACAAAATAACAGCTTGTGGAATAAAACTCAATCCCAATAAAATAACAGTTGATGGGATAAGATCCAAATCCAACAAAATAAAAGTTGGTGGGACAAGACCCAAACTCAACAAAATAACGAGTTAGTGGGATAAAATCCAACCCCAACAAAATAACGGTTGGTGGGATACGATCCAAACCCAACAAAATAATGGTTGATGTGCCAAGATCCAATCCCAACAAAATAATGGTTCTTGAGATAAAATTCAAGTCCAACAAAATAACGATTGACGGGATAAAATTCAAACCCAACAAAATAAACAGGTGGTGGGATAACATCCAAATCCAACGAGTTAACGATTGGTGGGATAAAACCCAAACCCAACAGGAATAACAGGTTGGTAGGATAAAAATCAAATCCAACAAAATAATAATTATAGGAAAAAATAAAAAAGAGCGTTTTTTGCAAACAATAAATTTATTTATAGAATTAGATGTTACTTTTGTGAAAAAATTTGTCTCAATGTAGATCAGACTTAGCTAAATAATTGTTGTTCTTCCTCTTCGTTTAAGAAGAAGTGCGTAATCCAATCCTACAAAAGAAAATAAAAATAATCGTGACGAAATATAATGTCACCACCGTGCGGTTCCTTGAGTCTTGAAAATCCTATAAACATAAGATTTTTTATGTCGAGGAACTATCCGATTTAGAAATCTTGCGCAATCTTCTCTTGATCTGCTAGTATCTGAACTCAGTCAATCATGCTTATACTATGAGATATACATTTATGCACCAATTACGATAAATTACGGGAATTGTCTCTTGGCTGAATTCAATGGAAAGCACATAAAAGTTTTAGATAAAATTATTTCATACAATGATACAAAATAGAGTAAAAATGATTTTCAACGAGAAAATGACTCTTATTAAGTTTACAAAAATGACTTGAAAATTCAGATATAAATTTGAATGGCCTTTTTATGATGAGAGCAATATCGCATTTGACCCCTTCGAATATCACATTCCTGAAATTCAGTGTATTCAAATGAACATAGTCACCAGTTTCTTAATAATCGACCCTCGACTTTTCATTCACGGCTTAGTTGGTACTTCAAATCCTACCTTAGTGCCCTTTCGAATTTTCACTAAGGTTGCCCCCACCCATTTATTTGCTATTCTTTTACTTTTGCTTTTTATTTTCTCTTTTTTTTTCTTTCTTCTTTTTTTAAAAAGGCGCCCTTATGGTTTTCACCTAATGAGCATGAGTGTAATTATCCTTCTCATGCAAAATTGGTGAAGGTGTATTTACATCACTTGCTATTTGATTAAAAAATTTTCTATTAGAAATACCGTTATGACGGAGGTCGGGAGCTTTTTGGCTTTTGTAATAGAATCAGGTGGGGTGTTAAGAAATATTAAGGTTCGAATACAGATCTTTAAAGGGGTTTCAAAGAGTCCTAGGACTGCATCCTATGAAATTTGCCCCAGTATAAGGCTATTGAAACTAAAAAATTGTCCCAATTTCATTTTTAGACTGAGTTTTCTCCTATTCTTTCTTTGTTTCTGTATACCTTACTCCTTTTTTCTTAAATGCAAATTAAAACCTGCCCCAATATGGGGTTTGCGACCCTTAGGGATTTATCAGACGGAAAAAGCAGATTATTCTAGAGGCTCAAAGAAAAAAATTAGGGATAAAATGTTTAAAAGAAAAAGAAGAAGGCCCGTTGTTTAGTCCACCCTAGGCAGTATTTCAAAAAGAAAATTCACATAATTAGATGAAAAATTTCTTACATATATCTAAATTGATTTGTTGAAAAAAAACCTGTCTGTCCATCTCTGTGAGAATGAATACTCCTCCAAGCAATACCTTCTTAACAACGAATGGTCCTTGCCAATTTGGAACAAATTTTTCTTTAGTTTCATCTTGAATAGGAAGAATTGTTTCAAGACTTTGTCCCCTTCTTGGAATATGCAAGATTTGACTTTTTTATTGTAAATACGGGTCATTCGCCTTTGATAACATTGTTCATGGCAAACAGCATTTAACCGTTTTTCATCAATCAGAGATAGCTGCTCATGTCATTGCTTAATCCATTCACCTTTCTCCAATTGAGTTTCTATTAATATGCGCAAGGATGGAATTTCAACCTCTGCTGGTAATATCGCTTCCATTCCATACATGAGAGCATAAGGTATTGCTCCGGTAGAAGTTCTGATGGCAGTCCGATAAGCCATTAATGCATGTGGCAGTTTTTCATGCCAATTTCGACGTCTTTCCGTCTTTTTGCGAATAATTTTCTTCAGATTTTTGTTTACGATCTCCACAGCTCCATTTATTTGAGACCTATAGATAGCAAAATTTCAGTATTTGATCTTGAACTGTTCACACAATCTATTTACCATGTCATTATTAAAATTCCTTGCATTGTTAGTAATCAGTGTTTCTAGCACTTGAAAACGACAAATAATGTGATCTCTCAGAAAATCAGTTACTACTGTCTTGATTACATTCTTGTAAGACGCTGATTCAATTCATTTGATAAAATACTATATCACCACAAGGATGAATTGAAACCCATTCGAGGCAGGGGGATCAATAACTCCAACCACGTCTATTCCCCATATTGAGCATAGCCAAGAAGCAGTCATACTATGTAGTTCTGTAGGAAGAGCACGTATAACATCGGCATGCATTTGATACTTTATGCATTTTCTAACAAAATCTACACAGCCATGCTCCATGGTGAGTCAAAAATACTCTGTTCTCATGATCTTTTTAATCAATAAATGCCCATTCATGTGTGGTCTGCATACATCGCTGTGCACTTCTTTCATCATATAATTAGCATCATTTCTAGTGATGCACCTTAGAAGATCCAAATCTGAAGTCTTCTTATATAACACCTCTTCATTCAAAAAGAATTTTGACGACATTCTACACTAGAAACTCTTGGCAGCTGAATCGGCGTCCGGAGGGTAAGATCCTGTCTTTATGAATTCTTTGATATTGCTATACCATGGACAATCATCAGAGGTCTTTTTCACAACCAAACAATGTGCTAGTTTATCCTAGAATTGAATCTGAATAGGTTCAATTTACAACTCATCTGGATGTTGAATCATAGAAAATAATGTAGTCAGAGTAGCAGCGAAAGCATTACAAGTGTGAGGGATATGTCTAAACTCCAAATTTCGAAACTTATTGGCCAAACTAAGCAGTTTGCAATGGTATGGCATAATTTTCATATCTTGAGTCACCCACAACTTGAGCGTTTGATGCACCAGTAAATCAGAATCACTGAACATTATCAAATCCTTTTTCTCCTTTTTTAATGCCATTTGCAATCCAAAAATGTAAATTTCGTACTCAGCCATGTTATTGGTGTAAGGAAATCGTAATTTAGCAGCGACGGGGTAATGGTTTCCCTCAAGTGACACCAGAACAGCTCCGATTTCGACCCCAAAAGAATTCAAAATGCCATCGAAGAATAGTCTCCACCCAGGGTATTGCTCATTCATATCTTCTGATGCGCTAATAAATAAAATCTGCTCATCAGAAAAATAGGTATGCAATAGCTGGTAATCATCTTCTCTCGGATTTTCGGCCAAATGGTCTATTATGACCTGCCCCTTGATTGCCTTTTGCGTAGTGAAAACAATATTGAATTCCGAAAGCATCATCTGCCTCTTTACCATATGCCCTGTCGGTATCGGCTTTTTTAACAAATATTTCAGAGGATCGAATGAAAAATGAAGTAAGTGGTATGACTGAGTAAGTAATGCCACAACTTTTGAACTGCTCAGACTAAAGTACAACAACTTCTCTGAAAAAAGAAATAATTGATCTCGTATCTGGTGAATTTCTTACTGAGATAATAGATGGCTTGTTCCTTCTTTCCCGAGTCGTCATGTTGTCCCAAAACACATCCTACAATCGCATCAAGTACAGATAGATACATAATCAGATGTCGACCCATCTTAGGTGACACTAAAACCGGAGGGTTCAACAAATAATTCTTAATTTTATTAAAAGCCAGTTAACATTTTTCATTCCAATGCATTGGCACGTTCTTCTTCAGTAATTTGAACAAAGACTCACATGTAGATATCAATTGAGCGCTAAATCTATCGATAAAATTGATCTTCCCCAAAAAGCTTTTCACGTTCTTTTGAGTTTTCGATATGAGCATCCCTCGAATCATTTTGATTTTCGCTGGATCAATCTCTATTCTCTTTTTACTGATAATAAATCCCAATAATTTATCGATGGGAGCCCCCAAAAGCACATTTTGTAGGATTCAATTTCAAATTGTACTTTCTCAACCTTTCGAACAATTTCTTTAAGTCAATCAGATGGTCTTGAGCTTCTTGAATTTAATAATAATATTGTCCACATAAACCTCAATTTCCTTATAAATTATGTCATGAAACAAAGTGGTTATGGTTCGTTGATAAGTGGTTCTAACATTTTTCAATCCGAACGGCATTAACCGATAGCAGAATTTTTCACATGAAGTGATGAAAGCAGTCTTCTCTCTGTCTTCTTCCGTCATTAAAATTTGATAATACCTGACGAAACAATCACCAAAAGATTCGATTTCATGTCCCGTAGTGTTGTCCAGAAAAATGTAAATGTTTGGCAGCGAAAAATCATCTTTCGGACTAGTTTTGTTGATATCTCCACTTCTCCACTCTTCTTCGGAACCGGTACGGGATTTGAAAGTCAAATTGGATAACGAGGCACTATAATAATTCTGACGTTGAATTGCTTCTCGATCTACTCCTTGATTTTAAAACTTATAACTGGTTTAAATTTGCACGATTTTTGTTTTACTAGTAAAAATTTTGAATCAGTCGGCAATTTTGGACCACTATATCTGTAGAAATTTCAAATATTTCATCATACGACCATTCAAATCATCTTGAAATATAGTTAAAAATTCAGTCATCTCCTTTCTCTATTCCTTATTCAAGTGAACACTAATTTTGATCTCTTTAACCTCCATCTTAGTGCCAATGTTAATTATTCCTGTCTCTTCTAAGTTCGATTTGGATTTTTCTTCATATTATTTAAGAATTTTTTAAATAGACCCAAGTTCCTCCTCGCTATCACTCTCATTTTGAATTTTGGATTCTATAATTTCAAATTCGTAAGAGATATTGAGTTTGCAATCATTGAATTTCAGAATGGTGATATTTGAATGGTCAAATAGTTTTATTTTTTATCATCTAAAAATAAAGTAATATGGACAATAAACAAGTAGAAAATAATAGAAGATAAATAGAGACCTTCTGTTTCATTGAATTTAAAAAAGTAGACAGACATTCGAATAAGGACAAGTACTTTGCAAAATGAAATGTCAGTTAAAACAAAAGCATATTAACCGGAACTGTGCAGTGGGAATGGGATTTCATTTAAACAAAATGCATATTAACATAATACTAAAAGAAAACAAATAGTGAGAAACAAAGTAACCTTTATCACGGATTTCGGTCAAAGAGAATCTCCCTAAATTACCAAAATTTTCTTTCGAAAGGGAAGCTAATCAATAGTCCAATTTTGCATAGCTTCTTTCGGGATGGTTGGAAACTCCATTTCTTCCAGGGGCTCATCCTCGCAGGGACTCCAACGAACAACTGAGACAGCCCACCTCGATCTCCTCAATCGTGTTCTTCTCATCTAATTCGGACAGGATTATCCCAGATGGACGGGAAGAGATGTAGTGCACTGGTGGAATACTCATGAAAATTTGCTTTCCTTCCTTTTTCACTTTTTATGAACTTGCATCTCCTTTTTGTCCTTAGCTGTGGATTGAAATCTCAATCCAAATGTATCTTTATTCCCCAAAAACTCTATAGGCTCCAAAATGCCTTGCAGATTCCACCCCAAACCCTTGCCTATTTCATATTCTTCTCGAATCATTTTCTTAACCAACATGACACTGGCTTCAAGTGCATCTATTCTTTCTTTGAAAATCCATCCAACTGACACGATGTCGGCCACATGGTGAGGAGAATTGAGACATTTTCTACCATTTTCTCCATTCGAACCAAAGTTGACAATCATGGTGCAGTCATCTTCGGTGAACATAATGATCAGTTGTTCATTTACAATGAATTTCATCTTTTGATGGAGAGAAGATGGAACAGCATTAGAAGTGTCGATCCAAGGTCCTCCAAATAGAACATTGTAAACACGCAAAAAGTCTATAACTTGACAAACTACTTGAAATTGGGGGGATTCTATTTCCAGTACCAAATCAACTTCGCCCATTGACTCTTTTCTTGCAACGTCAAATCCTGTTATTATCGTTGCAGATGGCCACAGTCTAGCATCAGGAAGTCTAAGTTTTAGAACAGTGTTCCATGGCCGGATATTCAAAGTGGATCTGTTGTCTATCAGGACTCTTGGCAGCAACTTTTCATTACACCTTATTGAGATATATAACGCCTTATTATGTCTGATCCCTTCAAGAGTCAAATCCTCCTCAGAAAAAAGATTATGAGATTGGTAGTCAGAACATCCTCCACAATGTGAGTGAACTTGTCAACTGAAATATTTATCGGTATTCGAGCCTCACCTAAGACCTTGAGCAATGGCTCTCTATGTAACTTGGAGGTTAAAAGCAAGTCTAGAATAGAGATTTGGGCAGACATTTTATCTAACTATTCCATGATCTTAAACTCACTCCTTTTCAGCAACTTGAGAAAATTTAGTGCCTCCTTTTCAATCACAGATGGTCTGGATGACAGAGCATTTCCTTCGCTTATGGTTGAGTAAGAATTTCACAGTCGTCCACGATCCTTCCAGATCTGATAACAATAGCTATTTTCTCCTTTGACACCTCTATATCCCCGATCAGTAGGGCAGATTTATCATAATTTCATGGTACTTCTTGCAAGTTGTGCACAAGTGATTGCTCAGGAAATTCAAGTACCACAGATTCCGACAAGTCTAGGACGAAAGGATTTCCATTAGTTTCCAAGAGTTCTTCTTCCAGTATAAATGACTTCTCGACTATCCCAATTACTTTATTTTTATCCATAATATATTCGACAGGCTCTTCGAACTCCTCATCAATAGTAATAACCCCTATAGTACTCTTGTGTTCGAGAAGAGAGTTCTTGCTGACATTCGACTCTATTTTATCTCTTTTTCTGAAAACTATGTCCCCGACGTCAATCATGCCTTGGATCTTATGTTTTAATACCTAATAATTGACAATAGAGTGACCGAGACTCCCAGAATGATAGGCGCAAATGGTTTGAAAATCATATCCAACAGGAACACCTCTAGGGTAGGTCTTGGGAGACATAATGCCAATCTTACCAGCAGCTTTAAGTTACTTGTATAATTGGTCAAGAAATCAGCCTAAATTGATGAAGGTTTGATATTGGTTTTGATTTTGAATTTCATTGATTTGAGTATGGTTGTAGGTTTGATTATTTGGTGGAACGGGTCTTGAATTATAAGGGGGTCGGGGTCGAGTTTGTAGGTTTGCTTGAGAAATCTAAAAAGGTAGTGTAGGCATACTTGTGTAGTTGGGTCAGGGACGAGAATGATTGACGTTAGTATGGTAGATAGGATGGGAGTTTAAATAGCACGGGTAAGGAGATGGATAGGTGGAGCGGTTTTGAAATTTGAGTCTAGTTGAGGGGTTTTGATCCCATATAAAGGCAGTTTTTCTTTTCATCTTCTTGAATTGGGGATTCTTTTCACAATTATTTTGACCTTGCAGGACTTCTAATTGCATTTTCAACATTGACACGTTAACTATTTTTCCTGCCTTGATGAACTCATCAAATTCTTCCAACTTGTTAACAATAGCCGAGAATGAACACCCAATTATACGAAAAATCTTCTCGAAGTATGGTGGGTCATGAGTTTTAATGAATACTTCTTCCTCAGTCATGGAGGGTTCGACCTTAGCGGCCAAATTCCTCCAATATTTAGAATATGTCTTATAGTCTTCTGATGGTTTCCTCTTGGTCCTTTCAAGTGTTGTTCTTGTTGGCGCAAATTCACAGTTGTATTCATATTGCCTCATGAAAGGTGTAGATAAATTCAACCAAGTTTTTATTTCCTCAGGCTTTAGATTAGAATACCAATCCAGAGCGTCGCCCTCCAGACTTTCAGGAAATAATCGCACTAGTAGGTTCTCGTCATCCACTTGTTTCTCTAACTTGTTTGCGAACATTCGAAAATGCGTTTTGAGATTTTAGGTTCCATCATACTTGCTAAATTTAGGAGTTTTAAAATTTAAAGGCAACTGCATATCCGGAAAGAGACACAATTCGTCATAGACTAATCCTCCATGCTTGTTCAATCCCTGCCTTTTCTTCGTGAACTCATCGAATCGATCCAACCTCTTTAGCAAATTCTTGTTCATTGAGGTAGAGGGTTCTCCTATGTCTACCTTTCTTGAAAGACGGTGTCCAGTATAAACGGCTCCGTGGCGAGGTAATGAAGTCCTTGAGGGTTAGATAGAATATTCAAGTTAATTTGTGGGCAACTTTGAGAAATTTGGTTGCTAGTCAGGTTAACGAAGATATTACTCGAATATGTATGTGACAAACTAGGGATGGGATAAGTAAAGACGCCTCCGGATTGACTTGTAAAAAGGTGGGATAAAAGCAGTTTGATTATGTGACATGTGAGATGGCGAGTTTTCTAACTCATGTTGGTTATCATCAATAGGTACAGAGTCGCTTTGGACACCGCCAGTGTTGTTTGACACCAGTTGATCGATCATCCGCCTCTGCACCGCCATTTCTGCACTTAACTTATTGAATTTGTTCAGCATCTCACTCAATTGGGCCCCTAAATTTGCAGTGTCTGATGATGGGATTATTGCAGATCTCTCTGATGGCTACGGATAGAAACTCATATTTTCACGGTTTCTCAAGGTTCGGCTGCGGGACCTCGTAATAATGGGATTTTTAAGTGTAGCTATTTTGAAAAGTACTTGAGGATGAGGAAAAGAAATCAGTTCAGGAGTGCATTTTCTATCAAATTCTTGCAGTTTATTCAAAAGAAAAAAGAAAAAGACATGAGTTAGTAGATATCTGAATAATTTCGGATGCATGTCCTATGGAAGGAGCCCTTTTTACGCCAAAAGTTGGCCTAACATGATACAACACTTTTAGAGCACGGCCCGTTCATCAAACCTATTTTTTTAATAATGATATTGCACGAAAGAGAAAAGTTATTTTATTGCCGAATTTGCAGAATATTTACAACATTTCTCGAAGGCGATTTTGTACAAATTTATTAATTCTCTTCAACCTATCTATTACAGTGTTTTTGGATTCTCTAGAGTAAGGATTGCTCATACGTTCCGTTTGATCATACAATTCTCCACATTTTTCCTTCAGTTATTAATTTTTTCTGGCATTTCTTCGCTTGACCTTCTACTTTTTTCTGCCAACTCCTTATTAGTTTCGACGGACTTCTTCAGTTGTAGATTCTTCTTATTTTTTGCCTTAATAATAGCCAGTAACCTCTTGACCTCCTTCTTGCAGTTCTTTTGTACCAGAGTCTCTAAGTCAATTCTCGTATTGCAGGATAACCAAAATTTTTTACCTGAATTCTGGAATGTAGGCAATGCGCTCATCGCCGGACAATGTTCCCCAATCTTCAATAATCGGTACCTTCATTGGAACTTCACTGGAGCAGATCCTCTTATTGAAACTAATAGTGAATTCGGCCAGATCCGATGTAGGTAGCAATCCTTGAACTCGTCCTAACTGTCTAAGAAATCTTTTTGGCGTATAAGTTATGATGCCTTGAGTTCCTAGTAATGGGATAAATTCTGATGACTTGGCACGCAGAACAAGTTTGAGGCAATCGATCCAATCCCAAACCCATCTAATCTCTTAATCCAACAACATTTTCAAAAAAACCCACGTATTCTGAGGCACTTCTCTGCAAATTATTCCTATCAATTCTCTTTGTGATGGGTTGTTATCCAATTGTACCCAATCAATGACAAGTTGTCCGAAACGGGTAGTTTTCTCGTAAAATACTCCATAACCCACATGTGCAAAATCAGATTTGGACCATGGAAGAATTTCACTCCCCTCTGGCAACTGATACAAAAGACAAATATGTCAGTTAAAATGGTTGGTACTATAGAGTATGGTAGGTTCTTAATCCCAAGAAAGAGGTCAAACATAAGTTTAGTGATCCTGAAGGCGATGTTCTTGTCCCTTTGCGAAAAGAGCTAAGTTTCCGCCATGACAAATCCATATATCCACAATCTCTTTCGCTCCCACATTGCCTTAGACATAAACGAAAAATTCCTAGAATGTCTCTCAAACCCATCTCTTAGTGCAAATGATTAAATAGGAATTTCACATCTATACTTTGATCAGACCCTTGTGCTACAGATTCCTTTAATCCAATGAAATGACAAAACTCAACTTTGCCGGACGCAAGTGAAAATATCACTACGGTGTCACGCACCGACAAGTTGAGAAGACCGGTTACCTCTTCAATTGTTACGGTCATTTCTCAATTTTCTATTCTAAATGCCAAGTAACTAGGGTCCCATAATTGTACCAAAGCCTCTACCAACTAACCATCCGACTGAATGTCTTTGAGATCTCCAATTGGTCCTAAATGAGATGCTACTTGATGGATTTCATTAGGTGAAAGGAGTGCGGGCCACCTCTGAATCTCAATCGGAACTACCAGCAACTGTTTGATTCATCGGGAACTGTCCATCTGGAGCATAAAGTCTGGGTCAAATACCTTACTTACGGGCCCCACCCTTCCAGCTTTAACAAAAATTTAAATATGCAAATCCCATAACGGGTTAGATACCCATGGGAGAAAAAGTTGGCATAATCCTAAAGTGGAATTCCCTAAATGACATTCCCTCTAAGGTTGATGCATGATGTCACTTTATTAAAGCGAGTAAATATGCAATAACGGGAATTAAATATGACCTAAAGGAACCCTTTTTATACGTCAGGATAGGTCTAAAATGAGGTGCAATATTAAGATATTAAAATGTAATAACTTGTAATTCAAACGTGTAAGAATCTATCTACTAAAGTGGGTTCTTAAAAAGTACCATGCCAAAACTCTTATTTTCTAAGATTTGTGAATGCAAAAGAAGAGAAAACAAAGAGAGGTTAGTTCAATAAACAACACATAACACGTTAGATCAATAAAATGATACAAACATATATAAAATCAAGAAAGAAGGGTAGAATCCCTCCCCTCATATCTAGTGTTCCTAACTGGGTAAGGTTAACTCTATTCTAGGCAATTTCTAATATAAATGCATGAGGTTGGTCCCACTAATACATCTAGATTCGATTAGATTTCAGACCCCCAAACCTTCAGACCAAAGGGCAAAGGGTCATCAATTCCAAAACCTTCAATTCGTGGTTTGAGTGATCCCTCGGTATTGCTATGTACACGTCATGCTATGGGCACATGTCCAAGTGAATCAATCATAATCCTAATAGGGAGGAGTGGTGTGACAACTACTAAAATAAAATAAAATGAGGGGTTAAAAGAAATAGCGTATGCACGTATGAAATGCTCCTCTGAGAGGACGAATTATTATTGAGCATGCATGAAAGCTCTAGGGTGACACTTCCCCACCCCAAATACAAAAATGCAATAACATAAATGAAAGTAAATGATCCATTACGTACACGGAAAGTGAGGGCGGTTGCGCTTGTGAAATGCAATAATCCTAAAAAGGAGAAGAAAAAGAAAAAGGAAAAGAAAAAAAATGCAACTTAAAACATCCTAATGTGATATGTAAAAAGAGTTAGAAAAAAAAAAGGATCGACTAAACCAAATGTTTGGACTCTCTAAAAATTTCCAATGGAGTCGCCAACTGTAGCGCCCCATTTTTTGAAAATAAAATTTAGGGGTTAAAAAAAAAAGATTTTGATTTTAGAAAATAAATAAAGAAAAATGGGCCTAATATGGGTTTTAGAAAATGTGACGGTTTGAGACCAAAATAATAGTCGAAAAAGGGTTTTTTAGAAAAAATAAGAGTCGCCACTTAGTATTGATTTTAGGTGTACCAAATCATCCAAAATATATTTTTAAATAAATAAATAATAAATAAAACCCCTTTTAGACGACTCTAGATTTTTGTAAACAAGAGAATATAGTTCGCGAGTCACGGTTGAAGAAAGAGAAGGCAAAAATTTGATAGTCTCAAATCTAAGGCACCCTTTTAATCTAGTCAAAACTAGTTGTGAGATTTAATAAAAAATTTTCTTAGTCTAACCTATAAAACTTATTACATTATGATGCTTCTATATAGATGCGAATTTAAACCTAGGGGGTATCGAGAGGGTCGGATAGTCTTTTTAAGTTTAAATGGTGCAAATCACATTAATTGCGACGCCCAAAAATGATTCTTAGAAGAGGTCACGAATATGCAAAAAATGAGACTCGAAAAAGAAGTTATAACATATAGATAAATATACATGACCTAAAAAAAAGAAATGCAACATAACAGGTACAGGATGCTAAAATTCGTGAATCAAATTTTCCTTCTTATAGAGGGGAAAAGAGCGTGTTAAAGCTAAGAAGCCATACTCGTTCATTTCCCATATTTGAAGGGTGACTTTCCTAACTTAATTAAGCAAATGAACTAATTTATTTCTATTTTCCTAAATGGAATGCAAGTCTAAATGTCATGTTTCCCGCACATAGGAATGATGGAGATAATATATAGAAGAAAGATCATGCAACATGAGAAAAAAGACCCTAAAAATTAAAAAAAAAATTGCATCAAATGCAATAAATGTCATACAAACATATAATTCTATCGCGTAGGCAGGTCTAAAGGTCTAACATTAGACTAACTCATATCTATAAGTTCTCACTAGCATTGGACTAGTGAGAAAACGGGAAAAAGGTCACAACTAGCGTTGGACTAGTGTGGTGACGTCATCCATTTATTATAAATAAATAAAATATAATTAAAACAATTAAACACATAAAGAACATGGAACACATAACACAAACATAATATGTAGATGCAAAGAGTCTAAAGAAAACGAATAAACACATAAGCACACAAGCATGTAAGTACACAAGCAAATAAATGCACATAAAGACCTAACTATTACATTTGGGATCCTAACTATAATCTAAAGTGGGGAATTTGAAAAATATTAACCTAACTGTTTCATTCATCTAACTAATTACATTTTTGACAAAAAAAAATCTATCTATTACATAGTCAAGTTAAATATATCTCTTGAACATCTATCTATTATAATTCAGCATTTAAATGCCGTCCAAATAATCATCAAAAATTAAATATAATAAATGAAAATTTAAAAAGAATAAAATAAGTAAATACAAGAAAAAAAAAACTCAAAACATGCAATCACACATAAAAAATACATAGGAGCACATAAGAGAATTTAAAATAATATTAGAAGATACCTCCCTTGAAGTAATAGTTAAATGAGGTTGGATTGCCCTATTTATACTCCAAAATTAACAAAATGGTCAAGACACCAATTTAATTAACAAATAAATTATAAAAAAATGAAAATAACCATAAAGTCTAACAATTAAAAGCATTTAAATGAAGTATAATTAACAATTAAAGAAGATAGATAAATTATACTTAAGAAATTAAAGCACTTAGGGATCTAATTGCAAAAATAAGAAAATATTTGAGGTCAAATTATAATTATTATAAAGATTAGGGGTGAAAATTGAAGCAAAATAAAGTTTATGGACCACATTGTAATTACATTGAGGATCTATTTGAAAGAAAATAAAAATTGTTAGGGTCATAATAAAATTACTCAAAAGTATAGGAATCAGATTACAATTTTCATATCAAATTTAGTAAGCCCAAGGGGTCTGGGCCCTTTTTATTGTTTCCTTGGGCCAAAACCCCCCGGCCCAAATCCAAAGAAAAATACGGGCCAATCCACTCTTTTTACCCAAGCAAATCCAACTAAAATGTATGAGCTTTATCTCCCAACCCTATACCATAACCCAATCAAAACCCAAACAAAATAACTCTTAACCCAAAACCCTACTTATTTTACTAAAACGCACAAGACATTAAATCTATCAAAAATTATTAAACCTTAATTATACTCTAAAATCTGGAAATAATTTGTTCAAAAACATATTTAAAATATGCAAAAGAAGATTAAAACTTGGGAAAATTGATTCAATTTTTCCAGGTATTAGGCCATAGTGGGATTAGATGAAAGTTGGGAGGCCAAAATGCAAATTCCAAATCTCCCATGCAAAGTTGTTCAAAGCATTCTGATGCTTTGAAAGTTTGACAACCCAGAAAGCATGTGACAATCTAAAACAAAACTCCGGTCCCAAACACTCACTAGATTTCACAAAACCCATCGTCAAAATGCAAGATTGAACGAAACAAACAAAAAAAAAGAGGCAAATCTAGACTGGGGTCTGCAAAATAAAGCGGAAGACAGTCAAATCAGAAGAGAAAGAGGAAACAAACGAATGCAACAAATCTTGATACATATGATGCAGATCTAGACATATACGAAAAGAAAGAGACGAACCAGGTTAGCTTTAAAGCTTAATAGAGCCAGATAAACATGGAGGATCCGAAGATAATGCAGCCAAATAAAGGAACCGGGTCACCAACCTTCTAATGAAGAACTGTCCAAGTGCTGACAACCCTGCTATTTTGGGGTTCGATTTGACGGTCTTGTAGATGTTTTCTCCGAAAGTTTTCTGAAGAGAAGTTGTTCCTTGACAAGTATAGATAGTGCGGAAACAAAAAAATAAACCTAAAAAACTAAGACGAATATCAAATTTCAGCCACGAAGGAGGCCTATTCACCCACCCTAGCTCAAAGTTTTTTCCCTAGAAAAATTCTGTTGTATCCTCTTCTTTCTCTCTCTCCGTTCTTTCCTTTTTCTCTTTTTGTGTTTCCGCCGCCCCCTCTCTCCTTTTCTTACCCCTAATCCTTGCATTTTGTTGGTATTTATACGAAATAAAGGCTCCCAAACCCTCACCTCAAAGGTGAGGATGAAACCCAGGTTTGCTAGGCATTTTAGAGCCATTATATGGCTTTGATTCTAGAACTCTCTTGATAAAAATTAATGGATGAGGTGGCTAAAGATTGGGGATAAAGAAAAGACAAAAAAACGAGTGGAATTGGATGAAATCCGAGCTCCAACTTTCGGTGCTATGGTTTTGTTCATGGCCATGTACGAAACAATGAAGATGACGTGCACGTGCTTTTCACGCACGCATGAGGTGCTGTTTTCCTTTTTTTTTTTTACAAAATCTGATTTTGATTTTTCTTCTTCTCTTCTCTCTTTTTTTTTTCTTTTTTGGCCTTTCCTTTTCTTTCTTTCTAATTTTTCTAAAAATGAATTGAAATGATTTTCTTCAGCAAAAGTAAGAAATAAAAATAAAATATCATGAAATAAAATGAAATGAATAAATAGATAGATAAAAATGAAATAAGAATAAAAATGATAAATACAAATTTTGGTGTCTGCAAATGGCAAAATATAAGTAGAGAAAGAATTTATATTTAAAGTAAGAGAACCTCTATGCCTAATTGAAAAAACAACGCAGAATTAATGGATTATCACAGACTATTTATAAGTTAGATTGGGGATCCTTATTGGTAAATAACAAATCTCTAGGCTTTCCGTCCATAAAGAAAATGTTACCATAAATCATAACTAAGAATAATATCTCTAACTAATTTATTGATTTGATTGATTATTAACTGTTTAAAGCATCAATTAACAGAATCAATCATCATTGATAGAAGATACTAATCAATCATTGACAAAATATCAATCAATTAATTAGTGTATCAATTAATCATATGGGTCATACCCCTAAAAGAGACAAGTCTTACATTTTGACAAGGCTTTATCCTTTGCTTCAAATTTATAAACCTAAATACCTCATTTTTTGCAAGTGTACAGATAGTTTATCAAATATAGGGGATATTAGGAGCCAATCCCCTATAGAAGAGTGATCAATTACCGGTAGTTTTTAAACTCCTTTATTTATTATTTAAATGATCTCAAATGCGTAAAATTAAATATACACTACAAACATATAGTAAAATGAAGTAAAATAACAATAAAAGGCTCCTAGAGCTATGAAATTTCTAACTGCTCTCGTAAGTAAAATTACCGGTTAATTGAGTGTTATTACCTTGGTTAAGTTGTGGCATAATTTCCTTATATATATGATACTTGCTTTCGCTATTGTGTTGACCATACCTAAACCTAATCCATACCTACTTTCGTGATTATGAAATTAACTACAAGTTCATTTACTTCTATGAAATTACATGGAACAAACTACCAAAATTACAAAGATGTATCTCTACTTTTATGACTGTACTCTCTAGATTTAGCACTTTCTTAAACTAGTATTAAATCTCAATTTTCATACAAACTTAACACCTTGAAATTATTACAATTAATAGCCAGTTAATTATAAATATAACACAAAGTGCTAAATAATTTGCTCAAAATAGTAGCATCAGATAACTAAGTAAACATCACAAACAAATCATAAGAAGTTCATCCATACTCAAGGTATGAAACTTTAGAAACATATAATGAACATAAAATTCAAACTTGTATGTTAAAGAAACTTAGAATCAATTACAAAAGATAAAGAGTTGAGAAGGAAGAAAAACCCTTGTCACACAAGCTCTTTCCTTGCCTTCTTCGTAGACCTATCAACGGGTCGAATCCGGGCCGAAATTCATTATTCCGGACCTAGACCCGTTACTACTATACCGGTTCCGTATCCGGCCCGTTTACCTGACGGGTCTTTTACTCTATGTTCCGGACCCGGATCCGACGGGTCTACTCGAAGTCGGATCCGGGTCCGGGCTACCCGAAAAAATAGCTGAAACCTGTTTTACAACAAATTAGAAAAAGTACTACTTTTTTTATTAAGAAAGGTCAATTTAATTTTGTCCAACAAGTATTATTTCAATGTTGTCACTTGGTTAAAGTCTTAGCTGGGCTATATTGCATGTCTTAATTAACATCTTCTAGATATAATGTTTAGCATTGATAAATACTTTTTGTAAGATTCAAATTCATGCTTTTGCAACAGGTGTTGTATATGCCAAAGGCTCTGCATGTCCGTGGATAATATTTAGTTGTTTGGGCCTTTGGGGTATAGAAGTAAATTTGGGGTATAAATTTGGGATATATTATTGGTATAGATATATATTTATTTTATATCCGGATACGGGTCAAATACGGGCCGGAATGATGTATTCCGTATCCGACCTGTTTTTTGTTTGACAAAACGGATTCGAATTCGGGTCCGAGTAACGGAATTATATCCCTACCCAGACCCATAAAAATTTGATGGATCCGGGTCTAGACCCGGACTGTTGACAGGCCTACTTCTTCATCCTCCAACTTCATGGTTGTTTGGCTCTACACAAGAAAAGATGAACTACATATGCCTAAGCTATCCTACACTAACCTAAACTAAAGAACTAAAGAAACTAGTGAAGTTCTACATTTTTTAGTATTATTCTTCCACTCTCCTCTCCATGCGCTCTTTTGATTCTTGCTCAAATGGTGTTTATACAGAGAAGAAATGGTCCAAAAGACGGCTCTAGAGCTTCAACTTTATATGCCCAAAAGCCCGCAATTTCATCCCTCAATTATTGAGCAAATTGTGCAAGTTGAGCAAGTCGCAGCAGCACTATCAAACCACAATCTGGCCCTGAATTGGTGTTTCTGTTCATGGCCAGATTCTTCAGAAATTGAATTGCTTCAATGTCCAGCTACGGCCCGCTATCCAACCTTGAATCCGGACATAAATCTGGACCCCGATTGGTTCATCTCAATTCTTGCTCAACTAATTCTCCTTCATCTTGTTCATCTTGCACTCAATTGTATCCTTTGAAACTCGCCAATTTCACGAGCTTTTAGACTTCAGTAAATGTATCATGATCTCGTCTTACATCCAAGTTCAAACTTATTCTTCAAATTCTACAAAAATATCAAAATTGTACAAGTAAAAGGAACAAAATTTCAATCAAGCATTAAATAGCACTTGGAACCAATTCTAGCCAAAATGGATCTTTTTCATCTTATAATATTGTAAAAGTGACGAAAAATGCCATAAAATATCATCCAAATACCACACAAAATAGTCACTTATCACAATTACCCCTCATATGCAACTTGCAAAATGCCAATCTATTTATACTATTTGGCCAAAACCTAAATAACAATAGGGATTAACTTAACCAAAATTTCAAATCCATACAATTAGGAAATAACATGGCCACTACTCTAAGTGAATAAAACTACTAAGCTTCCCAAAAGAAAATAAACCCTAACAAAAAAATTTTAATTCCTATACAAAATGAAAAAAGAAAAGTTCCTAAGAGAAATTAAACCCTAAAAAACTAAATATGTCAAGATTGAGTACTAAAAATTGCAATAAATTTTGTCTCTTAGCTTTGTGAGGTGTTGTAACTAGATCCAACAGCCTCTAGGGCTATTGGACAAGGGCTTCATGCCCTATCTGCCATACTAGGGTTCAAATTTAACTACCAAATTTGTGGGTAGGGATGAATTAGGAGAGGGGGAGAGGTGAAAAGAAAAAAGGTGTTGTAACCATGTTGCCTTCAAGCTCTTAGTGATGGTGAGAGCTCTTAGTGTTGTAACCATGTTGGCCTTTTTGCTTATTTTTTTTTTGTCTACTGTGTGTATTGTGCATGTCAGCATTAGTGTTTGGCATATGTGCTAGTTTCCTTGAGATTAAGTGTGAGTTATTGTGATCATTATAAGTTTCTATTTAATGTGAGTTTGTGCTGGTGTGGTGCAAAAGCTGAGTGGCTGAATTTGCATGTGAAGGATAAAAATGGTGATTCTGTAGTTTTTTATGTTGGTGGACAGAGGGTTGGGAGAATGATTATGGAGGAATAGAGACTGAAGTGTGCAAGGAGGAAATTGGATTAGATAAGTACAATGTTCTTAAATTTGAACCGGTGTGAACTAGATGAGCTTTCAGTTCACAATTCAACCAATTTAAACCTAGGTTCGAAAATATATTTAGTTTTTTTATCTATTTTAATATTAATTAATTTGGATAACATTGAAATTTAAAAAAGAAGGAAAAGTTTAGTGGAAACAGGTTCAACAAATTTTTATCGATTTTGACCTGCACAATTAACTTTTCGGACTTATTAGAGAATGGACTGGTGCCATGGTTGTTTCGTGATTCGACTTATTAAACCGTTCGATCCAGTCCAATTTTTAAAGTAATGGATAGGTGTGAAGAAAATAGAGTCATAATTTGATGAATGGAGCGGTAATATTATTTAAGAGATGACAATTGGAGGTGAGATGGAATTGACAATAGTTGTATTAGGGACTTGTTTTGCATAAACAATCCAAATTTTATTCAAATTTCTAAACATAGTCCAATTTCTTGAACACTTCCAAATTAGAGTTTTCATTACTTGAACTAGCGACTTCCAACAATCCACACGAGTACCAAGTTTTCACAAAAATATTTAAAAAAAAAAATTGAAGTTTTTTTTTTTTTTATGTTAAAAAACGTTGAAAGTTTAGTTACAACTCCCAAGTCAAAGTCATGTTTCCAAATGGCAACACTATTTTTGTTGTCCATTCTCCAACCTTATCTCATCTCCATGGTAAAAACCTATAAATCCAATTACCTCTTTTTTATTTCTTCCAATCAAGGATCCATAAATTTTTCGCTTGTGGGTTGTGCCTAAGTTCAATTCGTTAATTTCTAAATTGTCAGTTATTTGTACCCTAAGCAGAGGAGAACCAGCTGGTTTTTAACTCACATATGGTGTTGTTTTACGTTTGTTGCATATTGCAAATCAAAAGCACAAGCTAAAAGTCATTGCCTAGCGCGACTTTGAACTCACTATTTTGAGTCACAACTTTGAACTACACCATATTCTGACTTTTGTTTGTTGTTTTTTTGCCCCCGCCATCCAACAAAGTTGGTACCTGTGTGATTTTGTTGGAATTCACTTCAAGTAGCGAAATATCTATTTGTGTAAGAAACCCTAGAGAAGGTGAAGGGAGGAAACCCCTGCTTATTCACATAAATGATCTAATATTTATTGAGAATTCTAAAAGTCGTCCAAAATTTTTAATCCTTCACAAAGTAGAGATTTCACTCTTTGAAATGGCGATATCAAAATCACTATTTCATATGGCAGTTTTGAAGTGACCATTTGAGAGGGTAACTTTAGGTTGTTTGTTTTTTGTTTTCATTTCTCTCTAGTTGACTTGTTTTAAATCACCTAAAGTCACCTTTTTAAATGGCATCTACAAAATCACTACATGAAATAATGACTTTAAAGTTGCTATTTCAAATGACAAAATCCCTACTTTAACAAGAATTCAAAAGTTTGAACTAGTTTCAAAATTTCCAATAAACATTGGATTATTTTGGTAAATACCACGAGCCATTAGCAAGTTTTTTCTCCTTTTTCTTTTAGTGAAATTGGGCTGGATTGGACCTATTGTTGGACTTCATTTTCTGTCTTGGAACTCTCTTTCTTCCCCCTTTTTTTTTTGCGGGCAAATTGTTTTCTAGTCGTTTGGTTTTGTTCTTATTCTATTCTTTTTTATTGTTTTCTCTTTACTTTTCATTCTTCTTTTTTTCCTTACTTTTTTCCAATTCTTGATAAAGGAAATCTACAAGATACAATAACAAAAATGAACATCAGATAAAACAAATAAGGATAATAAAAATAAATAGTAAAATATAAATAGAACAACGATAAGAGAAAATTTTGGGAAAATAAGGTCATACTGCAAAACTTTGGTGCCTACAAAGTGAAACTTTTACTAAAGTCAATTTCAAGATCACTAGAAAGAAAAAAATATATAAATTAAAAATATAAAACAAAATCTGAAAAAATATAGACACAAGGGAAAAAAAGAAATAAAGAAAAAGGAGAAGAGAATCTCAACAACAAAGTTGTCAAAACAAATAAATAACAAGATATGAAGGCAAGTTCAAATTCATGTAGAACAAAATTTGGTGCAGGAGACCTTCAATAAACCTATAAAATGTTTACAGTACTCTCGAAATGTCGAGATGATGTTGAAGACTAATGATATGAACTGAACTGAATTTCAAAGTGAACTGTAAAATCATCAATTTATTGCCAATCGATTTTTTAAGGAGTGGACTTTATAGCTTGCTGTAATAAGATCATTTACAATTGTTTGCCACCTTCAATCTCTTGAATACCTCAACGACCAGCCTCTAAAAGATATCCCCATTAGGCCTATATATATATATATATATATTTGATGGCAACATCTGAAGCCTGAAGGAGCTGCTAGCCAGCTTTCCAGAAGCAGCTCAGCGAATCTAATATGTCAAGATTGAGGATTTGAAATCTGAATCAAAGTTCCTTTTGTTTTTTAGGATCTCATAAACCTGAGTGCAAGATAAGCTACCAACCTATAGCCCAAAAACATTAGCAGCAAAATTGCAGAACTTGTCAGCGGGTGAATTTGTCCCCCAATGTCTTCATCAATAAAATTGCAGATGGCTCTATCACTTCCATGTTGTAAGCACCCCATCAATGAGGAAATTTCCTTGCCTTCCCCATAGTGGATATTTATTAGAAGTCTATAGGCATAAAATGTGGAAGAAATGTACTTAATCCAAGCCATGCATGAAGGTACTTTATGCACATAAAATCCTCCTGTTAGAACAAATGCCAGCATTGTGACAGTTACCACAGTTGAAGCCTGTTTTGCATCCATGATCAGTGCACCAAGAGCTAGGCCGAGGCCTTGAGACACAAGCACGTATCCAAGCGCAACCATCAGCGTTAAGATAAAGGCCGCGAGTTCAGGTTTCAGCCCTGCCATCCAATAGGTTATTGTGACAAATATAGTGGGGAGAATGAGCTCCATAGGCATGTCTCCTACGATCCGTGACATGAAATAGGAAGACAATGTATACATCCCCGAAGCTCTTTCCTTCATAAAGATGGCGCGTTCCTGAGGGAAAGCAAATGTGGCATTGAAAGATGGGAGAACTCCCCAGAAGATTGCAATGAAGAAGAGAAGGCCAAGGCGGTCCTGAATATTCCGAAAATCAGAATGCCACCACATGAATCCAGCTAACAATGAGGCTGCAATTACTTGAAAGACTCTCAAGGAGTTGAAGGTTTCATGCCTCCTCTCCTTGAGGCTTCTTTCTAGGAGAATGCTGAACTGATTGAACCAAGTGGAAACATTACTCGTCCAGCTGCTTCTAAACTGGTCTTTAGGGCTACAAATTCGTACCATCATCTCTCTTGGACCTGTACTTGTGGATGTTTCAAGACACGCAGCTTTTACATTTGGAGCTAGCAATCTGTTGTAGGAAGATACAAGAGTTTGCTTCACATTAGGCCTTTCTTTGTCATTGTTTCCAAGATGACATACACCTGCGCATATTCCAAGAAAGGGCCGGACTCAGGAAATCATTTGTTGAAGACACAAAAGAAGGAAAAGCACCTCAAATTGAAATCATGGTGAACACATAATATTGGTCCTTAAAATCAAGGATACTAATGTGTGTGTTCACACACACATATATATATATAGTTGCTATGTGAATTTCTTTCATATTAACCAACTCGTAACATAAAAAACCTGAGTAATTTACAAGAACTTTTAGATCCTTAAGACATGCTGATGGAGGTAATTATCCTCCAAAAAATTTGGAATACACTGATTGAATGTACCATTAAAATATCCTATCATAATGAGAGATAGAACGGTATTCGACAAGTATATGCATCAAAGCTGCGTAAAGATAAAGTTAACACCACTGCTAGAAATTAAAATCACACTAACATGGGAAACATTTAACTACTTATAGCCTTGTTTGTTAGCCCAGAATTACTTAGGTGCATGTTATTCTTCTTGTTTTTTTTTTTATAGATAAGAAGCAATCAGTCTGCTGAAAGGACATTGCAGACTGTTAAACATTAAATTAAAAATGCGAATCAAACTTCAATTATTTAAAAAAAAAAAAATCTGAAGCAATAAGGATAAAAGAGGTCAACAGCATTGCTTGTAAGAAAATTTTTTATTAGCATTGTTGATTCTATTCTTCTCTCTTTCGTTAAACTTTCGCTCTCTTTCATTTGTCGGAATGTACCATTATCGACTCCTAGAAAGAATGTTTATGAATACATGTTGTACACCATCTTTGTAAAACCGACAATAAAGTTATGTAAGGAAGAAAACTTTCAAAAAGCAAGATTTTTCCTCCTAACCTTCTAAAAGATAGTAAGATTTCAAATTAGGCAAGGACTTGAAGATAAAAGCGCCATAGTTTTTACCACTATTCAATAATATCTAAGCACCTCTCTATACTAAACATGCTTGAAAGTGAAAAAATCTACTATTAATTAGTGACTATAGAATGTACCACTACTATGAACCAATCAGTAGAAGCTAACAGTAGGAGCAAGATGACCCTCACCCTCTCCTTTGTTGGTGTGGTAAGGTGGCAGTCCACTAAAAAGATAATGCTGCTGATGGATAGGGCCACCATCCCTCCACTTAGTTCTACACACTATTATTCAATTGAAAAAGTTTGATAGGTGGGCTGAATGCGTACTGATTTGCTAAGGACGGTAACACGTGTTGGTCTCAAATTTGATGTTAAAAAGTGACATAAAGGTTCTATGTAGAAAGGATAGAAAATTATGGAACACACTTTGTCGGGACAAATTCTTGTGGTCTACAGATCAAATTGTGACAAGTGTTCTACTAACTGAAGTGTAAGGGAAACCTTTCGGGAATCAATTCAAATGCTTTCTCAACTGCTACGACTATATAAGATAGCATGCTGAGTGATGGGCACCATCTCCTTTTGTCAGCCCATTCTACACCCTAATTTGCTGGCCACTCATTCTCAAAATGGTTAGGGTCAATTTCTAAGTTGGTACTAAGGATGGATATAGATATCCCTATCTGCAATTGTACTCAAGAACAAGGGTAAATGAAGATAATAGGAAGAAATAATGGTCCACCATGCATAACACTATACGATCATGGCCTGAAAATTTTGACCGGTTAACGTCGCACTTGTTACAAAGAAATTACAAAATCATTGCTATTTCATATTAGGACTAAAAAAGAGCAAAGAACCAAAAAATTTTGTAAAGCTAAAAACTCTTAAATAGTCATTAAAAAGATGAATATAATTATGGCCTTTAATGGGAGAATAATGAGCACTTTACTAATCAAATAAAATAAATTAGTTGACAAATATGACCGTATGATGCTTTAGTTCTCATCCTTATGTTAACTTAAAGAATGAGCCTATCCAACTATAGATACCAAATACTCCAACTTAATTAAAAAGTAGTAACAAATGCCAGCCACAAGTCTTGACTTCTCACTATAGTTACTTTTCCAACATATTCAAGAACACTTTGCCACAAGTAATGAGGAAAAATGTAGGACACATACCTAGATAATTACCTATGCCATATTTAGCAATTTTCAATCATACGGAAACTGCTATTTTAAGGTATATTTTTGTAAAAAAAAAAAAAACTGTCAACTCACAAGTCAAAAAATATATTTTACTGTGCTGATGCACTAAGAAACCAATTCCCAATTGAATATCCATACATGTGACAGAAGATATTCTACATCAATATTATATTAAGAGGCTTGAGATTTGAGAGGGCGACAAATTTTGGCATTAAATTTGGTAAGTGGTCTGCCTTACCCAGCAACTTTGTCAAATGTAATGAGAGATTGATGCTGTGATACGCAAGCAATGTTGTCAGCTTCTATTGTTTCCTTTTAAAAATTAGTTTGTCCAATGATGAATCAAGAGGCAAAGGCATGATTAACACACAATTATTTCATAAGCAGGACCTTTGATGTATTAAGTATAAAAAAAAAAATTGTACTTAAAGAAATCCAAATTCTCTCCACTAACAACAGTATAATTATTTTTCAAATAATATTTTTATCCCATTAACATGTCCCACCAATTTAAATAGAGTTATGGAGAGCCTTTTTCTTTAGGATTCCAAACAAAAACAATCCATGATATCATGCATTTATCTACCTAATAAACCCTACAACACTATTGCACCAAACCTGAATTAGCTATTGGTAAGGAAGGCTGAAATTTTAGTATTACGGTTAATAATAGTCACTTGAAGCAGAAAGAAAACCAGTGTTATCTCAATGAAAATAATACTCAGAGAAACAAGTCTTTAATTATTTAAATTAACTTTTACTCCTTAATATCAAACACGTTTATCAATCACTTTTTAATCTTTTTAATGTTTTTTTAAATTACACACATAATATCTCAAAAAGTGCTATTATCAGCTGTACACCATTTAATTCTCAAGCTGACGATATTCTTCTCAAAAATTAAAGAAATAGAGTCCCACATTGAATTTTGAATTGAAAATGGTTCTAAGAGATTCTAAATCATCTAGGGCAAGAACCTAGTAGTTCAAAGGTCAATCTACGATATCTCCAATTTTTTAAACTAACATTAGAATTGCTTCAAAACAAAAAACTAACATTAGAAAACATTTTTCGTGAAACCCACTATACCACTCTCTACTCATGTCTGCACATGGAAAAGTAAATTACACATTATGGAGAAGAGAAGGGGCGGCCACGCCCAGTGCAGGATGCAAAAGTTAATGTCTTTGAAGATCCTTCTCTCTAGGTGAACCATAACATATCATTGTCCCATTCCTTCGACAAAAAGTGATTAATATGATTTTGCCTCAATATCTTTGGCTTTATTCATTTCTCAATTGTCATAGTCAATTGAAATAATCCTCTGTTGCATCACCATCATAATAATGTTCGTTAAGCACTTATCTTGCCAACCAAAATCTTTTTTTTTTTTTTTTTGGGGTACTACCAAAATCGAAAAAATCCCCATCAATGTGAACTTGGTTAGAAAGCTTTGATTGGAGAAAAAGTTACTTACAAGAAGCAATTATTATTAACAAAGATGGAGCAAACTGAATCAATCAGAATTTGGTTTGGTGTCGAATTAGGTCATGATAAAAGTAGTTTCGTCATAATATCAAAAGCTTTGAAAAAATAAGTGAAAATAGCAAAGTAAAATATTGGTCAAATATAAGTTCAAGCACCAAAAGAAGCTAAAAAGAGAAAAGTTGAATTCTATGAATATGTGATTTACATATCTATTTTCTTATTGTCTTCTATTGGTATTAATATAAGGGTTTATCTAACAGGTACCCATTGGACACTCGTTGAGATATATTTCAAGTGTCATATTTTTAGAAATATAATATTAATTAAAAAAAGTAAATAAATACAATGAAGGGTAATAATTGTAATGTGTATATATATATAGTAAGTTAGGTAAATTTTAAGTATATTAATATGTGCTCAATGGACACCTTTTAGAAAGATCTTAATGCAAAAAATTTTCCGTTTCTAATTGATTCTCATTTTTATATGGTTAAGGATGGAAACATATGGTCCCCATAGAAAGGTATTCATCTTCTGCTGATGACGGATTTTGCTATCAAAATACTAATTTGAGAGGATGCTAGGCCCCAGTTTCCATCAATTGATCCCCACACTAAAACTAGTATCAGGTCCTTCACCTGATTTGTAGTGTGGGTTATAAATATTGAATCCAAATTTTCAACGTAAAAGGATCCTAAGATCTTGTGTTTCTGGCTGATAATTTTCTCTTTATTAATTATTATATATTAAAGCAAATCGAATCGGTTTACCACATTGCTTTGTGCCTCCCATGGCCACTCAATAAAGTAAGTTTTTGCGTAAGGAAAACGAATGTATCACAAACATGCATGTATCTTATCATAATATTTAATGTTAAAACAAGGACATGAATCTATTGCTAATATTGCCTCACCTGACCAAATTTGATGTGATATCCTTACCTTACTATGACAAATATACCTCTATTCAACAAATCTGCACGAGCCACCAATGTCCTAACTCATAACAAGAACATTTAAACTGTCTCCAACTAATCAATTTATATTTGTGCTTATAGAGCCCTCTAGCTTTTCTGTAGCTTGATTTGTATCTCACTTTCTTACATGACCTAGACTTATATTTATGATTTCATTGCCAAAACTTTACCTGCAAATTACGTTCAAATTTTTTCACGTCTTTTCTCGAGTACTCAAACTTAAAATCATTTATACCAATCACCTTGAGATGTCTATTTTTCCCCTTAAGTACACTGATTGATCTGAAGTGTACAATTGATCAGATCCATGTCACAAATTATTTCAAGGAACATGCCTACAAGACTATAAAAATGGCACGAAAAGAATTTAAAATATTCGTCACCACTTTCAATCTAGCCTTAAATCAACTCTTGCTTCACTGTATTTATAAAAGTACTGATTTACCAAAAAGAACCTATAAGATCGTCAAGTTAAAAATATTTTGTTCAGAAACTATAAAACAAAAAAGTAAAAAAAAATTAATAATCAAAACTAAAATTAAAATAAACTTGGATTACTAAAGTTGGTCAGAGAGGGAAAAGGGGTAAAGGAAAGCCCGCCCGACCAGCTCAAGTTCAAGGACACATGGGCTGCAAAGAGTTCACGCATGATTCCAGAGCCTCTATATTTCTTCTACTATTATTACTTTTATCCAATACCAAAGAAGCCAGCACCTTTACATCTCAGCAGTATTATTCAATTCACCTTTTTTCCACCACCACCAGTACATTGCTTCCACCATCTTTACCACCAACCATGTAGTCATTACTCACGGGTACAAAATTCGGCTATGTAGAAATTTACACGTCACTTGCATCAATTAGAAATTGGGAGAATTTTATGCACTAAGCCAATGTCGAGGCCTTCTTTTTTATTTTCAGATAATTAATTTCTCAATATCTCCATCCCCCCCCCCCCCCCCAAATGATATTTACCAACTTGCGTACAATGAAATTATTGCACCCCCACCTGTGAGAGACAGGTTTCTTGATAATTGTTGAAAAGTACTAAGTGCCGAGCTCGTACGGGACTGAGTTGACTTGGCCCCAATTAATGCCGATGCCAACAAAAATAAATACAGTAATTAGGAAGCAATTTGAAGTTAATGGTCCAAATCGAGATAGAACTGAAACCTGATCTAAATCCTAAACCACCGTCCGTAATTACTAGACTCTTAACTTCACCTAAAAAAGTATTCACTCTCCTCAGCTTGAAGCCGCCCTAGATACACAATAAATGAGTATAATTTTAGTATAAAATTGAGTTTGCGTAAAACGCACGATTATATTAAAAATATATTAATTTATATCGAAATTGTATCAATTTCGACAACTGAACCAAAGTGGACAGAAATATAAAGGGGGAAGCGCCGAACCCATAGGTACAAGGGTAAACCATCTAATTTGTACCAGCTATAACAGCTATAGGGCATCAAAAATGTACAGGCATCAAGGTGGTCCGCGTCTGATGCGTTATTGTCATCGTGAGTGTTGTCCTATTAGAATCAAAATCAAAGTACCAAAAGAATTGGACCAAAACAACATTAAGGGGTTAGAAAATTGATACCACAGCCATTCAAGACTTCTTTGCGATAAAAGCACAAAAGCTCGTCTTAGATGGGGATTGAATTGATTGTGAAGATTGATGAATAGCAACAAACAGCTGTACAAATTAATGTCATTTCATTTCTAGTGTCGGATACCATGTGACAAAAGCCGCTGTACAAATTAATGTCAGCTCATTTTCTACACTGTAGCATAGGATAAGACTGGAGGGCTTATTGTTATTGGACATCCTAATACTTTGTAAGCCTGACTTTTCTCTATAGCAAGTAAAATTAATGCTATTTAGTTCACAAAAACCACGCAAGACTATAATTTGACAACTCCTACTCTTCTGAACAACAACAAGTCAACCTAGTCAATTCAACTTCCAAAAGGTAGTATTACACAAATATCTATCATGACAGACGAAATACATCGACTGTATGACAAATTGAGTCTCATAATTCCAGCTAAATGTAAAAGTTGTTCTTCGTCCACCTAACGTTGTTATCATCGATGACCCCTTTAATTAGTTTTTCCATTTCAATATCTTTGTTTCTCTACTTCATTCAAAAAAAAATTTGAAAAAAAAAGGAGAGCTCATAAAAGCAACTTAAATTTTGCACAAAAAAGTAAGTAAAATTAGATAACTACAAAAGTATGCTTCTAATAAATAATTTGAGTTCCAGCAAGGTTAGTACGATGGAGAAAATCGACAACAACAAAAACAAAAATCAAGTAACCTTGGAAGTAGGGTTGGGCCATAAAATTTCAAGACAAAATTAGTAAAAGCTACACAAGCAATAAGCATGCAGTCTTTCAATAAGGGCAAAAAGGTTGCACGTACCATTAGCGAGATCAAGCAGGAAATCCGCCGGATTCATGGGAAAAGATGGAGCAAATCCAACAGACTCAAAATAGTTCATTGCGTCATTGCCTTTCCCAAAATATACACTCCTCCCCTCCGACAACACCAAAACCGAGTCGAACATCTGATAAACCCGGCTTGATGGCTGGTGAACCGAGGTGACAATGGTTTTTCCCTTCCGAGCCAACGATCCCAGCGTCGAAACCAACCGAAACGCCGCCGTCGAATCCAGCCCTGATGTGGGCTCATCGAGAATTAACAAACTAGGGTTTATCAGCATTTCATGAGCTATGCTGACTCTTTTTCTTTCTCCGCCGGAAATCCCTCGTATGAAGCTGTTTCCGATGATTGTATTCTCGCATTTCACCAAGCCCAACTCGCTGATGACTGAGTCAGCTATGGAGATCTTTTCTTTCTTCGTCAGCGAGTTCGGTAGCCTCAGCAGTGAGCAGAAAACTAGGGTTTCCCGAACGGTTAAGTGCGGGTAAAGAACATCATCCTGAGCTACGAACCCCGTCCTTCTAAGAACCGGTTTGCTCAGTTTCCGGTTGTTGGCAAGGACTGTTCCGGTGAGGCCGTGGCTATGTTGGAGTCTTCCGGCTAATGCATTCAACAGCGTTGATTTCCCACTGCCTGATGGACCAAGAATGGCTAGGATTTCACCTGGAGAAACCATTCCTGTGATGCCACTCAAGATTGTGCGTTCTTGAATCACTGCCGTTGGATTCTCAACATCAGAAGATGTGGGCCCGTTGCTCGTGAGCATCTTTCTCAAGCTTCCCCCTCTTGATTTTTTGCTCTTCAGCTTTACTCTAAAACATACCTCCATGAACTGCACATCACCCAAACCGAACTGTCAATTTTCCCATATCCACCTAATTTTATTTTCTCTTCTTGGTGGCATGTAATAATATATAGTATTAATTTTTTTATACTGACAGTCAGCATAAATAATTTTTTTTAATGAGTAAATATAAATGCATGTTACATGCATAAAAATAGAATTTCGTAACATGAGAATTACTACGTAGCTTTGTTTAACTCGTAAATATATCAATACTCTACAGTCGACACACATAGATTAGTGGTTGTACGGAGAAAGTGTTACCTTGAGGGTTATAGGGAAAGAAGAAGACATTATTGGAGGCAAGTGATGAGGGGAATTAATGGAGGGTTCTTCAGTGTTTGAATTTTCTGCTTGACCAAACACTTGCATTCTGTAAATGTGTTGCTTGGTTGTTCTAAACTTTACAACTCTCACTTCATGAAAAGCAATGATATATATGTGGAAGAGAAAGTGGCAGGAAAGAAAAAGCGAAGCAAAAGTATGGGAGGGGAGTTGTGAAGTGAGTTGAATAATTGAATGAAATATGCAGAAATCAAGAGGGCCAAAAAGGGGGAAAGAATTGGATGAAATGAGAGGATTGAGAGGGCTATTTATTTGCTTTGAAGCCCCAATGCTTGCCACGTCAAATTGACAACCCCACAGCACATATGATACGTGGCACTAGTCCTCCATAGCCAGCAGAGGTTTTTCCTTTTTGCATAAAAGGCCCTTTGGCTTTGCGCTGACGAAAACATTTCCTATTCAGCGACGTTTCTATGTTCATCTTCGACACCCCACCAAAGTAAAGTAGTGGTTTCGTCTTCCTTTTGCTCTCACTTTCTGAAGTAAGAAAGAGAGGAAACAACTAGAGCTGGCAATTTGTCTCAAGTCCCAATGGACTACCCATGCCCAAAGGAACTTTGGGCGGGATGGGTACTATAATTTGGTATTGGGTTTAAGTTGGGACACATCCCAACTATACCCATTAATGAATGGGAAAGGATGGGAAATACTTGGGTACCCATTGGGCTCAAATGGCAAGGGCTCCGTTTGGATTAGCTGTTTTTGGTAGGTGTTTTTGAAATATTTTATTGTAGCAGTGTATATGAAAAATTTATACTATAAAATTTTTTTGAAATATTTGATATATTAATATGGATGGGATGTTTCTTGAGTTATTGTATATTACTGTAACATTGTATTTGAAAAACTTATTTTTTGAAAAAAAAGTCAATCCAAACGGAATCTTAGATTCAAAAATTATCTTTAACAATTTTTATAGTTATACTAGCGAATATAATCTAGTAGTCTTCCTAGTCATTATCCACAAGAATTTCCAGCATTTCAGTTAGTTTAGACCTGTCATCCTTGGACAATGATAAGGATAAATATTCAACATCCTAAGGACCTTGGCCATCTTGATATATGTTGGAATATGGCTGTATATCTATCTTTTCCTTTATTTGTTAATCCAATTTTTGGTGGGAATCTTGAGTATAAAGCACTTGCATGTTTATTTAATAAAACTAAAAGAAATTTAATAAATCAAAAATATTAAAATTATATAAAAATAAAAAATGAATTAAAGGAAAAAAAATATGTAGAAAATGGATTTGGGTATTGGGCGGGATCAATCTAAACCCATCCCAAAATGATCCCGCCCAAGTTAGTCCCAAAACACATATGGGTAAGGTTGGGCCCAAACCCATATGACTCGGTTCCATCTCAAACTCAAGCAAATCCCGCCCATCCCGCCCATTTTGCCACCTCTAGAAACAACCCAGAAAAGCACCTGGCCATCTGTGGATCAATGAGGATAGGGGATCAGAGACAAGTGAATTTTTTCAGCTGTAGCACTCGGATGATTTACACAAATTTAATAGCATTATTTATAAAAAAAAAAAAAAAAAACTTGATTTTCGTGTGTAAAAACAGAATGCTGTCGCTATCGGTTCTACAGGGACGTGCAAAGGTGCAATAACCCGAAACATTTGGGGATATTTTGTGTTTTTCTTCTAAAATATAAATTACTAAAATTTAAATTTAAATTTAAATTCTAGCACCAGAATAGATTTTTTTTTTAAATGAAGTTTAAGATAATACTTTTCCCCCCAAAACTCAACTTAACTGATAGGAACATTTGTTAAGCGACTTTGAAGTTATTAGTTTGACTGTTAAATCCTTCGTTTCCCTTCTGCCTTTCTTAGGTTTAGAATATTCCCTTCGGTAAAAAAAGAAAAAAAAAAAAGCAGCACTTTTTGTCAACGACAAATTCTCATTGATAGATAATTTGTAGGAATTAGTTGAAAACAGCGGTCGTGCCTTCTACGAACCTTGGAAAGGAATAATTTTTTTTACTCCTTGCTTTTTTTGTTTTAACCAAAACTTTATATATGTGTATGTGTGTGTATATTTATTTATTTATTTGTTTGTCTGTTTGTTTGGATCCGCGTCCAGGCTAAAATTTTGAACTTTGTAATCTTCTTTTGAAATTTTTGGAAGTGACGGTACAATCTAGTTTAGTATGTACTTGAAATTTATCTTATTGATTAGGAAATATTCTATTTGTCCTCACAAAGTCGGGAGCTGGATTGATGAGGATAGGGGATCAGGGACTGGGGTGGCTCAATTTAATTTGTTCAGTTGTTGCAATCAGTTGATTTACACATAAAGGTTTGGTTTACCAGCACCTCATAGCATTACAAACTTGATTTTCGGGTATAAAAACAGAATGCTATCACTATTGGTTCTACAGGGACGTCGTACAGGTGCAATTGCCCTAATCATTTCTTGATAATTTGTGTTTCTTCTAAAAGACAAATTACTAAAAGTATAAGATCGGTAACTATGAATTTAAATTCTAGCCCCGTAACAGTTTTTTTTTTTTTTTTTTATGAAGTTGAAGGTTCTACGAACTTGGAGATGGTGCAATTACCAGAAACATTTCTTGATAATTTGTTTTTTTCTTCTAAAATATTTAAAAAAAAAGTATAAGATGGGTTATTATGAGTTTAATTCTAGCCGCATAATAGATATTTTTTATGAAGTTGAAGTAATACTTTTACCTACAAAATCCAACTTAACAGGTAGGAACTTTTATAAAGTAACTTTGAAATTATTGGCTCGATTCTTAAACCCTTTCACTATGAAGCCTCAGAGTCTTCCTTTAAAAAAATAAATAAATAAACACTTCCTAATACATATATTTACTTGCTGCCAGCAGCAAATTCTCATTGGTAGATGATTTATAAGAACTAGTTGAAAAAGTGCATCTGTACTCTCTACAAACTTTGAATTGGGATAACCTTTCTTTACTCTTTGCTCTTTTTTTTTTTTCCCTTTTTTACCAATTTAATAAAAGAAATTGTTTGGATCCCCGTCCGGACTAAAATTCTGAACTTTGTAATCTTCGTTTGAAATTTTTGGAAGTGATGGTACAATCTAGTTTAGTACCTGCTTGAAATTCTCCTTATTGATTAGGAAATGTTCTATTTGTCCTCATTAACAAGGTTGAGAGTTCGACTCCTGGTCGTGACAGATTGGAGAGGAGAGTGTGCTGTATAAAGCTAGTATTTTGATTGTTAGTTTGGATGTACATCCTGTAAATTGGATATTTCATGCAAATCTGTGTGTAAGAGTGCGAGGTATGAATTAATGTACACAGATTTCTCCAAAAACATTGCCAGAGCATTGAAATGTATGATAAGGATTTCACACACACACACACACAAGAAGCAGCAACTAATGAATAGGAGAGATTAACTACAACTGCATAATTACTATTGTCCTCCATTGATAACAGAAATTGCAGTAACAGAGAGAGAGACACACACAGCCAAGCAGTCTGCAGAAGTAGATGGGAGGTACATAGTTTTCTGTACCGGATATAAAGGAGGGCTCAGTTGATGAGGCTGGAAAAGTGTTTGATGAAATCAGAAAGGGAGAGGGCACCAGAATATAAGCCTTTTTTCGAGGGGAAGAAAAAGGGGCAGGGGGGTTTCATTCCACAGGAAACACGTCAGGTGATATGCTGTAGTATTTTGGCATAGCATTTCTGCAAAGCTACGTTGTCCGGTGTGGGGATTTTTCAAGATAAAGCCTGCTACTGATACTCTAATGCTTTATGTTGATTGTTGACCGTGACGCCAGGAAAACATATACATTTTACCTGGACACTCTATTGGCAAAATTGGATATTCCCATTCTATTTCTAGGACGTGGAATAACACTAACATAGGATAGCACGAAGCTTGTGTGCCACAGAAAGTTTTATCTAAATCTGATATTGTCTATTAAATACAGTTTTGTCTCATGGATGTACAACTAACACTAATTAAGAGTGAACTTAATTAAGTATGCATCTAAACGACTTCATCGATGTTGTTTTTTGACTGGAAGACCGTGTGCTAATTGGTTGTTAACCGATTGGTCGTAGGTTTGAATACTATTTGGGGAGATTTGATTTATTGTGAATTTTTTAATTCAGAATAAAGGGACTCATTTTGCCCATTAAAATTAGGTAACCCGTTCTTTGTCTTTGCATTCTACCTCATCATATTACATTCTACAAGATTTAAAAATCACCATTAATACCTCGGTGTAGGTTCGGGATAATCCTTTGTTCCATAACTCTAGGGCTATTTACAACTAGACAACTAAGAATTCTCAAATGCAGTAGTATTAGTACTGCGATGCAGTCATTGATTCTCCTGAGAGGTCACAATTGCCGCAAGATATAAGAAGGTTTTTTTGTTTTGCTACTAATACTCGTACTTGCTCTGCTATTCTGCCTAAGCCAAGCTTGAATGAGGAAGATTTATGGAGCGTAAAACAAACAAATAGGTTGATGGGACTAGGGCATACTATGTGTAATGATTCCACCATTCACAAAATAAAAAGAAAAGCCATTCCATTTCAACAAAAAGACCGACACCCAAGTTCTATAGTTTTTAGTCCACGGTCCCTACCATTCTACCCCAAAGGGAAGGGTACTTCCCCTTGGGCCGGTTGTGGGGGAGGAGGGATTCGAACTCCGACACCGTGGTTTTTAGCCATGTGCTCTAATCCTTTGAGCTACAAGCCCCACCTCATCTCCAACGAATGTTACTGGAGTATCCTCAAAAAAGGGACCATTTCCTCTCCCCAGTCATCATCAAGATTTTAGACTATCCTAATATATGTGTATTTAAATGATAGTTTAGGTGTACTGATTAGCATTAAATGAGCAGTTGTAAAATAAAATAAAGATAAAAATCCTATTACGACCGAATAATCAGTAAAATACACTTAGTCAAGTGGCATAACATCAGCCGAGCTTCAATCAGCCACTAGGGGAAATAATCCAATAATTATGCTACAATGTTTTGTGAGATGATCCCACCATTTGTAAATGTATTTTGCATCTTAAATATTAGGCATAATTCAACAAGTATGTATGTATAAAGGACATATAGGTCCAACAAGATTAAATCCTCTACTCCACAAGTCCTTCCTTTGCTGGATTCCTTCTAGTGTAACTTGGGAGGAAACATTAGGAGAAGGAGCATCGCGCGTAGGAAGTAGGTCAAATGTAATGAGTCTAATTCCTATCCTTCCCGACTCGCGGGCTTTATAGGATGAATTTGATGAAGAACTATTAGCGGAAAAAAAAAACGTTTTATTTACCTGCCTTAACTACACTAGGGATAAATCATTGACACTTGAAATATTTGGCTCGTATCTTTCTGATAGTGAACCAGATTTTTATGCATATACAGGGATCTGATGCAGAATCACAATAAAAGCAAGAATGATAAATGTCTGTCATTCTGGAAAAGTTAGTTTATTAAGTAGTTTTTCAAATCTTGTGTGAAAAAGACGAGTATTATTGAGAAGAAAGGGGGAGGAATCTAGTGCGAGGAACAAAAAGGACTGCAAAAAGAAGAAATCCATGAGGTTTGTGGTTGGTGAACATGAGTGCAGGCCTTTCATTTTCTTTTTCTCAGGCCGAAAGTAAGAGGTTCCAGGCTTGTGGATGACAGGCGATATGACAAAAAGGGCAACAATTTTGGAAGGCTAAAAATCAGAATAATGGAATCTTGGCGTGCATGAGTAAAACTTTCAGGAGAATAATTCGTCTATTAGTTCCGAGAGAAAAATACAGTTTTGGTACCCAAATTTTGATATATGAGTAGTTTTAATTCCAAACTTTGGACAAAAACATATCTGATACCCAAACTTTCAATATTTGAGCACATTTAGTATCCTTAGTGGTTTTTTCCCAAATTGCTATTTGAAAGAGTCGCGTGATAGTCATATATTCGACAAATATTGTATAAAAAAAGCCACAAAAATGTAAAATATCTCTCTGACACTAAAGTAAAGATGAAATACACTAAAAGAAGGAGAAAAGGAATAAGATGAGCAAAGTTGGACAAGTGATTAAAGTTTTTAAAATATCTTTCTTGGTACTTGATGTTAGAAGGATATTTTACATTTCTTTAACATTTTTTTATGCAATAGTTGTCGGACATGCGACTATGACGTGACTCTTTCCGATAGCATTTTAGAAAAAAATGGTCAAAGATACTAAATGTGCTCAAATACTGAAAATTTGGATACTAGATTTGTTTTTATCCAAAATTTAGGGATTAAAATTGTTCATGTGTCAAAATTTGGATATCAAAACTACATTTTTCTCTCAGTTATGATGTCTGCTAAACTTTTACTAAAGACTTGCAAGCAGATTTGTTGTTTTTCTTGAAGCAGACAGGAAATTAGTTGTTAAATTCGGTAAAAATTCTTACTTTGCTCTCAAATCTAGAATTGGATCACAAAATTTGCTGTCCAAAGTCATTTAAGTTTGATCAAAATAATTAGTTGGGCAAATGCGGTTTGAACTTGATTGCTTGCTGTCCCCAAACCTCAATGAAAGAACAGCTCATATGACATTATGTGTGGGCCTCATAAGTTCCATTTTTAGCAATTTTACAGATGAGATTGAGAGGTCCCACTAAAACTAGACCGAAATGATGGAGTATATATCGGAAAAGGAAAATGAAAATTGCAGGTTAAGCAACAAATGGCATTTAACCCCGTTATACACAAATAAATTTGTAATTGGAGAAATGAGTAAAAGAAATTAATTTTGGTTTAGAAAATAGGTTGGATGAAAGTAGTGGCCCCTAAAAGTTAGACAAAACATGGGTCATGGGTACAAATCGAACTTCAACTCTTATATGTAGAATACATCTCGTCTTCAACTTTGCTTGCTTCTTCTCCTTCACTCCTTCGTAATGGATGTAACAATGGAAGAAGAAAAGTAACTAAAAGGTGAGAGCAACGTGCAAGAACGAGTGTGTGAATCTGCATTTGCTGCGATTATCAAGTCCAAATTGGTGGGCTAGTTTGTTAGATTCTGAGGGCATGTGGTTTATCTACCAAGTATAAGAACAAATGATGTAACCAAAGTTGAGGTATAGTTGAAATCGGAGACTTATATGATTATAAGATGTTAAATAAATGGGTAAACTTTTAGGATTAATCTTTTCTATATTATCAGTATATACATTAACGGGGTTGAATGAATATCATATCATCTGAATTTAAATTTAAATATCAAAATTTATATATGTGACATGTATCTAAACCTGCTTATATATATACTGTCAATGTATAAAAGATTTATCTAAACTTTTATTCCTTTCTATATTGTATGAGAATGGGAAGAACTCGTGAGTGGTGAAGATGCAGATCCTTTGAGCCATTTGATTGCATTATTATGCTTAGTTTCTATATTTGTAAGCTAATAAAGTGCGTTCGGAGCTTTGCGGAGAACATGTGGCTCCATCCGAAGAATCTGAAGGTGACTGAGATCCATACTAATTTGTTTCAATTTTCGTTTGCTCAGAAGGCAGATTTGGAGCGAGCTTTGAATGGGAGGCCATGGATCTTTGATGGTCAGCCATTAATACTGTTAAAATGGAGGGAGGGCATTGAGGACTATCTGGAAGCTTTTGATAAAGGGAGAATTTGGGTTCAGGTCTGGAATCTGCCCCTTCATTGGTTTACCAGAGAGGTTGGGAGGAAAATAGGGGGAATTTTTAGTGACGTAGTGGAGGTTATTATTCCTCCAGGGGGAGGTAAGGAGGGTAAACACTTGAAACTGCTGGTGGAATTTGACCTTACTAAACCTCTTCCTAGGGGCACTCTGGTTAAGTTTAATGGTACGATGAGATGGGTAGAATTTAGGTATGAAAAATGTCCGGATTTTTGCTTCTGCTGTGGGATCATTAGTCATAATGAGAAGAATTGTGGTCTGAAAGGGTCTGATGTAAAAGGAGAGCAACAATATGGTAATTGGTTGCGGGCTAGTTTTCCAAGGAGCCCTAATAGGAGGAATAATAGTGAGAAGGAGAGAGATCCAGGTAATAGCAACCAGAAGGAGGCTAATTCACGCCAGGATGAACCTCCAAAATTGCTACTGACTTACACTGAGGATGTTCATGAAGAGGAGGGGGGTCAGTTAGGGAAAGGGAGAGGGATTGGGGGGGTTAAGGAGGGACCAAAGGGAAAAGCGAGCCAGCAGGTAGAGGAGAGGGGAGAGGGAGTGATGGTGAAGGCTAAGCAAGGTAGTGCAGAGAGAGGGGTTGGGGAGCAAGTCAAGAGGGAAACTATTACAACAGGTAAGCTTCATAGTAGAGGAGAGGGAAGGTCAGAGGAGATAGGATTTGAACAAACTTCAGAGGGGGTGGTGCTTGGGCAAGGATGGATGGATTGTGACGTTAACAAAGGTTTAGAGCAGCTCATAGCAGTGGAAGTGAAGGAGGTGAACATTGAGGTAACAGGTAAAGGGGAGCTGAGTAGTGGGATGTTGAGTATTAGTCAGAACATTAAGGAGAAGGGGAAGGGAAAGAACTGCAAAGGATGGAAGAGGGTAGCACAAGCTGTAGGGAGAAGGGAGCCTCTGAGAGATATGTCTAATGGGAAGCTAATGGCTGAGACAGGTAAAAGAAAAGGGTCTGAGGTGGACTTAGGTTTGGATTTAGCAGCTGAGCCTGGTTACTCTTGGAAAAAGAGTAAGAGGCCTGACCAGGACGTGTGCTTCATGGATGTGTCTGAGGTGGTGGAGCCCTCCCTTAATGGAGCTCCCAAGTCTCAATGAGAGCTCTGGTGTGGAACTATCGAGGTGTTGGAAGCCCCTTGACAGTTCCCCAACTCAAGGAGGCTGTGCTACTCCACTTCCCTGCTTTTGTTTTCCTTTCTGAAACAAAAAATAAAAAGAGTGCCCTGAACAGTGTTATGCAAAAAATTAAATTTGATAATCTTTTTGCGGTGGATCCGGTGGGGTTAGCTGGTGGGTTGGCAGTGATGTGAAAGGAGGAAGTGAATGTAAAAAAGGTCTTGTTTACTACTTTCACAATAGAACTGCTGATTGTTGATAGTGATACAGGTTTGGAGTGGTGGTGTGTGTGCATTTATGCTAGTCCAGAAGCTAGTATTAGGAAAGCTCAATGGGAGGTGATTAATAGAAGGAGGCAGTTATGGGGGGAGGTTTGGGCCATCATGGGGGATATGAATGACATAGTTTCTCATGGTGAGAAATGGGGTGGTAGGGCAAGAGCAGACAATAGTTTTAATACTTTTAGAGATTTCATTAATAATAATGAACTGGTGGATATTGGTTATGAGGGTAAACCGTGGACATGGTGTAATAGATGGGATAATGAGGGGGAAATCAGAGAGCGTCTGGATAAAGTTTTGGGTTCTGGGAGTTGGTGCAGCCATTATAGGAATGCAAGCTGCAGACATCTGGAGACAGAAGCTTCTGATCATTGTATGTTGCTGGTGGATACAAAACCTGCAATAGGGAGGGGGTGGAAGAAGAGATTTGTGTTTAATAAAAATTGGATTCAGCATAAGGAGGTGGGGAATTTAGTGAGATCCGTGTGGAATACTAAGTGCATAGGGTCCAGATTTTTCAGATTTTAGTTTAAAATTAAACAGTGCAGAGTGGAATTATTGAGATGGAATAAACAGAAGGGGTGCAATTCTGGAAGAGTCATTTCACAAATCAAAAAAGAGATAAAGGAGTTAAAGGAGAGTAATGTGAGTGGGAAAGGGGTGAAATTAGCTGCTCTGAAGAGAAGGTTGGCTGCAGCCTATAAAGATGAAGAGGTCTATTGGAGTCAAAAGGCAAGACAGAAATGGCTAGTGGAGGGGGATAAGAATACCAACTATTTTCATGCTTGTGTGGCTGGAAGGAGAAAAAGGAATAAGATTGGTCTTATCAAGAGGAGAAATGGGGTGTGGTGTAAGGATGAGGAGGAGACTGGTGCAGAGATAATCCAATACTTCAAGGAGATTTTTACTGCTGAGACACCTCAGGGAATTGATGCCATTCTTAGTGAGGTACCACAGACTATAACGAATGTCAGCTCATTCTACCAGTTACTGAGCAGGAGGTTCACAGAGCTGTCTTCTCTATGCATCCAAACAAGTCACCTGGTCCTGATGGTATGACCCCTCTCTTTTTTCAAAAATTTTGGCATGATATAAAGTTGGATCTGATTAATGCTGTTCAGAGTTTCCTTCATTCTGGCAATCTGTTAAGAGCTGTCAATGAAACTTTAATATGTCTGATTCCCAAAGTTGATTCTCCTATAACTCAGTTTAGGCCTATCAGTCTGTGTAACGTCTTATACAAAGTTATCTCCAAAATTTTGGTTGGAAGGTTGAGAAATGTTATCCATTGCTGCATAAGTCCTACTCAGTCTGCTTTTGTTCCTGGTAGACAAATTCTTGACAATATTCTGGTGGCCCATGAATGCATTCATTTTCTGAATAACAAAAGATCTGGTAGGGAGGGGTATATGGCTATTAAATTAGACATGTCAAAAGCATATGATAGGGTAGAATGGGTTTTCTTAGAAAAGTTAATGCTGAGAATGGGTTTCTGCCAGCAATGGGTGGGGTGGATTATGGAGTGTGTCTCTAGTGCCTCTTACTCAGTTAATGTCAATGGGGAGAAGAAAGGATTCATCAAGCCATCTAGGGGGTTAAGGCAGGGGGACCCCTTGTCTCTTTTCTTGTATTTGATCTGTGCTGAAGGTTTCTCAGTACTACTTAATCAGGCAGTCAGACAAGGAAAACTAACAGACCTTCAACTGTCTTCTGGGGGTCCTAGATTGTCTCATCTTTTTTTTGCAGATGACTCATTAATTTTTTGTAAGGCAAAAGAAGAGGAGGCAAGCCTTCTAATGGAGGTTCTAAGGCTATATGGTGGTGCTTCAGGACAGCTAATCAATACTGAGAAATCCTCAGTTTTCTTTAGCAAGAACGTCCCAGTGGGGGTAAGAGTGAAGGTGCTGGAGAAGTTGAGAGGGATGAAGGAGGTCAGGCAGAGTAGGTACTTGGGGTTACCTCTGGTAATTGGCAGGTCCAAAACACAAGTGTTTAACTTTGTAAAGGATAAGGTGATTAGGAGGATATCAGGCTGGAAAGAAAAGCTACTCAGTTTGGCAGGGAAAGAAGTGTTACTGAAATCAGTGGTTATGGCCCTTCCAGCTTATGTGATGTCATGTTGTAAGCTCCCTAAGGAGTTGTGTAGGGATATGGAGAGGGAAATGGCAAAGTTTTGGTGGGGAGGTAAGGGTGAGGAGAGGAAGTTGCATTGGTTAGGTTGGGGAAAGCTGTCTGAGGTTAAGCAGAATGGGGGCTTGGGTTTTAGAGACTTAGAAAATTTCAATTTGGCTCTCCTGGCCAAGCAGTTATGGAGAGTCCTTACTAGGTCAAATTTGCTGGTGAGTAAAGTCCTCAAAGCTAAATACTTCAGAGGATCCTCAATTTGGAAGCTGAGAAGGAAAAATACTAATTCCTGGTGTTGGAAAAGTATATTGAGTGCGAGGGATTTGCTGGAGGAGGGAATGAGGATGAGGGTGGGAGATGGGAAAACAATAGACATCTGGAAGGATAGATGGGTCCCTGGGTTGGCAGGAGGAAAGGTGAGCTCAAAACAGGATACAGAATTGGGATTGTGTAAAGTGAGTGAATTGATGAAGAATGGAAGATGGAATGAGGAGTTACTGGGAAGAGTATTTGATAAGGAGGAGAGGGAGAATATTTTGTTGATTCCTTTGAGTCTCCAGGACTCCAAGGATCGACTGTTCTGGGCACATTCTGCTTCTGGGGAGTATACGGTCAAGTCTGGATACAGGTCTGCTCAGGGAAGGAAGGTAGGAAGGGGTAGGTGGTATGATCAGGAGGATTCAGGTAGTAGGAATGAGGCAAATGCAAAGGGATGGAAAGTGTTATGGCAACTTAACATGAAGCATAAGCTGAAGCATTTTGTATGGAAGTGTATGAAGGGAATCCTGCCAGTTAATGAAAGCATCAAGGCCAGATGTAAGCAAGGCAATCCAATGTGTAAATGCTGTGGTATCTACTCAGAGTCGATTGAACATATGTTGTTCTATTGTAGCCATGCAGAGGTGATCTGGAAGGTGGCTCCAATACAATGGGATGGTTTGGAGAATCTAAAAGGAAAATTCTGGTTGTGGTGGTCTGAGCTAGTGGAGGCAACATCTAGGGATCAGGGAGAGGAGCATATTGTGTTCACAGTCAACCTGCTATGGCAAATTTGGAAAGACAGGAACGAGATTAACTTCAATGGAAAGGGTAGAGGTCCAGGGGTGGTGGTAAATAAAGCTGTAACGGAGTGGCTGGAGTCTCAAGAGAGTTTAGGGAAGGGTAGAGAGGACGAGGGGGTGCCACAGCAACTAAAAAAGGAGAAAGGAAGATGGTCCGCTCCTGTCAAAGGATGGATCAAGCTGACTACTGATGCTGCTTTGAATCGGCAGAACAAAAAAGCTGGTTGGGGCATTGTGGCCAGGGACTGGGAAGGAAAGCTGGTTGCTACTTGGGCCTGTCCTTCGTTCACTTGCTCGGTGCCTGTTCTTGAAGAGGCTTTGGCAATAAGAACTGCAATGGTAAAAGCTGCTATAGAAGGCTGGGAAAGAATTATTGTAGAGTCTGACTGTAAGGCTGTGATCGATAAGATTGAGAAGGATATGGAAGATGTTGTTACGTCTACTGTCTTGCAGGACATTAAACTGCTACAATATAACTTTGAGAAATGTTGTTTTTCCTTTGTTAGGAGGGATCTCAACTCTGTTAGTCACTCTTTAGCTAAGTTTGCTCTAAAGTTAGATGCTGTTGTTAATTGGAAAGATAGCTTTCCAGTTTGGTTGCTTGAATGTGCTCAAGCAGACGTTGAGGAGCAGTTGCTTCAGAATGTGTAACTTGTTAATTAATGAATGAATTGGTGCCGTTTTAGACAAAAAAAAAAAAAAAAAGCTAATAAAATGCAATTAAGCAGGATGGTAGATTGATGTAAAAATTGGATGGGCCTGTAATGGTATATAGAAGGCAGAGCAGATTGTCGTATGCACGTTTGCATTGTTAATTTTTGTGTAGAAGACGAGCAAAAAGTGGGGGGAAAAGTATGCCTGTAATGATTCGATAAAATGGCTTAGAGAAGCTAGAATATGTAGTAAGTTGGAGAAAATATAGGGGAGCAAAGAGCAATATAGTAGCTATTGCGTGCAATGCTATTAGATTATTAAAAGACATTGATATCTTAATAGATATTGATAGTTGTTGTGGATTTTGTGGCATAAAAACGTTAAAAATGAGTGCAGTGTGAGAGTAAAGTTATTTTACACATCATTCGTCGTGAATGATTGATGAAATGTCCGGTAACCTGTGTAAGTTAATGGATATGTGAATATGAGCGGTAATTTCATGTAACATGTACAGCGTGCATCAGTAATAGTTTAATGAGTAGTGATACATATTACTTCCAGTTTTCAATCGCCGGTGTGCCAGAGCTGGAGCTAAGACCCTATCGTAAGTGAGGTCAAATTTTAATACAGTAAAACTTATTTTTTATATCAAAAATAGAAACTACTAACGTTACATACATATTATAATTGTACCCTACAAATATTCATTTTATTAAAACGTTCCAAAATCAATTTACTATCAATTTTGTTAGAATTTGGAAAAATGGCCAAATTCATCCCTGAACTTTTTCCTAGTGCTGATTTAGTCCCTAATTTTTATTTCTGGCCAATTTAATATGTAAACTTATATTGCGGCTCTAATTTAGGACCTCCGCAACAGCGGCATCACAGAACATTGATTTAGTTCCTGATAGACCGAACAAACAAGGGTATTTTGGTATTTTTTGAATTATTTTCTTCCTCCACCACCAAACTCCATGGCTTGCCACCCGCCTCTCCCTTGGGACATGAGAAGCGAAGTGCAGTAGTAGTAAAATTTTCTTTTGAAGGACAATTGCCTAAGAAAATGATACATCTTTATGACATTCAGGAAATCTAGCAATGAGAAAAATAACTGGAAGTATACTATGGACAACAAATCCCAATGTTCAACGAACTGAGGAGAAAAGCCAAAGACTTCTAATATTGAACTTGGGTCTTTCATAATGTTCTTATGCAGTCACCTTTTTAATTATTTGAATTGCAAGATCAACTTTTGGAATAGAAATCCTATCCTATGAAGTGAGTTCGAATGGAAAACTTTTCTTTCTTCCTTTAATCTGGAATTTTTTTACAAGATCTGGTTTTGAAAACTTGTCTGTCTTCCTTTAATCTAGGAACTTTGGCTTTTTATCTTTTGGACTTTTCTTTGATGGAACGAGATCAGGAGATGCGGCATTAGTAAGGGGATAGAAAGAGAGTAATAGACAAAAAGGAAAGGGAATAGGAGGGGGGTGGTGGCTGTGGCAGAGAGGAGAGTGGTGACGATGGCAGGGACAAGGGAGAGGTAAGGTAGGGAAAGAGGAAAGAAATTAAAATAAAAATTTTTAAAATACCTCAAAAAAGTTTTAAATATTAAAATACCCCAAAAACTAATGATTTTTTTTATTTACTTGGTTTTATTAATATCTATATTTGAAGTTCCCAAAATACCCCTATTTAGCTATTCAATTAGAGGTTTGAGTGCTTTTACATGGTAGCGTTGCCTCAGAAGTCCTTAATTAGAACCGCAACATATATTCACGTATCAAATTGGCTAGAAATAAAAATTAGCGACTAAATCGGCACTAGTAAAAGGTTTAGGGATGAATTTGGCCATTTTCCCTTTCTCCTAAGTTCGTTAAATATATCTTTTTTTAATGTAAGTAACTGAACCTCTTGATTTTTTAAAAATAATTTGTGAAATACTATCAACTTGATCTTCTATAGATTTCTTTTAAGAAATTTATCTTCACTATGCTATAAATAAAAATCATAATAACTTAACTTTGTATTATAAATATAAAATTTACAATCCACATGAAAAATTCTTGTTTTTGGAAACTTTGAAGTTTGAAAAGTTTCTTTTGAAGAATTGGTTTTCTCATTCCATTCAAGAAAGCTAATCCCTTGTTTTTGAAAACTTTGTAAGAATTTATTCTTGAACTAATTTCCGTAAATAACTTGAAATAAATTCAAAATTATTGTGATAGTAAGAATTATGAATTTTCAATTGTTTGGGGTCAATGTATATAGAAAAAAAAATATGGTAAAATTTAGTAGGGTCAAATAAAATGCAACTTTAAGATTTTCTAAATTTTCTAAGTCTAAAAACTAACTTTCCCAAAGTTAAGTGGGGTCAGTTGGCCACAATTGTTTGCATGTCGCTCCGCCGCCAGGTGTATCACCTTCTATGTGGATTTCTATGTGGGATACACCACATGTTAATGATTCATTTATAAAATTAAATTTATATGTTTTTTAACTTAGAAAAAATTGTATTTGAGTAATTTTGAATTTTTATCAAGTTTCTTAATACACATATGGAAAGCCTTTTCAAAGGAAAATATCTATCCAATTATCTTTACGCTTATTCTATCTGTCCTCTCTACCATCCGACCTTTTTCTTACATGTATTTAAATTGACTCCATAAACATCTTCAATTACAAATTTTGCAAGTTTTGGTATAGTTTTGCACAAAAAATGGAAATTAATGAGGGTAATTCATAACTATTGAAGTTTCGTGGCAAGAATACTCGTGATGTGTTCGGAACTCTAGTGATTGAGGTATGCTTCATATATATATATAATGTATTTGTTTAATAATTGGTTGATTGAAATGGATAGTTTGATCATAGTTATTTTGTGACCACGGAAATGAAAAAGGCTTTTTTCAGTAGGTAATTAGGATAACTTAAATCAGTGATCCTTTTTCACATACACATGCATGAATAACTGAATTTACTTACTTTTATACGTTTATTGTTCAACTAATTTAATTATAGTATTCATACATTGTGCATTAAATAGCACATCAATCAATTTCAAACCAAATTGGTTTTAGTATACTCCTTTTCGACTTATCTACATGAATACCTACTATTAACACCACTTCTTATCAAAATAGTTGTATCTATCTAATTTGAGTGTTTGGAATAATTTTTTGATTGCAGAACTCATAAGATAATTTGATAGTAAATGAGAACTCAAGTGATGGAAACATGATTGAAAAATTCTGTCTACGAAGATTAAAATGGTGAAAGTCTAATAGTGACTAGGCTATTTTGAATCCTATGAAGTTGTCTATGATTTTTATAATGAGTTTGCAAAAAGCATATATTTGAAAAACTAACTACAATTCATACTGATGAAGGAAAATTCGACATAACCTATCTATTACACTTGGGTATTCAATTATCCTTTAGATAATAAGAAAAGCTTAAATTAAGCAAGCAAGCAAATAAATGCATAAATAAAGCCAAATAAAAATGAAACACATAAAGCATATAAGCATATAAGAGCACATATTTAAAAATTAAAGTGTTATAGGGCCACCTCTCCTTGAAGCGATGTCTGAGGGTGAGAGAAGGTAAATTTACCTATGTTCAAAATATTAGCAAAGGGGTAAAGGAATAATTTAATGGATAATTAAGCATTTGCAAAAAAAAAAAAATGCTACTTATGCATGGAAAATTCACTAAATGTTGATAGCAATAACAAAAGGAACCCTAAAAAATATCATAAATAAAGACTTAAAGGAACTATGGACAATCTTAATTGAAGAGAACCAGATTTTACTATGGACTAAACTGTAAATTAATAAATGTTAAGGTCAAAATATAATTCTACTAAAATTTGAGGGCTAAAATGAAAATTCCAAAAAGTTAATGGAACAACCCATTTTATTTTTAAACCACTGTAGTTAAGCATGATTTAATTACCAAAGCAAATAGTAAAAGCAAACTCAAGCTTAACTACCCTAATTTTTCCAAAATTATAATATTAAAGTCCTAAACTTAACATGTCTATTTAAACCCCAATTACACTTAAACAAGGCCAAATTAATCCGTCAAAATCATCAATGAGCACAATAAGACTGAGTCAAAGAATCACAAAGGGCAAATTTGTCACTTTAGAATTTTTGTGCCTTTGTATAATTTTAAAATGAAAAATCTTTCAAAATCTTTCTTACATTTTATCACATGAATCTTCCGTCCTTCACTTTTAAAATATTAATTTTGTATCCCTTATGTAAACTAAGAAAAATGAAGAGAAAATACTCTTTTTCATATTATTTTGGACTACATAATGTACAAATATATATACACAAGTGTAACCTAATTTAGATCATAAAATCATGCTAATCTAAATCAATCTATTACCTGATTAATATCTGATACTATAATCAAAATAAATCAAATCTTTCCTAATATTTACAATATCAAATCTTTATAATATCAGATCACATATCTTCAACACTCCCCCTCAAGATGGAGCATAGATGTTAATCATGCCCATCTTGCCACAAATGTAATCAATTCTCGGACCATTTAGAGGCTTAGTGAAAATATCAGCTAATTGCTCTCCAGTTCTCACATGACTGGTTGAGATCAGGTTTTGCTGAATTTTTTCACGAACAAAGTGGCAATCAATTTCGATATGCTTTGTTCTCTCATGAAAAACTGAATTTGATGTTATATTAAGGGCAGCTTGATTGTCACACCATAACTTCATTAGAAGTGAATTATTGATTCCCATTTCACACAATAATTGATGTATCCATATAAACTCACAAGTGGATTGTGCCATAGACCAGTATTCAGACTCTATACTGGAGCGAGATACTACATTTTGTTTCTTACTTTTTCACGATACCAAATTACCTCCAATGAAGACACAATATCCAATTGTAGATCTTCGATCAATTTTAGAACCTGTCCAATTCGCATCTGAGAAGCATCAACATGAGAATGACTATGATTACCATATAGTATACCACGTCCTGGAGCTCCTTTAAGGTAACATAAGATTTGCTCTAAAACTACCCAATGGGTGATTTTTGGTGTGGACATAAATTGACTCACAATACTAACCGGATATGCAATGTCCGGATGAGTCACAATAAGATAATTCAACTTCCCCACTAATCTCTGGTATATTTCAGAATATGAGAATAACTCCCCATCATCTGCTGTAAGTTGCATGTTGGGAATCATTGGTGCACTACATGACTTAACACCTAGCTTTCCTGTTGCTTTCAAAAGATCAAGGACATACTTCCTTTGGTATAAGAAGATACCTTGTTTACACCTTGTAATCTCAATGCCTAAAAAGTATTTCAACATACCCAAATCCTTTGTCTAGATGCGCAATTGAAGAAAATTTTTAAGAGTTGCAATACCTGCATTGTTACTACCAATAACAATATCATCAACATAAACCACTAATAGGATAATACCAACTTATGATTGTTGATAAAAGACAGAATGATCAAAATTACACTTTTTCATGCCAAACTCTTGAACCATCTCACTGAATCTCCCAAACCAAGCACGAGGACTCTGTTTTAAGCCATATAATGACTTTCGGAGTCTACAAACCTTACCAAACTCCTCCTGAGCAACAAAGCCAGGTGGTTGCTCCATGTAAATTTCTTCTTGCAAATCTCCATGAAGGAATGCATTCTTAACATCTAACTGGTACAAAGGCCAATTAATAGTAGCAGCATGGGAAATAAATAATCAAACAGGAGTGAGTTTTTCTTCAGGAGAAATCGTGTCTGAGTAATCCATCCCATATGTCTGAGCATACCCTTTTGCAACAAGATGAAGTTTGAGGCGAGCAACAGAACCATCAGGATTGACTTTAACAGCAAACACCCATTTACAACCAATAGGTTTCTTACCTTTTGGTAGATGAACCAAGTCCCAGGTACCATTATTGCCTAGAGCCATCATTTCTTCCTCCATAGCAGCCCACCAACCAGGATATTCCAAAGCCTCAGATAAGTGCTGAGGAAGAGATATTGAATCTAAAAAAGTACTAAAACAATGCAAGGAGGGAGACAAATGGTCATATGAATCAAATGATGAAATTGGGTAAGTGCACTGTCTTTTACCTTTTCTTAAAGCAATAGGCAAATCAAGACTGGAATCTGGAGACTGAGGACGCGATGGATTAGGACTCGGATCTGTAGACAGCGAAGGTGGTGGAGGATGTGACTCTATATGTTGAGAACGACGAGAATATATTTGAGTGATCGGTGGTCGTGTAGGAATAGTTATTGTAATAGTGTAGACTAGAATATCATCTTCCTCTCCCTTAATACTATAGACATTAGACTCAAGAAAAAATGGATGTGTCTCAAAAAATGTAACATCAGCAGAGACTAAATAACGATCTAAAATTGGAGAATAACATCTATACCCTTTTTGAAGACGTGAATAACCTAAAAATACACACTTGAGAGATTTGGGATCTAATTTAGACACCTGAGGACGGGTATCATGAACAAAACAAGTACACCCAAATATACATGGGAATAAAGATTGGATTGGAAACAAAATTGAATAAGGAATCTCACCAACAAGCACAGAAGATGGCATGCTATTTAATTAAGAAATAGGCTGTTGAAACAGTATCTGCTCAAAATTGCTTAGGAACCTTCATGTGAAATAGGAGGGTTCTAGCAACTTCTAATAAGTGCCTATTTTTCCTTTCAGCAATACCATTTTGTGGTGGTGTGTCAGGACATGAAAATTGGTGAAAGATTCCATTTTTTGATATATACGAATTAAAAGCTTTAGAAAAGTACTCTTTTGCATTATCACTTCGCAAAATACAGACAGGCACATTAAATTGTGTTTTTATTTCAATACAAAATGAACAAAAAATACTAAGTAAATGTGAACGACTTCTCATTAAATATAACCAAGTAACACGAGAGTAGTCGTTAACAAAGGTGACAAAATACTTAAAACCAGACTTAGATACTATTGGACAAGGACCCCATATATCAGAGTGCACTAATTCAAAGGGAGATGTAGCCCGTTTATTGACTCTAAGCAAGTAAAGCAAACGATGATACTTGGCAAATTGACATGACTCACAATTTAAATGGGATAAATTTTGAAAATCTGGACACAACTTCTTCAAGGTGGGTAGAGATGGATAACCCAAACAACAGTAAATTTCAAGCGGAGTCAAGGTGGAGGAACATGCAACGGGTTTCGGCACTTTCAATGAAGGGGTTTCAAGTGTATACAGGCCGCCAGACTCACGTCCTTTACCAATAATATTCCCCATCATAAGATCTTGAAAAACACAATATTCAGGAAAGAATGAGACATAGCACTTGAGAGTTTTTGTAATTTTACTGACTGAGAGTAGATTAAAAGAAAAATTAGGTAAGCATAAAACCGAATATAAAGGAATAGATGACATAGGAATTGCTATACCAGAACCCACAACTGAAGCACATGACCCATTAGCCAAAATAACATTCGGATGATCTTTTTTAGGATTAAAAGAGGAGAGGATACCTTTATTACTGGTCATATGATCTGTTGCACCGGAATCGATGACCCATTTGTTAGAAGATGACACAAGGCATGTAGTAGATTTACCTGAATGATCAATAGAAGGAGGATTGGTACTAGAAGATATGTTTGCAGATTTTTGTGAGGCCTGGAACTCAGTAAACCGGGCAAACTCATCAGCAAAGATGAGTATGGATTTGTCAGAAGGCACATAATTGTTTTCCTGGGTTGCGAAATTTGCAAACGGAGGCTGCTGTTGAGGTCTACCATGAAGGTCCAACACGTACGTATGGTATGGCCTGATTTCTTACAGTGATAACAGACTCGTTGATTTGAGTTGTATTGTCCATGACCAGCAATCCCACCAGTCCCATTTTTGCTACTGTTTCTACTATTATTTCCTCAACCAGCTCCACTTCGACTCACAAGAGCACTAGTAACATTAGAAGTAGACAAAGATCCCTCGGTTCTCAATACTCGTGTGAAAGTATCATGAAGGGGAACAATCTCTGGGTTAGAGAGAATTTGTATTCGAGCAGCATCAAACTCAATTGGTAATCCTGCAAGGAAACTCATTACAACCATTTGTTCCTGTTGAGACTGTTGATTTTTTACATTAGTACTAAAAGGAATGAGAGAATTCAATTCCTCATATACTTGTTTAAAATTCATAAAATATTCTGTAAGGGATCTCTGCTGTTTTTCCGGACGATAAAATTTCTTGCAAACATCATATATATGATTTAAATTACTCTTACCGTAATACAAGAAAGCCAAATAATCCATAAGATCTTTAACAAACTCACAATGATTGATGAGACTAACTATCTCATTATCAATAGAGTTTCGGATTTGTAAAAATAGTTTTGCATCTTCCCTTAGACAAACCTTCTTTTCTTCCCCATCAACAGGTGGGTCATCAGTGAGATGATCATCTCTATCGATGCTACGCAGATATATCCGAATAGTTTTACTCCAATTCAAAAAAAAATTTCACTCAGTTTGTGTTCAGTAATCTTTGATGTTGTAGGAATAACATCAACAATTACTATTTTCATTTCTCTACTACTACCTTTCATATCTGCCATTATAATTCACACAAGAAAGAACTAAGAGTGACTCAATAGGGCCACGTCAGAAGACAAACTGATATCAAAACCTAAAACTCTGATACCATGTAAACTAAGAATAAGGGAGAGAAAATACTCTTCTTCATATTACTTTGGACTACACAATGTACAAATATAGATACACAAGTGTAACCTAATTTAGATTCTAAAATCATGCTAATCTAAATCAATCTATTACCTAATTAATATCTAATACTATAATCAAAACAAATCAAATCCAATCTTTCCTAATATCTACAATATCAAATCTTTCTATAATATCAAATCACATATCTTCAACACCTTACAAATTCAAATTAGTAAAACTTGCTCCTAACCAAAATTTTCGATCACTTTTTAATCTAAAATCACCACGTAACTCACATGTAGTCATTTTTAATGTACCAAAAATTTGAATCTCACTTTTATGTGGCAAAAATGAATATAAATTGGGTCAAATCTCATGTTTTAGGAAAAAATTGACATATTTTAGGTCAAATCATACTTTTTTAAGTGTAAAAATAATTATGAATGGGATCATTTGTTCAACTATAAATGGAATTTAACATTTTAATCAAAAAAATAAAAAAGGACTATATAGGTCACATGTTGGATTTATGATAAAAAGTTGTCAAAATCTAGATTGAAACCAAATTTTACCAATGTGATTTTGTAAAGTGACGTAAAATTGATATCTTAAAAGTGAAGGATGAAAAAAAATTATTTAACAAAATATGAGAAATATTTTGAATAATTTTTCCAATTTATAAAGTCTAGGGCCCTAAATATAAATATTTTTAGAGAATCTAACAACAGCAAACACTGAGGCTCTTGTGACATGGAGAAACTTCAGAAAATCAGAAAATACCCAAATAAGAAAAAGGCTAAAAAATACATAATTTCGGAAGAAAAGAAAATGAAAATGAGAAAATAAAAATGAGTTTTGGGCCAAGAGGACTTGGCCCAACTTTAATCATAAGCAAACCAAAATCTTGGGCCAGGCGAAATAGGCTTAGATTCATAGCCCAGATCAAATGGCAGAAACCAACCTAGATTAGAAGAAAGCAAACCCAAACTGTAAAAGTTACAAGCCCAACCTCCCACGCCCAAAAGAAAAACTAGCAGCCCTTTTTTGGATTTTGGAAAAATTTAGGCCTACGTGGCTAGAATCTCCCAAGAAACTGAAACCAGCTATTTTTTAAATAGATTTTTTGCATAAATCAAGTCTTCACGTCATCCTAAACATGCTCAAACCATCAAAATTAACCTACAAACATCACAAAATCACAAACTAAGGCCTAACCACAAGAACAAAAAAAGCCAACTTTCAAACCCATGTTTCTTGCTCAATCCCAATGAAAACTCGAATAAACCGTGTCCACAAATTTTACGGATTATGGAGAGTAAAACCATCACAGAAAAATGAAGCCAAAGTTAACAAAATGAATTTTGCCATTTTCAGCACAAGAAAGCGCTTCAAATTTTTATTTTTTGTTTTTGTTGTTTTTAAAATCGCAAATTTTATTTTAACATGCACTCTAGGCTACAATGAACCTATTTAAACCATTTTGGATCATTAATCCAACGTTGAACTTATATGTGAATAATTATGGGTTGCAAACTGTCAAATAAAATTAAGTCCAATTAAAGTGATCAAATATAGTTTGGATTTAATGTATCTAATAGGATGTTGGCCTTTAATGTGTAGAGACTTAAGGGCTCATATTTCTATGATGGGCTGAAATAGGGTTCCAAAAGGTAATAGGAATGTTACATATAAATAGGGTTATGGTCCCCAGGTCACACGTATCATTCTATTTGTCGTATTTTCTAGTACCACAAAATATAACTCTTCCCTGATATCCCATCGTCAGGAAAGATACCAGAGAGATACTAAAGGACTCTCTCAAGGATCGACGAATATGTGTTGACCTGGAAGGCCACCCCAATACCCTTGGAGATTCATATATCAGTTTGTCGATATGAATCCAGGTACGCTTCCACAATTTTATCGTTAATTTATTTCTTAATAATCGCCATAAGATCTTGGGTTACATAGGTGATAGTTTTCACCAAAAGGTTAAATATAAATAACCGCCCTAACAAGTGGTGTCAGAGCCCATATGGTTGATTATTAGGAAATAATTTTGTTTTAGTAATTCATAGTATTTTTTATTGAAAAAAAAACTATGATTAATTTAAGTTTTCGTTTGTACGGCTAAGTGTTTCGGATTTCATGTTTCGGCTTTGCCATTTACTTTTGGAAGTCTTGGCTGCTGATGGCATGAATTGATGTGATAAACAATTGCCGTTCTATTTGCATTTCGTATGAATTCATCTATAATGTTATCTTTATGCTTTGGTCCAATTACATCATATGATTCATGAATTCGGTCAACACTTGAATCCAGTTGACACGTTTATATCTTGAATATCAAAATTGAGTGGCCGATTTTCCTTGCCACATAAGTTGTTGAAGTCCATTGGCACAAGTTCTTAATTACTTAGTTTGTTCTTATTGTATGATTGGCTTGTTGCTCAACTTTACATGCCTTGTACTTTTGATTTTGGATATACGCATGATTACTGTGGTCAAAAGCTCAACTTTAAATGGCCAAAAGTTTCTTATGTAAATTATTGACATAATGAGGCACAAACAATAAACTAGGGACCCGCATATTTTTATGGTTTATGTCTTAAATCTTGGGTACACAATTTTCTTGTGTTGATTCAGTCATGATTTATATTTTCCTTTTGACTTGTTTCGGTGTATAAGAGAATAAACATGCATATTTTTGTGTTAAGAAATTAGGATTTTTTTTTAATTTAAGTGAACCCTAATAAAGCTAATAAGATATTTAAACCCTATAAAATCCATATATTAGGCCCACTAAATATACAGTTTTATAAGACATTATGGACTTCAAGAAATATTTTGAGCTTGCATGATAAATTTGGATTAAATTATGGTTATGGACTTTTAGTCCAATAAGTCTTGTTCCAATTTGAATGGTTTGACCATGTTTGACCACGTTTTGACCAGAGTTGACTAGAGTTTACTTTGATCAAAATTTTTGTTTAATTTGGATAATTTTAAATTTGAATATTGGTGTGAATATATATATTTTAGAATAAATTAATTAAAATAATATGCCACCAAAGTGACCTCTATTATGAAAATTAATTTATTTTAAAATATAACTAATTTGGTACTTGTAATTTTATGAATATTGATCGGTCCAAAGGAAGGTCAATATTTAATAAAATTACATCTGCACTTGTGATAATAAATACGTGATAATTATTTGGATTTTACATGTGATTTATAAATTGGTCCAAAGGAAAATTTATTTTTTGACATGTTATTATTATCAGTATTTATTATTGTACCAAGATATCACTTAAAAGTTAATATTTTTGTCCAAAGATAAAATATTAATGGAACATCGGTATCTTGAGATGGGATTACCTTTACTTAAATTTATTATTGTTTTGGTTTATGTGAACATGTTTTAATCATTTAATATTTTCTGTTCAGTTGCAAATGATTTTACGAATATCACTACCAACATCAATAATATTCCTATGTTGAATGGCACAAACTTCAAGTCCTGAAAAGAAAATCTCTTGATAGTACTTCGAATAATGGATCTCAACCTTGTGTTAAGGGATGATTCTCCCCTACTTCTTACAGATCAGAGTACCTCTGATTAAAAATAATAATAATGAGAGGTGGGAGAGATCGAATCGCTTGTGTCTGATGATCATTAAAAAGGCCGTTCCAAAAGCATTTAGAGGAACAATGTCAGAAACGACAGTAACCACTAAAGAGTTCCTTCAGAACATTGAAAAAAGGTTTGTCAAGAACGAAAAGACTGAAATTAGTGTAGACACCAAATTTTTGGTGTAATTTCATTTTTTAGTTTTTTTTATTTGTCGTGTTCATTTTTAGTTTTTAGTTTCCAGTTTTATTTTTATTTTTAAGTTTTATCATAGAATTTGTTGAAAAAGAAAAAAAGGAAAAGAAAAAGCATTCAAAAAAATATGATTTAGTCGTTTGTAATTTAAATTCAATGCTTTCTTGAAAAAAATGAAAAAAATGAAAAAAATGAAAAATGAAACAAAAAAAGATGGAAAAATGGCCATTTTTGTTGTTTTTAGTTGTTTAGTTTTTTTAAATTATTTTCATTATTATTATTTTCATTATTATTACTTGGTTTTTGTCAATTTTTTATTATTATTATTTATCTTTTATCATTTCTGTATTTATTAAGTTGAAAGTTAAAAAAAAAAAAAAAAAAAAATTGTTATCGCAGCATGCACGCTGCAATTTTTTGCAGCGTGCAAAGGTACAATTTCAATAGCCATCGGATGGCTGGATGGAAAGGGAAGGACAAGCCTTCATCCTCACCATTGAGAGCAGGTTTAGGAGATTGGGAAGTGAATATAAAAGAGCAAAGAAAACCACAGCCGCAAGGGGGAGTTTTCGGTGAGCAAGGGGGAGAGAGCATCGACGGGCAAACAGAAAAAACTAAGCGAGGGTTTTAGAAAGGGGGTTCTGGGCAAAAAAGAAAAGGAAGGAGAGGTGACGGCTGATGGTGGGGAAGATAAGAGAATAGAGGAGAGGTTTTCTTTTGGGGGACGGCAATAGAAAAGGGAGAAACCGGGGAGATTTTCTGGAGAGCAACTACTGAGAGGACGGACGGCTGGAGAAGAAATCAGAGAAGAGGACGGTCGGACAAAGGAAGCAGAGCATCCCAGTGACGACGGAAAACCAAAGAACCAGCAAAGGAAACTACCAGAGCAAGAGGAAAGACCGAAGCTTTCACTTTCTCTCCATCAATCAAAAAAGAAAGAATTTCAGGTATCTGCCTAAAACTGGTTTCCTTAGCCTTTCCAAGTTCTTTCGTGACTGAGTTGGAATCTTGCCTTTGGTTTTCTGTTTTGTTGTTTTTTTGTCGTTGTCTCTACCTGCTTCAATCTGGCCTGTGGAGTGTGTATCTCCAAATTTTGTTAGGCAGTGAGTTTGAACTCTAGAGTTTTGTGGGTTTGTTGATTCATTGGGTTTATTACATCGGATAAAAGCTCCTGAAAATAGCCAAAGTTTGCATCTTTTGCTTCTGGATTTTTGGGGGGAAAAACACAAAGAGTCGCAGCACCAGAAACCAGCAAGTAATCAAATGCGTTCTTTGAAAACTACATATTTTGTTGCAAAGCTCCTTGTGCAAAAAGCTGTCAAAATTTTCTGGTCATACACCTTGTTCTTTCTTACTTTCTTTGCCTAGATCAGTTTAGTTGATCGATGAATGAAGGTTATGTGAGTTTGAGGGTGGTGATATTGCAAGTCTGATTAGATTTCCCGCACAGACACAGTTGCACGATATAAGCTGCAGAATTGCGGCAACAAATTTGAGATTGTGGCTTTTCTCTGTTTTGACTCTTTTCGTTTAGCATGATTAGCTGCTGTATGTGATGTCGGTCTTATGGAAACTAATCAATATTGAGCTGGGAGTTTGTTTGAGCTGTTTGGGTAATTGATGAGAGGTTTTGGCAGAAATTTAGCAACCAGAAATGGAGAAGGTTTCATTCGATTCTTTGGCTGATTGGAACATATGTCTTTGCAACTTTCTTTGCTGCATTTTGCTACTTGTTTGGGTGTTAGAAAATGGTGCATTTCGTTGTTTGGATTCTTGAGGTTGGGCTGGGAAAGTTGCACTATGAGCTCATGAAGTTGCAGCAGCTTGCGGGTGAAAATTGCATAGGAATAGCTTGGCTGCTGAAATTTCTCTTGTTGCTGGATTTTTAGTTTGCCATCTCAAATTTGCATGAAAATTTTCTGGTTTTACCATTCCCTTGTATGCATGATGAGCTTGATATGAATCTGCCATGCGAAGTGCTGAAACTTAAAATCATTTTGCACGAAAGCTAAAACTTAAAATCATTTTGGCACGAAAGTTTTCATAGGAATCTGCATTTTGAGGAAAAGTTGCGGCAGTTTTGTTTGTCCAACATTTGCATATTCTTTCCAGAAATTTTGCATGAGATCTTTTAAGTTTTCTGCCTGTTTGGATGGTGAACGTGATGTGGCTGCTGTCTAATTTAAAGCTGTGTGTGTTTGGGTTTGTAATTGGAGTTTGAAAAACAAATGGGTATTCGGATTTTGTGTTGGCCGCGGGAAGCTTAAAGGGCAAGGTGTTGCAGAAATGTGTTTTTCTTTCGTGGATTGCTTGGGCTGCTGAAGTTTTTTCTTTCATAATCTACGGTTTCAGCTTTCATTTTGTTATCTAGAGTGTTAGATGTTTTTTTAATTGAAGATGGTCCGGGCTGCTGAAGTTGCTTGGGTTGTTAGATGTTTTTTTTAAAAAAATCTGATTTGCATGGCTTTGGTGTTAAAAAGAAGGCTTTCTTAAGGGGAAATAAGGTGTGTGCTTAATGATTGTGTTGCACTAGTTGTTTGAAGTATTGAAATGGTGATTGTTTTGAACTAATTAAGTGGAAAGAAAGAAGCCACGGCTGGAAATGAAATTTGTTGCAGAGAAAGTTTCTTCTACGTGATTGCATGGCTTTTGCATGAAAATGATTTTCAAAAATCGCACTCCAACCCCTTGGTTTCCATCTAACACATTATGGCCCAATTACTTTCCATATTCTTACAATTAGGTCCTAAAACACTTGCACTTTAACCCCCTAAGTTCCCCCTTGCCTTGTTATGGTCCAATTAGTTGAATAATTTAATCACTTTTGTCATTCTAGAATCTTAACTGTTTTGGGTTTGCTTTGACATGACTTTGGGTAAGACGTTTAGTGAATTTTAGGATGCATTTTGAGGTTCAATAAGTTTTAATAGAATTTTTTAGCTTGGATTTGTGTTCTAATCACATTTCTACATTTGATTTTCATGGGCCTCATCTTAAGTCATCAATTTTGGTATTTTATTTTACTCTCTTTCAGAAATTTTCATGTCCTTCTAATTAAGTCCCTCTTGCATCAATTGCTTTGTACATGGTTGGTTTGTCTATGTAAATACTTTAATTGACTCAATTTAGTGTTTAACTTTCATTTTTCATATTTAATTTTTGTTTCGTGTGATTATTTGATAATTTAAGTGGTACCTTGACCTTTTTATTATTTTGGAGGGTAAGTTAGTAATTTCACTACGTTAGGGCGTCGCTTCAAGGGAGGTACACTCTATCCTTCATTTGCACTTCATTTGACCCTACGTGCTCCTACGTGTTATGTGAATACGCATGCCTACTCCGCTTTCCTTACCTCTTTGCATGCATTTACTTGCTTTTTACTTTTATTTAAGTTTTATGGGGTATGTGTACACCTCTTGGCTTGTAATAGATAGGGCTCGAAGAGCATTTGGTCCATTTTCCCTTCCCCTTTATGCTTTTATGGGGTATGTGTACACCTCTTGGCTTGTAATAGATAGGGCTCGGAGAGCATCTGTCCATTTCCCCTTCCCCTTGGTTGCTTGTTTTTGTTGTTACGTGTTAAATTGCTTTAGTAGGCTCTTGTATCTAGTCGAGCATGCTAAGTGCTACGTGCTACGTGTTTACGAGCGTTTTGGCATGTCTACTTGCTTTCATAACCATGAATGAATGGAATTGATGAATGTACGTCACCACACTAGTCCAACGCTAGTTGTGGCTCATTATTTCATTAGGAATTCATAGAAAGGGCTAGTCCAACGCTAGACCCAATAGGATTTTTCCTTTGTTTTTCATTAATGCATTATTTGCCTGTTCACTACATATCAAGCATTTCCCTTAGTTTTATCATTTGGCATGCTCCTCGACTCCCTTTCCCCTCACTTTAGTTTTTGCATCCCATACTAGCTATAGGGTTCATTTTGCCTGAGCGTCCCCTTCTGATAAGGGAAACGAGCGAGTGTGGCTACTCAATAGCCTTAGCACGCTAGTTTTGCCTTCTAATCAAAGGGAAAATAAAGTCGAGAAGTTAGGAGTCAACCCCCGTACCCGACTTGTTGCATTCCTCTAGGGTCATACTCTAATTTCTATCACCTACACACTCTCTTAAACACATTTTTTTCACATTTCTCAAACCATACTTCATTTTACTACATTTTACCCATCACTTGCTTATTTTCACTTCACAAATGAAATTCCACTTTACCTTATACATCTATTATTCTATTTTCATACACTTGCACACGAAAACACTTGAACTTTATACAATTTCACACAAGCACCTTTATACAATTTTGCACACTTGCACTTACATTTCTTGTATCTTTCATACACCTTCACACTTGCACACTTGAGTCTCATTTGCATTAATCGACCTCTATGGGGTTTTCCTTTGTTGGCCGCCACAATTCATGTGGTTTGGGACCAAAGGCCTCACAAGAGACATCGTAGAATTTAGGATTGCATTTTTCTTTCCGTTTTGCATTCATATAGTCATATCCAACGTGCGAACATACATTGGGTAGAAAACTAGGAAAGGTAAGGTTAAGTCGCGCAACTAGCCTTGGCTAGGTCAAAGGGGTGCCTTGGATTCTATCCTTGCCTTCCCCTTTGTCAAACGTGACCCCCGAACCTTTTTCTTTGGCTTACGTGGACTAGGAGTCGTTTTAAAAAGGGTTTTACTACTTTGTCTTTAAAAAACACTTTTTGGGTGACTTGGTACACCCCAAATTTATACCAAGTGGCGACTCCGTTTTCATATTTTAAAAACCCTTTTTAAAAAAATTTCATTTGGCCGAATCGTCGCTTTCCAAAGTCCCATGGCCTTTTACTTTTCATTTTGCACACGCTCATTACACACCACACATCACACACATTTCACAATCAAAAAGTGGGGCGCGACAGTTGGCGACTCCACTGGGGACTTCCTAAGTGGGTCCAAGCATTTGACTTAGCCATTCGTTTCCTTTTTCTACCCTTTTTATGCATTGCACTTGGATATTAGGCTTGCATTTTCCATTTTTAGGGCCTTTTGCCTCGCGCGCGTATCAAACTTTTCCCTCACTCACGTATGTGTGATTGGTTGATTGGATGTATGTTTACTTGTTTATCTCGCGCTTGCATTGCATTTGGGGGGGGTGTGTGTCACCTTTAGAGCCCCGCGTGGTTCTCAACCCCTTCCCTCAAAATAGGGGAACACTTCATACGTGCACGTTTACTTGCTTTTATCCCATTTTATTTTATTTTTCGTGGGCGTTTCCCACACCGCCTTGTAGGATTAGGATCGATTGCCTTGGGTAGGCGGCTGGTGTGCTCTGCGCCCATAGCGCTACCTAAGGGATCACTCGAGCCACCGATCAAAGGCCCTGGGAGTGATGACCCTTCGCCTTTAGGTCTGAAGGCTTGGGAGCCGAGACTTATCGAGTCTAGTTGCATTAGTGAGCCCCAGCCTCATGCATCCATGTTAGAGTTTGCCTAGGTTAGAGTCAGCCTCACCCTTTTAAGCACGATAGGCACGAGGGAGGGGGTTCCACCCCTTTTACTTGCTTTTATTATATTTCTTTTCTTAATTGCTCCTAATGTGTTATGTGTACTATCAATTGCACTAACCATTTCTTTTGTTTTCTTGGCTTGCATTCATTTGCCTTAGCAATAAGAGGCCTTTTTGGCACTCTTTTAGTGACTCACCCACCAGATAGCTCACATGTTTAAATTTCAGTCATTACACTTAATTTTCAATAAGTGCATTTCATTTTAGACCTTTTCCCCCCGATGCATTATTTGTGTCCTTTAGGTCATATTTGTCGCATATTTACATCGCTTTAATAAACTGGCATCATGCATAAACCATAGAAAGGGAATGCCACATAGGGAATCCCGTGTTTAAGAATAAACCACCTTGTGTCTCGGATACTTAATCCAATGAGACTTGCACGTTTACATTTTGTACCATCCAAAGGGGTAGTGCACAAGGTAAGGTAGGATCCGATCATTTTCATAGAGTGATCTTTGGAATATGAGCATCTAATAATCACTTTTTGGCCATTTTAGCAAAAATTGGTAAAAATCCCTTGCGTGAAGGACATTAATTTGAAGAAATTCACAAATGATTCCTCCTATTGAGACGGTAAATAAATTGAGGCCAAAATTTGATTTTTAGAAGGTCATAGACTAATGCACCTCAATAATTTTGAAATAATCATTGGCCGGACAATTCAACCAATCCATTTTGCCAATTCATTCAATAAATCATCAATTCATTTGATCAACTTACCCTTTTTAGGGTCACTTGGTCGATTTTTGAATAAATCGTCAATTCATTTGACCAATTTACCCTTTTTAGGGTCATGCGGCCGATTTTTGATTAAATCACTAATTCTCTTTCATTCATTTGGCCAGTTCACCCATTTTTAGGGCAGCCGAGCCGATTTTGAATAAATCAAGTTTCGTTCAATCTGTTTGATCAATTTACCCTTTTTAGGGAAATCTGATTAATTTTGGATAAATTTCATTCAATTCATTTGACCTGTTTCCCTTTTTAGGGTAATTTGGTCGATTTTAAATAAATTGTCAACTTCATTCAATCCATTTGCCCTATTGGGGTTTCATTGTCAAATTCCAAATTGGGAAATCTAGTCAATTTTGAAGAAAACCGTCCATTGCATCCAATCACTTGATCAATTGGGGTTTTGACCCGTAATTCACTGAGAAATTTTATCAACGAATTCCAATCTCTTTGAATAGGAAGTTCGTCAAGGTCAAACCCATGCGTTTTGCAAATCAAAGGTAATCAATCCCTTCGGACGAGGTCCTCATTTTGACAAACGTCTCTTCTTATTCCAATGGGCCAAATTTTTCAAAATTATTTTCACTCCATGAGTTGATCGGATCCATCAGGTATTGTATAGTGCCTATTCTAGCGGATTGCATTTTCATGCTAAGCCTACCCTTGGCATAAAAAGGGTTCCCCCCATAGGACATGCATACCGATTTTGCAGTTTTGCCTACTAACTCGGGGTATTTTTCTTTTGTTTCCCCCTCCCCTGCATTCATAAAAATGTTTCAATAAGATGAAAATATTCTTCTATATCTGATGATAATTTTAATCCAATAAAGTTTGAAGAGTACAAGTGTTATTTGATTCTTGGGCAGATCCTACGATGAAAACATAAATGATCTATCTGGAAGCTCTACGCTAAAGCCTCTGAGAGATGTTGTGATTGTTTTCCAAAGGAAAATTTTCTATACTTGATTTGTTAATACATTTTGTTCCAAAAAGAAAAGGAGACAAAAAGTGTATATGTGGAGCTCTTTACAAGTTTCTCTCTTCTCATTTGTATTGTAATTGAATGAGAAATTTTGTTTCAAACTTTTTCAGTAATAAACTTTTTGGACAATCATTGTTTTGTGCATATTTATGTACATTTCATTCTTTATTCTTATTCACTGGAGATTTCGTGACGAATTTTAAGAAGTAAGACCAAATTGAAAAGCTTCATGATCACAAGGGTCTGCTTTCAAAAATCCTTATGTACACCAGATTGTTGATCCGAGTCATCCAATAAGAGTGCTCAGAAAGAAAGAGAGTGAACGGTCACTCAAAAGGCCCTATGAGATACCTTTCTCCTTCCCTTAATTCCAAAATAAAATCAGTCACATTGATTGATAAATTGCAAATTGGGACAATCTTTGCTTGGAAAAATCCCCATTGGTTTAACCGGATTCAATTCACATCTAAGTGAAAGCAAAAATGTGCATTATTCTTGTTCATTTTGAAAATTTGGAATGATACTTTGAGCATTTGTTTCACTACCTATACAGATTTTTATCACTTGCTCTCCCATTTGAGCCTATGAAAGAATAATTTCGTTTCAAATAAGAGCCCTAATGATCACCACCCTATATTGGAAAATTTTCAAATATCAAATAGGGGAATGGATTTTCAATAACCGTTTCGTTACTTTGGTTGTCATGAAGTGTAAGAATGATGCTTTGGCCGTCGTTTCTACAACCTAAACACTGATCACCCCTTGCATCCCCATTTTGACCTAAAATTGGTGGTTCTTTTCTAATGCACTCATGGTTGTACCCCACATTGGGGAGGGAGATTGGAGAATTTTCAAAAAAACAAAAAAAAAGAGGAAAAAGGGAAAAAGCAAAAATGCTAGAATAAGGAGGGAGCTGCAAATTGGGGAAATTTGATTCCACTTGGGTTCCAAGTTTGAAAAAAGAAAAGGAAGGGTTTTTGTCCATGTGAATCGCCTATGTTTCACAAATATGGATGAACAAGGGTCTTCCCCAATCAGTTAATTCAGATACATGCCAAAAATTTCCCATTAATGAAAATTTCCTTTCAGAGTTATTGTAAGGAACGGAATACAAGTCAGGCCATCTTCTTTTCCAATCAAACATTCTATCCCTAGTTATCCCTTTTGAGCCTTCAGAATAAAATACTTCATTTGGCACCCCCTGAGAATCGCAAACCCCACACTGGGGAAAGTTGGGTTGAAAAAGAAAATTTCAAGAAGCGAAAAAGTGAAAACCCACAAAATCAAAAGGCAAAAGAAGAAAAGAGAACCTCAGTTCAAAAGTAAACTGGGGCAAATTTTGTGAAATTTCAAAGAATGGCAAAAAGGCCGAAAAGTCAAAAGGAAAAAGAAAAATGAAAGTGAAAAGCCTCAATTGAGCAAAAACTGAGGCAGATTTTTGAAATAGGGTTGGCGCAACAATGCGATCTCGGATTTTTCAAACCACTTTGAAATCCGTTTTCAAGCCTTAACTTTTCTAAGCACCCCACCTGACCCCATTACAAAAGCCGAAAGCCCTGACTTCTGTTCTTAGCAATGGCCCTGTTAAGAAAATTTCTGATGTCGAAAATTTTAGCTGTATTTCTGAATTGATTTGGCGTGAGGTTGACACTGCTCTTCATATGAAACCCCGAGAAGGTATTTCTGAAAAGAGGGAAAAAGAAAAGAAAAACGAGCGAAATGAATGCAAAAGAAAGATGCAAAAAGATTTGATGTTGAAAGACCCTGTTGGGTGATGATAAAAAGTCAAACAAAGTCCAAGAATCTGGAGTCCAGATGAAGGCAATGTTGAAAAATGCGATCTGTGGTGTAATGTCCTTGAAAGTTTTATTCTTTAGCTATCGTTTTCAAGCCACATTACAAGCTCATAAAGTCCATCGTTGACTTATTCCTTCATGACAATCCAAAGTGACGACTATGCTCGTAAGAAATCCATCAATCATTTGTGATCATAAGGGAACAACCAGTTTTTTCATGTTTTAGCTATCGTTTCCATCCGTGTTATTGCAAGCCTATAAAGCTCGTATGTGGACTACGTTTTCTTAAGAAATAAGGATGATAAACTCTTTGCTTTCACCAAGATGTGGTATAGAAGGGGTTACACACCATTTGGGCACAAAGAATAAGACCAATCTTGACCTCCCATTTCCAAGTCAGAAATAACGCCCATTACCCAAAGCTTCGATGCTAAGGTAAGGAAGAAATATCTTGTAATTTGGCATTATTTTGAGGAATTCATCATGAAATTTCTGCATGAGTTCAAACTTGACGATTAAAGTTTCTTCACATTGTTGTATGTGCACTCTTTTCTAAATTTTAGAAAGTGCGGTTTTTCTTTGTTCAAGTAAATGGGAAATCATCTAAACCAATTTTTGCAATCAAATGGGCCCAAACTGGGGCAAAATTTTTATTTGCAAAATTTTGCAAAATAAGCCCACACAGGGGCAAATATTTTTGTAGTCCAATTGAGGATTTCGTCCAAGAATCAAAATAATGCATTTTTCAAATCAGTCACGCTCATTTGAGTGCACGTAAGCCCTGTGCAGGTATTCACAGTTGAAGTCGACGAAAAGCATCTGGCGATGTAGAAGGCCGATGCCGAAGAAAGAGAAGAAAGAAGGGAAAAGGGCCCTACACTGGGGCAAATTATTTTTGGAAAAAGATTCTCTCGAAAAATCAGAAAAATTCAAAAGTCAAAAATCGAAAATCAAGTTCAAATTTTTGTTTCTTGGAAAATCAAAATTTAATTTCTTATATCTTGACAGATCAAATCCAATTTAAATTTCTGTCCGGGTCTATCCCGTGGGTCTATCCCAATTTTACATTTCTGTCCGGGTCTATCCCGTGGGTCTATCCCAATTTTAAATTTTAGTCCGGGTCTATCCCAATTTTAAATTTCTGTTCGGGTCTATCCCGTGGGTCTATCCCAATTTTAAATTTCTGTCCGGGTCTATCCCGTGGGTCTATCCCAATTTTAATTTCTGTCCGGGTCTATCCGTGGGTCTATCCCAATTTTAAATTTCTGTCCGGGTCTATCCCGTGGGTCTATCCCAATTTTAAATTTCATCCCAATTTTAATTTCTGTCCGGGTCTATCCCGTGGGTCTATCCAAATTTAAATTTCTGTCCGGGTCTATCCCGTGGGTCTATCCCAATTTTAAATTTCTGTCCGGGTCTATCCCGTGGGTCTATCCCAATTTTAAAATTTCTGTCCGGGTCTATCCCGTGGGTCTATCCCAATTTTTAAATTTCTGTCCGGGTCTATCCCGTGGGTCTATCCCAATTTTACATTTCTGTCCGGGTCTATCCCATCCCAATTTAAACATTTCTGTTCGGGTCTATCCCATTTAAATTCATGTTCGGGTCAGTCCCATTTTTTAGAATTCTTGTTCGTTGGAATCATTTTGTAGCCCAATAACACAGGTAAGTATTTGGTGTCTACTTCTTTGTCTCAAGTTTTTCCAAAACTCAGACAAAGAGGGGCAAACTTTAGACACCAAATTTTTGGTGTAATTTCATTTTTTAGTTTTTTTTATTTGTCGTGTTCATTTTTAGTTTTTAGTTTCCAGTTTTATTTTTATTTTTAAGTTTTATCATAGAATTTGTTGAAAAAGAAAAAAAGGAAAAGAAAAAGCATTCAAAAAAATATGATTTAGTCGTTTGTAATTTAAATTCAATGCTTTCTTGAAAAAAATGAAAAAAAATGAAAAATGAAACAAAAAAAGATGGAAACATGGCCATTTTTGTTGTTTTTAGTTGTTTAGTTTTTTAAATTATTTTCATTATTATTATTATTATTATTACTTGGTTTTTGTCAATTTTTTTTATTATTATTTATATTTTATCATTTCTGTATTTATTAAGTTGAAAGTTAAAAAAAAAAAAAAAAAAATTGTTATCGCAGCATGCACGCTGCAATTTTTTGCAGCGTGCAAAGGTACAATTTCAATAGCCATCGGATGGCTGGATGGAAAGGGAAGGACAAGCCTTCATCCTCACCATTGAGAGCAGGTTTAGGAGATTGGGAAGTGAATATAAAAGAGCAAAGAAAACCACAGCCGCAAGGGGGAGTTTTCGGTGAGCAAGGGGGAGAGAGCATCGACGGGCAAACAGAAAAAACTAAGCGAGGGTTTTAGAAAGGGGGTTCTGGGCAAAAAAGAAAAGGAAGGAGAGGTGACGGCTGATGGTGGGGAAGATAAGAGAATAGAGGAGAGGTTTTCTTTTGGGGGACGGCAATAGAAAAGGGAGAAACCGGGGAGATTTTCTGGAGAGCAACTACTGAGAGGACGGACGGCTGGAGAAGAAATCAGAGAAGAGGACGGTCGGACAAAGGAAGCAGAGCATCCCAGTGACGACGGAAAACCAAAGAACCAGCAAAGGAAACTACCAGAGCAAGAGGAAAGACCGAAGCTTTCACTTTCTCTCCATCAATCAAAAAAGAAAGAATTTCAGGTATCTGCCTAAAACTGGTTTCCTTAGCCTTTCCAAGTTCTTTCGTGACTGAGTTGGAATCTTGCCTTTGGTTTTCTGTTTTGTTGTTTTTTTGTCGTTGTCTCTACCTGCTTCAATCTGGCCTGTGGAGTGTGTATCTCCAAATTTTGTTAGGCAGTGAGTTTGAACTCTAGAGTTTTGTGGGTTTGTTGATTCATTGGGTTTATTACATCGGATAAAAGCTCCTGAAAATAGCCAAAGTTTGCATCTTTTGCTTCTGGATTTTTGGGGGGAAAAACACAAAGAGTCGCAGCACCAGAAACCAGCAAGTAATCAAATGCGTTCTTTGAAAACTACATATTTTGTTGCAAAGCTCCTTGTGCAAAAAGCTGTCAAAATTTTCTGGTCATACACCTTGTTCTTTCTTACTTTCTTTGCCTAGATCAGTTTAGTTGATCGATGAATGAAGGTTATGTGAGTTTGAGGGTGGTGATATTGCAAGTCTGATTAGATTTCCCGCACAGACACAGTTGCACGATATAAGCTGCAGAATTGCGGCAACAAATTTGAGATTGTGGCTTTTCTCTGTTTTGACTCTTTTCGTTTAGCATGATTAGCTGCTGTATGTGATGTCGGTCTTATGGAAACTAATCAATATTGAGCTGGGAGTTTGTTTGAGCTGTTTGGGTAATTGATGAGAGGTTTTGGCAGAAATTTAGCAACCAGAAATGGAGAAGGTTTCATTCGATTCTTTGGCTGATTGGAACATATGTCTTTGCAACTTTCTTTGCTGCATTTTGCTACTTGTTTGGGTGTTAGAAAATGGTGCATTTCGTTGTTTGGATTCTTGAGGTTGGGCTGGGAAAGTTGCACTATGAGCTCATGAAGTTGCAGCAGCTTGCGGGTGAAAATTGCATAGGAATAGCTTGGCTGCTGAAATTTCTCTTGTTGCTGGATTTTTAGTTTGCCATCTCAAATTTGCATGAAAATTTTCTGGTTTTACCATTCCCTTGTATGCATGATGAGCTTGATATGAATCTGCCATGCGAAGTGCTGAAACTTAAAATCATTTTGCACGAAAGCTAAAACTTAAAATCATTTTGGCACGAAAGTTTTCATAGGAATCTGCATTTTGAGGAAAAGTTGCGGCAGTTTTGTTTGTCCAACATTTGCATATTCTTTCCAGAAATTTTGCATGAGATCTTTTAAGTTTTCTGCCTGTTTGGATGGTGAACGTGATGTGGCTGCTGTCTAATTTAAAGCTGTGTGTGTTTGGGTTTGTAATTGGAGTTTGAAAAACAAATGGGTATTCGGATTTTGTGTTGGCCGCGGGAAGCTTAAAGGGCAAGGTGTTGCAGAAATGTGTTTTTCTTTCGTGGATTGCTTGGGCTGCTGAAGTTTTTTCTTTCATAATCTACGGTTTCAGCTTTCATTTTGTTATCTAGAGTGTTAGATGTTTTTTTAATTGAAGATGGTCCGGGCTGCTGAAGTTGCTTGGGTTGTTAGATGTTTTTTTTAAAAAAATCTGATTTGCATGGCTTTGGTGTTAAAAAGAAGGCTTTCTTAAGGGGAAATAAGGTGTGTGCTTAATGATTGTGTTGCACTAGTTGTTTGAAGTATTGAAATGGTGATTGTTTTGAACTAATTAAGTGGAAAGAAAGAAGCCACGGCTGGAAATGAAATTTGTTGCAGAGAAAGTTTCTTCTACGTGATTGCATGGCTTTTGCATGAAAATGATTTTCAAAAATCGCACTCCAACCCCTTGGTTTCCATCTAACACATTATGGCCCAATTACTTTCCATATTCTTACAATTAGGTCCTAAAACACTTGCACTTTAACCCCCTAAGTTCCCCCTTGCCTTGTTATGGTCCAATTAGTTGAATAATTTAATCACTTTTGTCATTCTAGAATCTTAACTGTTTTGGGTTTGCTTTGACATGACTTTGGGTAAGACGTTTAGTGAATTTTAGGATGCATTTTGAGGTTCAATAAGTTTTAATAGAATTTTTTAGCTTGGATTTGTGTTCTAATCACATTTCTACATTTGATTTTCATGGGCCTCATCTTAAGTCATCAATTTTGGTATTTTATTTTACTCTCTTTCAGAAATTTTCATGTCCTTCTAATTAAGTCCCTCTTGCATTAATTGCTTTGTACATGGTTGGTTTGTCTATGTAAATACTTTAATTGACTCAATTTAGTGTTTAACTTTCATTTTTCATATTTAATTTTTGTTTCGTGTGATTATTTGATAATTTAAGTGGTACCTTGACCTTTTTATTATTTTGGAGGGTAAGTTAGTAATTTCACTACGTTAGGGCGTCGCTTCAAGGGAGGTACACTCTATCCTTCATTTGCACTTCATTTGACCCTACGTGCTCCTACGTGTTATGTGAATACGCATGCCTACTCCGCTTTCCTTACCTCTTTGCATGCATTTACTTGCTTTTTACTTTTATTTAAGTTTTATGGGGTATGTGTACACCTCTTGGCTTGTAATAGATAGGGCTCGAAGAGCATTTGGTCCATTTTCCCTTCCCCTTTATGCTTTTATGAGGTATGTGTACACCTCTTGGCTTGTAATAGATAGGGCTCGGAGAGCATCTGTCCATTTCCCCTTCCCCTTGGTTGCTTGTTTTTGTTGTTACGTGTTAAATTGCTTTAGTAGGCTCTTGTATCTAGTCGAGCATGCTAAGTGCTACGTGCTACGTGTTTACGAGCGTTTTGGCATGTCTACTTGCTTTCATAACCATGAATGAATGGAATTGATGAATGTACGTCACCACACTAGTCCAACGCTAGTTGTGGCTCATTATTTCATTAGGAATTCATAGAAAGGGCTAGTCCAACGCTAGACCCAATAGGATTTTTCCTTTGTTTTTCATTAATGCATTATTTGCCTGTTCACTACATATCAAGCATTTCCCTTAGTTTTATCATTTGGCATGCTCCTCGACTCCCTTTCCCCTCACTTTAGTTTTTGCATCCCATACTAGCTATAGGGTTCATTTTGCCTGAGCGTCCCCTTCTGATAAGGGAAACGAGCGAGTGTGGCTACTCAATAGCCTTAGCACGCTAGTTTTGCCTTCTAATCAAAGGGAAAATAAAGTCGAGAAGTTAGGAGTCAACCCCCGTACCCGACTTGTTGCATTCCTCTAGGGTCATACTCTAATTTCTATCACCTACACACTCTCTTAAACACATTTTTTTCACATTTCTCAAACCATACTTCATTTTACTACATTTTACCCATCACTTGCTTATTTTCACTTCACAAATGAAATTCCACTTTACCTTATACATCTATTATTCTATTTTCATACACTTGCACACGAAAACACTTGAACTTTATACAATTTCACACAAGCACCTTTATACAATTTTGCACACTTGCACTTACATTTCTTGTATCTTTCATACACCTTCACACTTGCACACTTGAGTCTCATTTGCATTAATCGACCTCTATGGGGTTTTCCTTTGTTGGCCGCCACAATTCATGTGGTTTGGGACCAAAGGCCTCACAAGAGACATCGTAGAATTTAGGATTGCATTTTTCTTTCCGTTTTGCATTCATATAGTCATATCCAACGTGCGAACATACATTGGGTAGAAAACTAGGAAAGGTAAGGTTAAGTCGCGCAACTAGCCTTGGCTAGGTCAAAGGGGTGCCTTGGATTCTATCCTTGCCTTCCCCTTTGTCAAACGTGACCCCCGAACCTTTTTCTTTGGCTTACGTGGACTAGGAGTCGTTTTAAAAAGGGTTTTACTACTTTGTCTTTAAAAAACACTTTTTGGGTGACTTGGTACACCCCAAATTTATACCAAGTGGCGACTCCGTTTTCATATTTTAAAAACCCTTTTTAAAAAAATTTCATTTGGCCGAATCGTCGCTTTCCAAAGTCCCATGGCCTTTTACTTTTCATTTTGCACACGCTCATTACACACCACACATCACACACATTTCACAATCAAAAAGTGGGGCGCGACAGTTGGCGACTCCACTGGGGACTTCCTAAGTGGGTCCAAGCATTTGACTTAGCCATTCGTTTCCTTTTTCTACCCTTTTTATGCATTGCACTTGGATATTAGGCTTGCATTTTCCATTTTTAGGGCCTTTTGCCTCGCGCGCGTATCAAACTTTTCCCTCACTCACGTATGTGTGATTGGTTGATTGGATGTATGTTTACTTGTTTATCTCGCGCTTGCATTGCATTTGGGGGGGGTGTGTGTCACCTTTAGAGCCCCGCGTGGTTCTCAACCCCTTCCCTCAAAATAGGGGAACACTTCATACGTGCACGTTTACTTGCTTTTATCCCATTTTATTTTATTTTTCGTGGGCGTTTCCCACACCGCCTTGTAGGATTAGGATCGATTGCCTTGGGTAGGCGGCTGGTGTGCTCTGCGCCCATAGCGCTACCTAAGGGATCACTCGAGCCACCGATCAAAGGCCCTGGGAGTGATGACCCTTCGCCTTTAGGTCTGAAGGCTTGGGAGCCGAGACTTATCGAGTCTAGTTGCATTAGTGAGCCCCAGCCTCATGCATCCATGTTAGAGTTTGCCTAGGTTAGAGTCAGCCTCACCCTTTTAAGCACGATAGGCACGAGGGAGGGGGTTCCACCCCTTTTACTTGCTTTTATTATATTTCTTTTCTTAATTGCTCCTAATGTGTTATGTGTACTATCAATTGCACTAACCATTTCTTTTGTTTTCTTGGCTTGCATTCATTTGCCTTAGCAATAAGAGGCCTTTTTGGCACTCTTTTAGTGACTCACCCACCAGATAGCTCACATGTTTAAATTTCAGTCATTACACTTAATTTTCAATAAGTGCATTTCATTTTAGACCTTTTCCCCCCGATGCATTATTTGTGTCCTTTAGGTCATATTTGTCGCATATTTACATCGCTTTAATAAACTGGCATCATGCATAAACCATAGAAAGGGAATGCCACATAGGGAATCCCGTGTTTAAGAATAAACCACCTTGTGTCTCGGATACTTAATCCAATGAGACTTGCACGTTTACATTTTGTACCATCCAAAGGGGTAGTGCACAAGGTAAGGTAGGATCCGATCATTTTCATAGAGTGATCTTTGGAATATGAGCATCTAATAATCACTTTTTGGCCATTTTAGCAAAAATTGGTAAAAATCCCTTGCGTGAAGGACATTAATTTGAAGAAATTCACAAATGATTCCTCCTATTGAGACGGTAAATAAATTGAGGCCAAAATTTGATTTTTAGAAGGTCATAGACTAATGCACCTCAATAATTTTGAAATAATCATTGGCCGGACAATTCAACCAATCCATTTTGCCAATTCATTCAATAAATCATCAATTCATTTGATCAACTTACCCTTTTTAGGGTCACTTGGTCGATTTTTGAATAAATCGTCAATTCATTTGACCAATTTACCCTTTTTAGGGTCATGCGGCCGATTTTTGATTAAATCACTAATTCTCTTTCATTCATTTGGCCAGTTCACCCATTTTTAGGGCAGCCGAGCCGATTTTGAATAAATCAAGTTTCGTTCAATCTGTTTGATCAATTTACCCTTTTTAGGGAAATCTGATTAATTTTGGATAAATTTCATTCAATTCATTTGACCTGTTTCCCTTTTTAGGGTAATTTGGTCGATTTTAAATAAATTGTCAACTTCATTCAATCCATTTGCCCTATTGGGGTTTCATTGTCAAATTCCAAATTGGGAAATCTAGTCAATTTTGAAGAAAACCGTCCATTGCAATCACTTGATCAATTGGGGTTTTGACCCGTAATTCACTGAGAAATTTTATCAACGAATTCCAATCTCTTTGAATAGGAAGTTCGTCAAGGTCAAACCCATGCGTTTTGCAAATCAAAGGTAATCAATCCCTTCGGACGAGGTCCAATCCCTTCGGACGAGGTCCTCATTTTGACAAACGTCTCTTCTTATTCCAATGGGCCAAATTTTTCAAAATTATTTTCACTCCATGAGTTGATCGGATCCATCAGGTATTGTATAGTGCCTATTCTAGCGGATTGCATTTTCATGCTAAGCCTACCCTTGGCATAAAAAGGGTTCCCCCCATAGGACATGCATACCGATTTTGCAGTTTTGCCTACTAACTCGGGGTATTTTTCTTTTGTTTCCCCCTCCCCTGCATTCATAAAAATGTTTCAATAAGATGAAAATATTCTTCTATATCTGATGATAATTTTAATCCAATAAAGTTTGAAGAGTACAAGTGTTATTTGATTCTTGGGCAGATCCTACGATGAAAACATAAATGATCTATCTGGAAGC